>NC_084467.1:99602196-99905227 GCF_027409185.1 Cynocephalus volans
ACAGTTTAGAAATGTGAACTTTCCTGAAGTATAGGGTTCCTGGAGTCATTTGTCTTTCCCTTCTACTCTTACTGGGATGGGGATTTGGATTCTCTGAAGTAGTTGGTATCCCTGCCCTCCTAAGCCATGAAGGACTTAGGAAGGTTGCCAACTACAGGAGGTCACGTGACTAATTTCTGTTGGCCTCCTGGCAGCTTCATTAAGGTCTGTGAGTGACATCCTAATTAATGTCCCCAGACAGTTGCCTAGATTTGAGGCAGCAGCTTCTTAAAATCATAGGCTTACAGCTAGAAGAGATTTTTGAGGCCAATTAGCCAACTCCCTCATTTGACAGATGAGGAAATGGAGGCTTAGAGAGGTTAGGTGACTTGCCCAAAATCACACAGCAAGCTGGTGGCATGTCCTGTCCAGTCATCCAGACAAGTGTTACATTCTACTGCTGCACATGATATCTTATTCCAGTACAGATAAAGAGCCTGAAAAGAAGCCAGGATTTTAGCAAGAATGAATGTGAAGGAGTCACGTTCTAAAGTCATCCAACCTGTGAGTGCAAGGAGACAGAATGAAGAAGGACGGGAAGCATTTAGAGATATCTATACAGAAAGAGGCAAGTAGGTGCAAAAAGGAGGGATTAATATCACTCGTTCAAAAGAACATCAAAACACCGAAGCACAGCACAAAATAATTAGAACAGATGCCACATCCAAAGCAATCGATTTTTGTTCTTTCTGGAGGAGACTGAATGGAGCCCCTATCAATCTTTGGAAGATCTTAAGTCAGCCTTGATGGCTTCTGGGTTCTTTACACCCTACCGCAGGGGTCTGCAAACTAAAACTCATGGGCTAAATGTGACCTGCCACCTTTGTTTAAAAAATAAAGTTTTATTGGAGCATAACCAAGCTTATTTGTGTATTATTATCTATGGCTATTTTTGTGCTACAACAGCAGAGTTGAATCATTGTAAAAAGACCAAATGTTCACAAAGCCTAAAATATTTATCTGATCCTTTATAGAATAATTTCGCCAACCCCTACCCTAGTGTTTTTATTGAAACTTTCTCAATACAACCTTACAATCTGGAAAATGATGAGTCTGCGTTGTATTCCTGTGTTCGAGGATTTTTTTTTTTTCCGACTGTGCCTGTGTCCCCTTTAATCCCTTCCAGAAGTGCTATTTGTGATATCTAACAACCAAAGAAATGAAGACATTTAAAATAAATAAATCAAAACTAAGAGACCAAGAGAAAGACTTGGAACAAATGGCTGATCCCTAATATGCTGTTACACTCCAGATCAGTTCAATTCATACTTTCCAAGTTCATGTAACTTCTACTTTTAAACTTAAGGAGAATAACTGCATGTGCACCCGTGGGTAAAGATGTAATTGTAGGGGCTGGTCAGTTAGCTCACTTGGTTAGAGTGCAGTGCTGATAACACCGAGGTCAGGGGTTTGGATCCCTGTACTAGCCAGCTGTCCCCCCCAAAAAAATTTAATTGTGCATGCATATGTGCTGCTGGTTTTTCTGTGTGTCTGTGGATTTGAGTACATCTATTCTCACACGAAAGCATAACACTCAAAATACATAAAAGCCAGTTCAATATAGAGACTGACTAATAAAGATAGATGCCAGCCTGTATGCCAGAGCAGGGCACATTAGCTGCACATAGGCCAGCACACGACTGCATATTCCCACTCCACTGCTGATAAGGGACTCCAGAACAGGGGAGGGCTCATTTCTCTCTTCCCCCAGAGTGAGCAGCTAAGCTGGTTTCTGGTTTCCTTAAATGTATGATTTGTCACTGAGTTAGGTCTAAGTGTGTGTATGGGCACAGCAGCTACAGGACTCAGATGGCTGTAAACATTGTATGTGGAATAGACATGTAGACTCGGGCAACTGCCTTTCAATCCACACACGAGGGTACAAACTTTCCTTTAGTCTGCCCTAGAGGAATAGGATTTCAACCATTTTCAAAGGCTGTATTGATCTACGGTCTTGGTTAATGTCCAAACACCATCTCTTCTATTAGTGAATGTCTACCATGTGCCAAGCACCATACTAGGTAACAGTATATTAAACAGGACTCTATCTCAAAATTTGGACAGAGGCCTAAAGATCAGGAAAAGAAAGATAGATGTCAACTCTTCTCAGCTACCCCCACATTTTAAATCAAGATACTAAAATATATCTACAGACTTGTAAAAAGGGTGGGCAGTAGCTTGTTACCCACTTCCAGACTATGAGAAAGAGTTGAGGTTGAAAGGCAGGCAGTAATGATGATCTATCTGGAAAGAGTTGTCATTTCTTCCTCCCCAAGCCAAGGGTGCTGATTCTTTCATATTTGTAACCCACTTATGAAGGGGATTCCAGAGAACTCCAAGAACTTGACTTGAATCAATTGGATTATGGAGGACAGAGGGATTCAGGCCTAAAAATAATCTGAAGACGAGAGGCTGTGGCTGGCTTGCAGCCCTGAATATTGAGTACAGAGGACTGCCTTGAGCGCTAGTTACACCCCCAGAGCATGGCTGTTTGCATGTTTCCACGGTGCCGATGTGGATTGCCCAAAAAGGCTGCTGGGAGAGAGAGGTGACTCCAGCTAGGAAAAGGCTAGCAGAAGCCATGAGGCTGAGAGGGAGTCATAAGTGGCCAGTGGCAGAAGGCATCACCCATATCGAGGGACCTGTAAGTAGGAGATCCTCAGCAATAGGGCATCTTTCAGAAACCCAAGAAAATGTCCCTCAAGACAATGTCCAAACTCTGAAAGGGAAAGAGGCTTAAATAATTTGCTCAATATCAAGAAGCTAATAAATGGCGTGTGGTGGTTTTGTACTGTGTTAATTTAAGTGAGCTGGCACTACATTTTCCAGAATCCTCTTCCCTACATGATTCTGGATTAGAGTTGGCCAAAGATTAACTTGTGAGTGATTCAGAAGGCAGAGAAGTGCAGCAGCAGCAGCAGCAGCAGCAGGAATTATGTTCTGAAGGTTGTCATGGGTAGAAGTATCGGCACGTTCCAGGTTGTGCTTATTCTCCCGCACTTCACATCCACCTTTACTTAGCAACTCCCAGCCCTGCTGACCAATAGAAACTCTAGGCCAATCCCCAGATGCAGAGGCAACAGACTTTCATAAACTTCTCCTCTCTAGGATTCTGCTCTAACAGACAACATGCTTGAGTTCAAAAAAGTGTGATCAGTGGCTTTTCTTCAATCCTCCAACTCCTCCATTCAGACCCTTATTCCCCCAGTTTTTCCAAAACTTGTGTAAGGCCATATTCCTATAATAAATCTTTTATTACGCAATACTCCTAGTGTTTTTCCTTCCCTGACGGAACCCTGCCCAATACCATTAGTATCAATATCAAACATCAAACAGGTACTAGAAATGGTTCCAGAGAAATAGAACCTTAAGGATAGGAATCTTGAACTGATCTGATTAGCTTTAAAGGCATTAATGACCCTGTTGTCACTGGTGGAGGTAACACTGGTAAACCATGGCATGTAGTGGCAAGAGAGATACATTAATTATTACCTGTAGTCACCTGTAATAAAAAATGCCTATAGGAGCCAAAGCTTTGGGTGACCATGTAGTTGCTGCCCCTGAACATTTTAATGGAAATAAGGAGTATAGAAGTGTTAGTTGGTTGCTTCTAAGTGTACTCAAGAACTTGGAGAAAGAAAATGATGAGCTTGAGACTAAATTCCTAGTTCAATATGTGACTATGGAAGCAATATGTTTCTATGATTCCTTGAAAGAGACCCTTATTTCCTTGTACCTTCATGGGCAAAATTTCTGAAAACAGAAGTATCCAGTCTCTATTTCCAATTTAATAGAAACATTGTTGTGTCCCATGGTGGAGACATTCTTCTCTTAGAACCCAATACCTCTAAACCATCAGAGTCCAAGCTTTGGGAACAGGAAGTACATTTTGCTAGTGAATCATTAGAGATAACAGTGAGGAGAGTCACTCCCATAACCACCTCATATTGGTTCACTGACCCATGCAGTGAGGGCTATTATAAATGACATGTGGAAGTCTCTAGAATGGGCCTGTACCTACCAAAATAGTGAGCCCAAAGAAATTTCATTTCTAGAGAGATTGCAGAGATTAGTGTCACCATAAGAACTTGAAGGATGTAGTAGTGGCGATTCCTATCATATCCACTTTAAATATGCTTATTTCAACTTGCAAAATACAAATGGATCTTGGAGAATGATGTTGGATTACCATAAACTTAATCAAGATGACTCCAATTTCAGCTTCTATTCCACATGTGGTTTCTTTACTAGAGCAAAGGCATCCCCTGGCACCTGGTATGCAGCTATTGACCTGGAAAATTCCTTATACCGGTTAGGAAAGATCACAGGAGCAGTTTTCTTTCAACTAGTAGAGCCAGCAATACGCTTTCATTCTCCTTTCTCAGGGCTTTATTGACTGCATGGATAATATCGTGCTAAATGGACCTGGTGAGTAGGATGTAGCAAGTACCCTAGGCACTTTGGTAAGAAACATGCATGACAGATTACGGAAAATAAATCCCTAAGAAATTTAGGAGATTGCCATCCTGGTAAAATTTCTTGGGGCCCAGTAGTCTGAGACATGTTAAAATATCACTTCCAAGGTGAAAAACAAGTTGCTATCTCTGGCTTCTCCTATCACTAAGAAAACAGTGCAATGCTTGGTGAGCCTCTTTGGATTTTGAAAGTAACATATACTTCATTTGGACATGCTGCTTTGATTAATTTATCAGATAACTCAAATGTCTGCCAGTTTTGAGAAAAGTCTCTGCAGTAGGTATAGGTTGCTGTGCAAACTTATCTGCCCCTTGGACCACACAAACTGTCAGATCCAAAGGTGCTTGAAGTGTCTGGCACTGTGTGGAGCCACAGACAGTATACAGAACCTTTGGCAGCCTCTAAAGATGAATCACAAAGCAATCCATTAGGATTTTGAATCAAACTATGCCATTTTCTTCAGATAACTTTTGAGAGATAACTTCTTTTTGCGAAATAACTTCTAGCTTTGGGGGTATCCCTACTATAGACTGAATGTTTGACCATGGATCAAGCGAGCTATGACTTGAGCTTCCCATCACAAACAGGATTATTTGGCAACAAAGCCATAAAGATGGACTTTTACAGCAGTAATCTTTTTTTTTTTTTTTTTTTTTTTTGTGGAACCATATTTATTTATTTATTTATTTATTTATTTATTTATTGACAGATAAGAATTTTATTTATTTATTTATTTATTTGGTATATGTGTGTGTATATATATATATATATATATATATATATATCTTGTCTCTCTCTTTTTTTAAATTTTATTTTGTCGATATACATTGTGTCTGATTATTGCTCCCCATCACCAAAACCTCCCTCCCTCCTCCCTCCCCCCCTCCCCCCCACCAATGTCCCCTCTGTTTGCTTGTCATATCAACTTCAAGTAATTGTGGTTGTTATATCTTCTCCCCCCCCCCCGGGGTTTTTTTGTGTGTGTGTGTGTGTGTGAATTTATATATTAATTTTTAGCTCCCACCAATAAGTGAGAGCATGTGGTATTTCTCTTTCTGTGCCTGACTTGTTTCACTTAATATAATTCTCTCAAGGTCCATCCATGTTGTTGCAAATGGCAGTATTTCATTCGTTTTTATAGCTGAGTACTATTCCATTGTGTAGATGTACCACATTTTCCGTATCCACTCATCTGATGATGGACATTTGGGCTGGTTCCAACTCTTGGCTATTGTAAAGAGTGCTGCGATGAACATTGGGGAACAGGTATACCTTCGATTTGATGATTTCCATTCCTCCGGGTATATTCCCAGCAGTGGGATAGCTGGGTTACAGCAGTATTCTACCATCAGGTGGAAGTGGTACATATACGTGGTTAGACTTTAGCAGGTTCTAGAGGCAAAAACAAGTTGCATGAACAAGTGCCTCAGATTCCCATGGCTTCTTTTCCTGCTAAACTGCCTCCTCCATCCAACCCACACCTATGGCCTCACAGTTGACCGAGTAATAAAAGAAGTCTGAACCTAGTTTATGGATGGTTCCGCATGTTATGAGTTAGTTCTGCATGATTTGAATTATTTCAGGTACAACCTGAAGGACACACTACTGCCTCATTCAGAGGGGACCCTAAAAGATAGTGGTAGAGGAAAATCGCCCCAGTATGCAGAACTTTGAGCAGTACACATGATGGCTCATTTTGCCTGGAAGTACAGATAACCAGAGGTACAGATGTACACTAAAAAAAAAGTGTGTGTGTAGGGCCAGACTGTGGCTCACTCAGGAGAGTGTGGTGCTAATAACAGCAAGGCCATGGGTTCAGATCCCTATGTAGGCATAGCCAGTTTGCTCACTTGGGAGAGAGTGGTGCTGACAACACCAAGTCAAGGGTTAAGATCCCCTTACAAATCATCTTTATTTAAAAAAAAAAAAGGTGTGTGTGTGTGTGTGTGTGTGTGTGTGTGTGTGTGTGTGTGTGTGTGTGTGTTGTGACTAAAGGTTTGACTTGGTATTCAGGGTATTGGAAGAAACATGTTTGGAAAAATGGTGATGGGGAGTCTGGGGAAGAGGTGTCAATGAACCATTATGAACTGACACAAAGTGTGAAAATATTCATGTCTTATGCGAATGCTCACCAAAGTGCAATCACAGTGGAAGAGGATCTTAATAACCAGGACACCAAGATGCCACATTCTTTCTCGAATTGTTTTTTCTAGCTACTCTTTTTTCTATCCAATGGCTCATGATCAAAATATACATCGTGGCAAGAATAGAAGTTATGTATGGCTCAGTAACATGGGCTTCCATTCATCATGTCTGATCTGGCTAGAGCCACTGCTGAGTACCCAATCTGCCAACAGCAGAGACCAACACTGAACCCTCAATATGGCACTATTCCCAGGGGTGAACAGCCAGCCACTTGGTGGCAGGTTGATTACACTGGAACACTTACTTCATGGAAAACATAATGCTTCTCACTTCTTACTCTGGATATGGATTTTCCTTCCCTGTCCATGTGCTGTTGCTAAAACCAGCAACTTACAGAATATTTTGTTCATTGTTATAATATTCCACTAAGCATAGCTTCTCACCAAGGAACTCATTTTACAGCAAATAAAATTTGGCAGTCGGCTCATGATCATAGAATTCACAGGTCTTACAATGTACCTGATCACCCTGGAGTAAATGGTCTAATAGAACAGTGGAATGATCTTTTGTAGATTCAGTCACAATGCCAGCTGACTGCTAACACTGGGCAGGGCTGGGACAATATCCTACAGGATGCTGTACATGCCCTGAGTCATATGCAATGCTGTTTTTCCCACAGTCAGGATTCAAGAGTCTGAAAATCAAGGAGTTGAAGTGGGATTGGCTCCTCACATTGTTACTCTTAGTGACCCACTAAAGAAAGTTTTTGCTTTGTAGTTCCATAGCTTTGGGCCTTTTTGGTTTAGAAGAGAGTTTATCTGCCTAGGTTAATTATACATAAGTAAAATATGTAATACAGTAGCCCCCCTTCTGCATGGTTAACCACAGTCTGAAAATACTACAGTATTTTGAGAGTGAGAGAAACCACAGTTATATAAATTTTATTACAGTATATTGTTATAATTGTTCTATTTTATTTTTAGATATTGTTGCTAATCTTTTACTGTGTCTAATTTAGAAGTTAAACTTTATCATAGGTATGTATAGGAAAAAACATAGTACAGTATGGATATTTTTCAGTGACTATATTAGGTGAGGTGTTTGCTGAAAGCAAAAGAAGTATGGACTGAATAGCAGAGAATGAAGTTAAAAATACCAGCTATGATCACATGACCAATTATAGAAATGAGAACTGTAGTCGTTAAAAGTATTTTCCTTACATTAATGAACATATTAATGTAAATATTAACAAATTATTTTCTTCCCTCTTTCCATTCATGAAAGTGATCAGGATTATTTATTATCTGAAAGCAACTGAAAAATATACAGAAACTGCCCAAAATTTCATCGAGAAACACAAAAATGAGCCCATGTTTTGGGGTTAAAGGTGAAGGTGTGATAAAGAATAAAAGTATTTCCTGTTGAGCCCTTCGGAGTCATCGTAATTCAATAAAATGGTCACACATACCTTGAATCATTTAATCCCCACAAGAATCTGCGAGGTAAGTGTTATTAGCAAAAGTTTACAGATGCAGATGCTCAGGGAGAAAAAAATGTCTGAGGGCCTTCAATAGCTGTCCCTTGGCTGGAAGTCCAGGACCAGGAAAAAACATGTGGTAAGTGAGGATTGAGGGGCAGACAGTTTTTATGTGAATTGTCTCATTAAATCCTCACACTAATTCCATAAGGTAAATATTACTATTCTCATTTTACAGACTAAGAATCTAAGACTCGGGAGTTAAATAATTTGCCAAAGATCACAAAGTCAACAAGCAGAAGAACCAGGGTTTGAGTCCAGGCCTGCTCAGCTCTAAAGCCCATGTTGTTTTATCACACATGGACTGCGTTCTGGTAATCTCCTTGGGGACAGAACTGCCAGAGTCTAAACGCCTCACAATTAATGCTTAGGGAAGGTGATAGGTGTCAGGGGTATTGGAGGAAAGGAGAGCAAAGGCTGAGGGGAAAGCATTTGCAAAGAAAACTCCAGATGAATTCAAGTAGGTATTTAGCTATGTATGGCTGGAAGATAAGGGGTAAGGAGAGATGGTGAGAGATGAGGTTGAAGGTTGGCTGAGGATGAGCTCAGAAAAAAGCTGGGTGCCATGCAATTTGATTTTTATCCTGAAGATTTTTATCTTGGAGAAACTTGCAAGGGCTTATGGGCAAGGGCAGGGGTAGATTGCCACCTTACAGACAGGGCTGAAAGGCCAGATGACTGGGTGAAACTGCAGACAGGGAAATCAGTTAGAAGTTTTGACAATATTCCAGGTAAATAAGCCCTTGAACCAAAAGCATTGGTTGCCAGGGGGTGCAGGGAGGGATAGGAGGAAGGTGAGGATGTTTTCCAGCTCTGGGCTCTCTCTCCATTCCCTGATCGATGCTTGCTTTTTTCTCTCCTAGCCACGAGTGGCAGCGCTGACCCCACGTACTTGGCAGATGACTGCCCATGGGCTGTTTGAAGGACACGGGAGACCCAGTAACCTAACAGGCTGCCTTCTGCAGGGCCTGTAACCCCTCCACTGGAGTCCCTTTTATGGCTGTGTTCATACAAAAGCAAACACTGAGCACTTGGTGATGCTTTTGGTTAATGACGTTTTTAGGGTCCACCATTCAAATCTTAGCCAACTGTGAGGAAAGGCTGGAAGAGGGGTTTGGAGATGGACTGTCGCAGTTCTGGAGGACCAGATGCTCAGGAACTCCGGGAAATAGAGGCCACACTGCCCAGGAAGGACAGACTGCTGGGATAGGCAAGGAGTTTCCGTTCATAAATAATTCCCGCCCTTTGGCCCCCAGGAATTTTCCTTTCGCTCTGAGGCAGGATCAAGTTTCTCAACTTCTCTTTATGCACATGGATTCCCAGACGCAGATTGGTAGATCCTCCACGTAGATCCTGGGCAAACCAGGAGAGGGCACGTGATGGAGCATCTCAAGAAGCGGACGCTGAAAATGTGGCTCGGGAAGACTCGGGGCTCGTCGGGGCAGCTCTGGGACCCTCAGAGCTCCCGGAGCTGACTGGCCAAAAAAGCAGGAGCAACCGTGAGCGGCTCCCGCGTGCCACCGCATACTTAAGCGTTCGCCAATGACAGAGCCAAGCCCGAGCGCAATTTTTCTCCTTGGGAGAGAGTCGGGGGACGGTCTTCAAGGCTGGAGGGTCGAGGCTCGCTCTGTCGCTCCCAGCTTGGGAGGTCTCTCCTGGCCCTCTTAGGCCCGGCACACGCGCTGGCTGGATAGTCCGCTACCAGTGTACTAGGCGTGCAAACGCTGTTTGCTTTTCGGTGTTGATAGTTAAGATTAAGTAAACTGCTAGTAAGCCTATTGAACGTCAATAATCTTTCCAGAAAAATCTTTTAATTAAGTTTACATAGAAACAATTGGTTACAATTGTAGACATTAGTCAGTTAGAAGATGTGAGAGAGGGAGGTGGAGTGGGGGCCAGGGTGGGGAGGGGTACAGGGGTGTGTGTGGAATCGGGAGATTGAAGGACGTGTGCAAGATTTGGGGACGGACGTTTGTCTCTGGGGTGGGCAGTGCAGGCGGCAGCTCTCCCAGGCCAGGTCCTGCACCGGACTGCCCCCACTCACTCGCACCCCACCCCCACCCCGCACAGTGACTCCAGGGATTCTTCTCCCTCTGCTTTACTTTGAAGCGGGCAGGTGCAAACTTCCCTCTTCTCCTTCCCTCTGATCAGTCGAGCGGCATCTACCGAGGACCATCAGGGACCGGCGGCGGGATGGGGAGGGTCGCTTCTTGCCCCCTGGGGAGCCGCGGAGCCCGCAGGAGATTTGGGGGTGGGCAATGTCCCCGAGAGAGCGAGTCCTCTGTCGCGGCCAGTGTCCATAGCATGCTCCCCAGTGGGCGACAGTGGGGCGCGGCGGTTCCCGGGAGGCTCGTGGGCCCCGAGTGAGGGGCCGGCCCTGGGAGGTGGCCCTGAAGAGCCCGCGGCTCCTGCTCGGGCTTCTGCTCCCTGGGCGACTCCACCGCGGAGCGCGGAGGGCTGAGGGCTGAGCCCCCACGCCCGTGAGCCGGACTCGACGCGTCCCCAGGCGGCCCGGGGTAAGGGGTGGGGTGCGCGCTCCGACCCCAACTCCCCATTGCCTGGCGGAGGCTTCTCCTTTCCAGCCCGGGCCGGGGCGACCGCTGGCCCTCCCCGTGGGCTGCTCTCGCCCGCCGGGCTCGTGCCCTCTCCCCGTGCCCGGTGGCCCGCGGTGCACGACGTCACCGCGCCCGTCCCGTCAGGTTAATCCAGGCTGGGATGCGGCGGTTCCTGCGCTCGGTGCAGGCGCGGGTGCAGGGCGGTGGCCTGGAGGACCGAAGGGCCGGGTCCCCACCGAGTGCGCGCGGCGCTCCGGGTCCTCCGGGCGCATTCCGCGGCCGTGCGCGGGCGCTGGAGCAGCTTGGGGGACGGGGGACGCCTTTGCGTTCGATGGTCTGGACCTCAGGCCACTGGACGCGGAGCACCCCTTCGTGCCCCACCCCCAAACCCCGCGAGGGGCGACCGCCGAGGTCCGCACCCCATCCCCGTCCCCTCCTCTGGCCTGCGGATATAACCGAACCCCGCCACCTCCGCTGCCTCCGCGGCCTGGAGTCCACCCAGGCTAAAGGCGTTAACCTTGGATTCCTCTCAATGCAGGGCCCCCGGGGGAAATGCTGGGGGCACCCGGGAAAGTCTCCAAGCAGGAGGTCCAGGACCCTGTGGGTGAAAATGGAGAGGTAGAAAAGGGGCAGACATTGTTTAAATTGAAGCTCAATGGTAAGGCTGTGTTTTTTTGTTTGTTTTATGCAGTATAGTTTACATGCAATAAAATGCACCCATTTTAAGTGGATATTTAGATGAGTTTTGACTCGTTTATACACCACTACCATGGTCAATACACAGAACATTTCTGTCTCCTCAAAAGTTATGTGCGGGTCGCAGACTACTCTCAGTCCCCGCCCCGCCCCACACACCTGGGCTCCAGGCAAACACTGCACCGCTTTCTGCCACTATAGAGTATATAGTTGTATTTTCTAGAATTTCATATAAATAGAATGGCACACTGTGAACTCTGTGTCTGACTTATTTCACTTGGCATAATGTTGTTGAGGATCATCTGTATTGTTGGAAGGATCCGTAGTTTACTCCTTTTTATTGCTGAGTGATATTGCAATTTGTTCATCCTTTTTCTTCTCCACAGACAAACTATTTCCCAGTTTTGGCCCCCACCCCCACCCCCCCAGTTTTGGCTATTTTGAGATAAACTGTTATGAATATTTCTACAAGACTGTGTGAACATATTGTTTTATTTCTCTTGGGTACATATCTAGAAATGGAGTGGCTGGGTCATATCAGAAAGTGTATTTTTAATTTTATAAGAAACTTTCAAACTGTTTTGTAAAGTGATTGAAGCATTTTACATTCCCACCAGCGGTATATGAAAGCTCCAGTCATTTCCACATATTTATCAACATTTGCTATTGTCAGTCTTTTAAATTTTATTCTGGCGAGTATCCAGTGATATCTTATTATTTTAAAATTTCATTTCTCTAATCACTATGTTGAGCACCTTTTCACGTGCTCATTTTATTTATTTATTTATTATTTATTTATTTTTTATTTATTTTTTCTTTCTTTCTTTCTTTCTTTTTTCATAAAGATGACCGGTAAGGGGATCTTAACCCTTGACTTGGTGTTGTCAGCACCACGCTCTCCCAAGTGAGCTAACCGGCCATCCCTATATAGGATCCAAACCCGTGGCCTTGGTGTTATCAGCACTGCGCTCTCCCAAGTGAGCACAGGCCGGCCCCAGCACGTGCTCATTTTTAAAATTCATGTACTGCTCCTTCTTTAGTGCAATGTCTGTGCAAATATTTCATTCACTTTTGTCAGATTATTTGCTTTATATTACTGAGCTGTAAAGGTTCTTTAAATATTTAGAATATAAGTCCTTTATCTTATTCATGTTTTTTGTTGTTGTTGTTGGCTTACGGGTAGGTGGATCTGAGCCCTTCATCTTGGTGTTATAACACTGCACTCTAATGAACTGAATAACTGGCCAACCCTTATTCATTTTCTTAACATGGGTGTTTTAAGGAGCAAAGTTCTAGTTTTGATGAAGTCCAATGATTATTTTCTTTTACAGTTCGTGATTTCTGGGTCCTAAGAAATCTTTTGCCTTAAGCAAGTTTGCACAGATTTTCTCCTTACAAGTTTTACAGTTTGAGCTCATATGTTTAGGTCTATGAATTATTTCAAATTAAATTCTATATATGATGTAAGGTGAGGTTAGGGGTTTGTTTGGTCTTTTTTTAAATTTATTTATTTATTTATTTATTTATTTATTTATTTATTTATTTATTTATTTATTTATTTATTTTCTGCATACATATATCCCATTGTTCCAGCACAATTTGTTGCATAGACTTCCATTTTCCCATTAAATTACCTGCAGTAGCTAGACTTTATGATGCTACCTAATGAATACCTTCTGTATTTAGGCCCCTGTGTAGTCCCCTTCCATGAAATTGGTTGCATTGGTTGACATGTACAATCAATACAATTTTGCAGAAGTCAGGGAGTATATATGACCATGCTAGGTTATGAAAACACTGGCTTCCATCTTGCTTCCTTGGATCACTCAACCTGGAGGGAGCCAGCTGGTAGTCAGGCCACTATATGGAGAGTTTTATGTGGTGAGGAACTGAAGCCTCCTATCAACAGCCAACATCTACCTGCCAGAGACGTAAGTAAGATAGTTTGGGAGTAGATCTTCCAGCCCTAGTAAAGCATTCAGATGACCCCAGCCAACATCTTGACTGCAATCTCATGAGAATGCCTGAACTAGAACCACACATGTAAACTGTTTCTGAATTCCTGACTCTTAATTCTATCCCATGGACTTATATGTTTAGCCTTACACCAATACCACACTGTCTTTTTTTTTTTTGTCTTTTTCGTGACCGGCACTCAGCCAGTGAGTGCAGCGGCCAGTCCCATATAGGATCCGAACCCGCGGCGGGAGCGTCGCTGCGCTCCCAGCGCCGCACTCTCCTGAGTGCGCCACGGGCTCGGCCCAATACCACACTGTCTTGATAACTGTAGCTTTGTAGTAAGTCTTAAAGCTCTCTAATCTTGCTTTCTTTAAAAATCATTTTTATTATTCTAGGTTCTTTGTCTTTTTACATCGGTTTTACAGTGAGCTCATCAATTTCTACAAAACTGTTGCTGGAGTTTTGACTGGGCTTGCATCAAATCTATAGTTTTAATTGGGGGAAACTAAGACCTAAACAATATTGCATCTTCTGACTTACGAACATGGACTATATCTATATTTATGTAGGTTTTCTCAAAATTTTCTAAGTAATATTTTGTAGTTTTGAGTATTTGGGTTTAAGTCTTGCAGATATTTTGTTGAATTTATTCCTCAGCATTTCATGTTTTGTTCTGTTTTGTTTTTAAAGATGACCGGTAAGGGGATCTTAACCCTTGACTTGGTGTTGTCAGCACCACGCTCTCCCAAGTGAGCGAACAGGCCATCCCTATATAGGGATCCGAACCCTTGACCTTTGTGTTATCAGCACCGCACTCTCCCAAGTGAGCCATGGGCCGGCCCAATGTTTTTGATAATATAATAAATGGTACTATATTTTAAATTTCTATTTCTAGTCGGTTGCCGCTGGTATGTAGACATACAACTGGTATGTGTATATTGACCTCTTAACCTTCCTGAACACCTTTCTTGGTTCTAGTAGCTTTTTCTAAGATTCATTTGGGTTTTCTACAGAAATGATCATGTTGTCTGTGAATAAAGGTAATTTTACTTCTTCCTTTCCAGTTTAGAAGCCTTTTATTCTTTTTCTTGCCTTATTTCACTGAGTGGGACCTCTCGTAGAATATTGAATAGACGTAGTGAGAGCTGTCGATGATGCTCTTGTTCCTGATCTTAGGAGGAAATAGTCTTTACCATTAAATATGATATTAATTATAGGGTTTTTATAAGTATTCTTTATCAGATTGAGGAAGTTCACTTCTGTTCCTAGTTTGCTGAGAAATTTTATCATAAATGGATGTTGAATTTTGTCAAATGCTTTTTCTAAGTCTATCGAGATGATCATATGGTTTTCTTTTTTCAGTTGAACAATGTGATAAGTTAAGAATGTTGATGTTTGAATATTAAACCAATCTTGCATCATTCCTTGGATAAGCCTCATTTGAGCATGATGTATTTTCCTTATTATTTTCTTATTATATTGCTGGAGTTGACTTGCTAATTGCTAAGGATTTGTTTCATCTATATTCATGAGGGATATTGATCTGAAATTTTCTTTTCTTATATTTTTGTCTTTGTTTTGAAACCAAGGTAATGCTGGCCTAATAGAATGAGTTGGAGAGTACTCACTCTTCTATTTTCTGGAAGAGTTTAAGTAGAATTTGTATTATTTCTTTCTTCAGTGATTGGTAGAATTCACTAGTGAAGCCATCTGGTTTGGAGTTTTCTTTGTGGGAAGGTTTGTAACCACACATTCAAATTCTTTAATAATTATAATGAATATTCAGGAAATTTCTTCTTGAGTGAGCTTCAGTCTCTCAAAGGAATTTTTCTTTTTTTTTTTTTTTTTCAAAAAGATGACCAGTAAGGGGATCTTAACCCTTGACTTGGTGTTGTCAGCACCACGCTCTTCCAAGTGAGCCAACCGGCCATCCCTATATTGGGATCCAAATCTGTGGCCTTGGTGTCATCAGCACCACACTCTCCCAAGTGAGCCACGGGCCTGCCCTTCTGAAAATAATTTTTCCATTTCATCCAAGTTCTTTGGTATAAACTTGATCAGAATATTTTCTTATTATCCTTTTAAGATCTGTGTCATCTGTAGTGATGTCCTCTCTTTCATTCTTAATGTTGGTAAATGTGTCTTTTCTCTTTTACTATTCAGTCTGGAAAGAAATTTTTCAATTTTATCTTCTCAAAGAATCAGCTTTTGTGTAATTGATTTCTCAACTGTCTTTTTAAATTAATTTATTTTGCTCATCTTTATTTTTTCTTCCATTTCTTACTTTGGGTTTAATTTGCAGTTCTTTTTCTAGTTTTTTAAGACGGAAGCTTAGATCACTGATTTGAGATCTTTTTTCTTTTTTACTATAAGCAGTCGATGCTCCTAATTTACTTTGAATCTCAACTGCTTCCCACAGATTTTGATACATTGTGTTTTTATTGTCATCCAATTCAAAATATTTTTTAATTTCCCTTGAGTTATTCTTTTACCCAGAGGTTATTAAAAAATGTGTTACTTAATTTTCAAATGTTTGGGGATTTCCACATATCTTTCTGCTACTGAGTTTAATTACATTGTAGCCAAGAAAATATGCTCTGTATGGTTTTAATCCTTCCAAATACATTGTGACTTATTTTTTGGCCCAGGATATGGTCTATCTTGGTAAATATTTAGTATTCATTTGAAAAAATGTGTATTCTACTGTTGTTGGGTGGAGTGTTTTATACATTTAGTTAGATCAGGTTCATTGGCAGCATTGCTCAAGTCTTTTATATTTTGACTGCTTATTTATTTTTACTATAATTCCTGGGAAAGGAGTGTTGACATCTCTGCTTGTACTGGTGGTTTGTCTATTTCTCCTTTTTATTCTGTCAGGTTTTGCTTTGTATATTTTGAAGTTCTGTTATTAGTTGAATATAGTCTTTTTTTGTTTGTTTATTTTTGTGGCTGGCCAATACAGGGATCTGGACCTTTGACCCTGGTATTATCAGCACTACACTCTAACCAAGTAAGCTAACTAGCCAGCCTGATTATACTTTTAAGACTACTATATTTTCTTAATAAATGGACCCCTTTTTCACTATGAAATTTTCTTTATTTCTCATAATATTTGTGTTTTAAATCCACGTTGTCTGACATTAACTTAGCTACTCCAGCTTCCTTCAGTTAGCATTTGCATGACACATCTTTTCTCATCCTTTTACTTTTAACTTAACTGAGTCTTCATATTTGAAGAAGATATTTTTGTAGAGAACATATAGTTGGATCTTGCTTTTTTAAATTTAGTACGACAATTTCTTCCTTTTAATTGGAATGTTTAGAGTATTTACATTTAAGATAATTATTGGTATGGCTAAGTTTAAGTCTAACATCTCACTATTTGTGTTCTATTTGCCTTATCTGTTTATTATTCTTTCCCCTTTCCTGCCTTCTTTGTGATGAATTATTTGTATGATTACATTTTGTTTCCACAACTAGCTTAACAGCTATACCTTTTAATTTTATTTTTAAGCAGTTGATCTAAGATTTACCATATACATCTTTAACTAATTGTAATTTACCTTTACATGATAGTATACCACTTTATGTACAGTGTAATATCCTTACTACAATATAGTCCAATTTCTTCCTTCCCATTCTTTGTGTTATTGCTGTCATATAATTTACATACACATATACTGTAAACCCACAATACATTGTTATTAGTTTTTGCCTTAAACAGTCAACTTTCCTTTAAATTGATTTAAAAACATGTTAACCATTTCTGGGGCTCTTTATTTCTTTGTGCACGTCCAGATTTCCCTGGGCATTATATCTCTTCTGCCTGAAATGTTTCTTTTAATGTTTTTTTAGTGTAGTTCTCAAAATGAGTTCTCTCAACTTTTTTTGTCTGAAAAAGTCTTTATTTTATCTTCCTTTTTGAAACATTTTTCTTGGGTGTAGAATTCTTGTGTGTTTTTTGTTTTACTTATTTTGGTACTTTATAGATGTTATAATATAGCCTTCTGGCTTGCATAGTTTTTAGTGAGAAATCTGCTGTTATTCTTGTCTTTGTTATCTTAGCTCTTCTGTGTGGAAAGTGTCTTTTTCACCTGTGGCTGCTTTTCAGATTTTTCTCTTTATCACTAATTTTCAGCATTTGATTATTATTTGTCTTGGTGTGGGTTCTTGTTTGTTTCTTTTTTATGTTTATTCTGCTTAGGGTTTGTTGAGCTTCTTGGATCATTAGGATTATAGTTTTAGTCAAATTTGAGAAATTATCAGCCATTATTTTTTTCTGCCTCCTCTTTTTTTTTTTTCTTCTGGGAATCCTATACATGTTGTACATGTCAAATTATAGGTAAAAAAAAAAAAAAAAAAAAGATAATTTGATATTGTTCCACAAGTCACTGAGGAACAATATCTTTTTTCAGTCTTTCTTTTTCTCTTTGCTTCATTTTTTATAGTTCCTATTCTTATTTTTTTCTTTTGTACTGTCAAATCTGCTGTTAATCCCATCTAGTGTGTTTTTTCAACTCAGCTGTTGTATTTTTCCTATGTAGAAATTTCATTTGAATACTTTTTATATTTTTCCATTTCTCTCTTTTTCATGTTCTTCCTGGCCTAATTGAGCATAAGAAACATGCTTATAATAGCTATTTTAACACTTGTGTCCACTAAATTCATCATTTCTTTCATTTTGGGGTCTGTTTTTATGGACTGATTTTATCTTCCAGATATGAGTCATGTGTTTCTGCTTCTTGGTATACCTAGTAAATTCCGATTGGATGCTGGACATTGCGAATTTTATGTTGTTGAGTGTCTGCATTTTGTTGAACTTTTCTAGCTTGCTGTATTTTGTTTTACTCCTTTAAAATTTGTTAGGCTTTTACTGGCAGGTTGGTAAGGTATTTGCAGGTTAGTTTAATTCCTGGAGGCTAAGCCTCAGTGGGTTTCACCCCACGTATATACAGATTGGTATTTAGCCAAGCACTTGAGGGGACTCCATTGCAGATTTCTGGAGCTCAATTTCTGTGCAGGGCCCTTTGACTCTGGTGTTTCTTCTACAATTTCTAGCTTCCTTAGCATCTCCAAACTCTAATCTCTAATTTTGTGGGACTGCTGAGCTCTGTTTGGGTTTCTCCTCCTGCACTGTGGCCTGAAAATTCTGTCCAGGCAGTAAGTTGGAGCAATCATAGGTCTCACCTCATTTGTTTCCTTTCTTTCAAAGATCATTATTGTTTTGTGGTTGCCCCATAGGGGCAGATCAATTCCCCACACAAGATTGGTTTGGATGCTGAGACTGATAATGTTACACATGCACCAAGAGAGTATAAAAACATTTGTTGTTCACATAACAGGACTTTCTGGGGAGAGCAGAGCACACCAAATTCATGTAGAATGACTTGAACAAAGGGAGGGGCGAATGGTGTCTTAGTTTGTTTTATGCTGCTGTAACAGAATACTACAGACTAGGTAATACATAATGAACAGAAATGTATTTGTCTCACAGTTATGGAGGCTGGGAAGTTCAAGACCATGGCGCTGGCCTCTACTGAGGCCTTTCATGCTGTGACATCTCATGGTGTAAGGCGGAAGGGCAAGAGACAGCAAGAGTGAGCAAGAGGGGGTTGAACTAGCTTTTGTAACAAATCCACTCTCACAATAACTAGTCCACTTTCTCAATAATGACATTAATCCATTCTCCCACCTCTCAACACATTGGGGATTAAATTTCCAACTCATAAACTTTGGGGGACACATTCAAACCATAGGAAGTGGCCTTGGTTTTAAAAGTGCCTGGGGCCAGGGTGAGGGTTCTTGAATGTAGGCCAAGTTTTAAACTTCTCCTGCTGGCACCAAGGGAGGAAGCATGTGGCCAAAAAAGGAGACAGGAAAGGGATGGGGCTTGAAAATTGTCAGCAGTCAAACATCAAAAAATAGAGTCAAATTCTTTTTGCAATTGTCTTGCACTGACTGTTACCCAGTGTCTAAAAATAGCTACTTCATATATTTTCCCTGTTTTTCTAGTTATCTTTGTCATGAGGGAAGTTGGCATAGCAATTAATCCTTCATGGAGGAAGCAGAAGTCTCTGTGCTTCATTTAAAAACTGGGTTTGCAACGATGTTCTCATCTAGGCCAGGTGAACTGGGGAATACCTTATTTTGGATGGTTGACTTGGAGAGCCTGCAGTAAGTGCCAGGCAGACCAGCAGCCCAGATCAAGTAGGCCCTCTGGTGGGGAAGGCAAAGACTTGAGGACTCTTCTATTTCCTGACACTCCTTGTAGTAAAGGCTTTGCACAGGTCTGGTTATGTGTTTAACGTTTGCAAAGTATTTGTCCACTGTCTCTTTCAAGCTCTATAAAAATAAACGGGAGGAAGGATGGGCAGAAGGTGGTGGAACTCCTTAGTACTGAAGTAAATTAAGGATCACAACTTGACTGACTCTTAGTTGACAGGCCAGTAGAAATGGGGAAAGGGAGAGGGGACCAACATGGGAGAAGGGATGGAGAAGATTGGCAAAACTCGTGATTTGCCAAAGTGTGAATGTCACCACATAATTTTCTTTGAGGAAAGTGTTATTATAATCCTATTTTTTAGATAAAGATACTGATAGAGTTTGGATATGTTGTCCCCCTAAAGCTCATGTGGAAATCTGATCCCCAGTTTGGCAGTGTTGGGTGCTGTTTGGGTCATAAGGGGTGGATCCCTCATAAATAGATTAATACTCTCCTGGGGGAGGGGCAGGGGAAGTAAGTAGTGACTGAGTTCTCACTCTATTAGTTCCCACAAGAGCTGGTTGTATAAAAGGACCCTGGCACCTCCTCTCTTTTTCTCCCTCTTTCTCTCTCTTGCTTCCTCTTGCCATGTGGTCTTGTACCTGTTGGCTGCCTGCCACTTTCCACCATGAGTAGAAGCAGCCTGAGATCCGAACCAGATGCAGCTGTCCCAGAATCATAAGCCGAGTAAACCTCTGTTCTTTATAAATTACCCAGTCTCAGGTATTCTGTTATAGCAACACACAAATGGACTAATATTGATACAGAGCTTGCTCACAAGCTGCATAGCTATTGAGTGGCTGGACCCAGACCCTGGTGCTCAGCCAACAGGGCCTTGGGCATTGCTGCAGACTTAAGCCTTGTAAAAACCACAGACCTGGACATTGAGTCTCCATGGACCAAAGAACCCAAGACATCCTACTCAGCATGTGACTTTCTCTCTGATTGCCGATTTCCAGGGCATTCTGGGCTAAGTCTTTCAGCAGCTCAGCTTGGGCAATAGTTTGTCTCCCCCTCAACATCCTTCCCTGCCTGATATCTCAGACTCAAGCTGGCCTCCTCCTCCTGGGCAGTCAAAGTGCCCCAGAGTGGAGACTGGAGGGTAGAAAGGTCAGCTGTCCCACGTTGGCAGAGCTACTCCCTAGCAGAAGCACAGTGAAGGGAGCAGAGAGCAGTGTTAAAGAGACCAAGAGTCAGTGAGGACCCTAGCAGGCTCTCTTGATAGCCATGATACCTGGAGTCATGCCTTGTCCCTACGTCAGGCAGCCTCAGGCAGGTCACTTCTGTTTTGGACTAGGAGTTCTTGTCTGAGAAGTGAGTCACTTAGGGGATAGTTCCTGTGGCTCCTCTAGGCTGATGCCCCATGGTTGGTGCCTTACAGCTGTTGGTGACTCTAGGTCTACTCTTGCACTTGTTACTCAGTGTACCTCAAACCTGAGTCCAGGCCTTTCCCAGCCATTGCCAAGGGCTTCTGGAACTGCTAATGCTTTGGTCTTCCAGAGAGGGCTTTGCTGTGACTTTTCTATGGAGAGGAAGCATATCCGAGGCTCCTCCAAAAGAACCAGGTCCCACTACTTATCTGCTGAGTGTCTTTAGGCAAGTTATTTAACCTCACTGTGTCTCAGTTTCCTTATTGGTGAAGAAGGGGATAATAGTATATTGTAGTAATGTTACCAGAAATACATGAGTCTGTGTAGAGCACATAAAATAAATATTTGCTGCTCTTATCTCCTGGAATGGGAGAGGGTAGGGTTGGTGATGTGGGCTGGAGGAAGCGTGCTGTCCCACCAAAGAATAAATACCACCTTTGGATTGCTGTTCTGCAGTGTTTCCTCCTTTCCCAGAACAGGGAAAACTAAATTGCTCTGAAATTAATACACAGATGGAGGGTATGATAACCGAGTTTCCTTTGAGGAGAAATTAGTCTCTGGCAAATATTTCACTAGGAGAGATGTAGATGCAGCAGGGCTCAACCTGCCCAACACTCCTTCCTCCCCTGGCTCCTCTGTAGCAGCCCCATCTCTTTCTCCTGCCCCCCCCCCCCCGCTTCCCCTCACACCCCCTTCAGGCTGATGTCCTGGGTTGATGCTGCCCAACACAGACTGCCCTGATAGCTACTGTACATGTTCCTGTGTGTTCTCTGGGTCATTAGGTGTGTTCTTGGAGGTGTGGGTTCATCCCCTGCTCAGAACGTGACAGTCCTGGGAGGAAGAACAGCCTTCTTTCTTCCCTCCCCACGGTCACTCACAGGTATGGGAGGGAGTGCCTGCAGAGGCTGGAGGAAGAGGCTCAGCTCCCTGTTTCTCTTCGGATGTTTTCTCTGCCATTTGACTGAAACAATTTCCAGTGACTAATGAAGTGAGTGGTTAAAGCTTATTTTTCAATCAAAACTCAATTCCTGCAAGTAGGAAAGGGAGGAAGAAGAAGAAGTAAAACATTGATCAAGCTCTTTTAAGTACCACACTTCCTTTCTACAGAAAATCAAATTGTCTGACAGAGGAAAACAGCTTCTTCCCTCGAGATCCATCAGGTTGGGATTGTCCTTTACACTAACTAATCGTTTTAGGGCCCAGCTTCCTGGTATACCGGAAGTCGGCTTGGTACCGCAGAAAGACCACACTCACTTGGGATTAAAATCTGGTTCTGCCACTTATCAACTCTGTGACTATAGACAAGTGACTTTACATCTATGATCCAGTTTATCCATGAAAAGGAAGTTAATAACTCCTGCAATACAGAATTAGTGATTTGAGAACAATGCATGTAACATCTTCGTATGTAGTAGGCACACAGTAAATAGCTATTGTTGTCATGTTTCTCTGGTTCGTGGGCTGAGTGTGAGCACAGGCCTCTATGTGAGTGTGTGAACAGGACATGTATGTGTTTGAGGGGAGGGTAAGTGCCCGGTGTGGGAGGTGAGCACGGGCAGTGTGGCTGTGTGTAATGAAGCTTTCAGAGCCTGTGGGGCCCTGGTCTCTCTGTGGGTTAAGAAGTCTGCATTCTCCTGCCTTCTTGTAGAATCTCCAGACAAGCACGGGAGGAAATCTCAGAGGGAATTCCTCAAGGGTTGTCTGGGAATGTGGGGGTGCCGCACCCCTTCCCTCGCAGCAGCAGCAGCAGCAGCAGCAGCTCTCGGCCCATCACTATGCCTTCATTAATCCCTGGTGACTTGTTAAAAGACTTCAAAGAAGAAACTTCAGACCAGAAACCTCACTTGCCATTCACATTTTTAAATCTTAAAAGACATGACCTGAAGAACATGCGTGTGAATGCTAATTAGCCTCTAGAGAGGGAGAGAGGAGAGAATAGAAGAGAGACATGGACAGACAGAGAGCTACAGAGGATTGGAAAAATGCTTCAGGGATAGTGGGAGAAAATGAAATTACTCTAATTATGTAAAATAACCTCAAGGATACATGTGCCTCATGAAGGTCAAAAAGACTAAGGATCAACAACAAAGGAATCTGATCCTAGAGAAAAGTAGGACGAGAGGTGGAGCTGGCATGGGGATTTCCCTTTTCAAAGACACCAGCAAAGTGGGCTGGGCTGGGCTGTCCCCCCACCCCCACCCTCCCCCTGCCAACAAGGACAACAGAGAACACACAAGATGGAATGCATTCAGCACTGGCAGTGTGGGGTGGAACCTGAGGGTAGCTGGGCAGGCTCTCACCCTAGTGTTTCTTCCCTGAACCCACTAAACCCTAGCCACTTATATCTGAACTCCTGCTTTATTAGGAAGCACAAAAAATGAATAGTTAGCACTAGGTACATTTATAAATACTATCTTAATTCTAACACTATCCATAAGGAAGTAGATTCTTAAGAAATATTATCTCCACTTTATAGATAAGGAAATTGAACATCGAAAGGTCACATGTGGGTCTGTCTCTTGATAGTGGATAAGCCTGCTTCTATCCTTTGAGTCTTGAAAGTTTGGTTTGTCACTACCACATTGTTTCAATCTTCATTTTTTCACCTGATTACCAAGTAATTGCATGCTTACTAAAAGGCACTTGAAAAATAGTAAAAGTTACAAAGAAGAATATAAAAGTCATTTGTAATCTGTAGTGAACTCTATTTTCTTCTTTATATTTTCTTTACTGTTTTGATAATTATTATAGCTAGCGAGATGTTCTGTTAAGAGTGCTTTCTGTGGTAGGAAACAAACAACTTGATTGCCAACGCAAAAATAAGAAGTGTTTTAAAAATATAGATTTAAGCCTGGCTGGTTAGCTTAGTTGGTTAGAGTACAGTGTTATAACACCAAGGTCAGCGACCAGCCACACACACACACACACACACACACACACACACACACACACACACACACACACACACACACACACACACACACACACAGTATATTTATATTTATATTTATATATGTAATACAGCTTGCATAACAGGAAGCCCATAGGTAGGCATTTGCTGCTGATGATTTAGTGGTTCAGGAATGGATCAACATCTTGAAAATGTTTTTGGTCTTTGCCTCATGGTTACAAAATAGCTGCTGCAGCTCTAAAAATCACAGCCAGGTTCTAGGCAGTAAGAAGAGAAGGGATGGCACTAGCAACAGCTGTTCCTTTCTAAGAAAAGAAAAAATTTTCCCAGAGGTACTTGACAGACTTCTGTTTATAACCTACTGGCCATATTGGGTCACAAAGCCACTCCTACCCTTGAAGGGGACTGGGAAAAACATTTTGCTCTTCCTGAGTCTCTCACTGAAGTGGGTTAGGGAGAAGGGGGTTGGGAATGGGAGTTGGGTTAGCTTATCAGTGATGTGTGCCACAGATGTGTGGCTCTGATTGGCCAGGCCTGGTTCAAGTGCTCTCCTCTGGACATGGGGTGGACTCTACTTTCCCACAATCACATCGACTGAAAATGGTGGAGGAAAACTGGGTGCTGTAAGCATAAAAGAAAAATGGATGCTAAGGAGGCAAGAGTGAACGATGTTCCCTACATTTTGTATTACATTTTACTGTGTGACAAATCATCCCCAAGCTTATTGGCTTAACACAGACATTTATGATTGCTCACAATTCTGTGGATCAGTTGGGCAATTCTTCCGAGCCTACTTGGATGACTTCTCAGGTCCCTTTGAACTCCTGAAAGTAAAATAATGGCTACTATTTATTGTGTACCTATGGTTTATTAGATGGTAATGTTAGTCCACTTAAATACTTCCTCACACTTTCCTTCTCCCCTCCTCCTGGCATCTGCAAGCATATTTTGAAGGATTTGTATTCTATTGAGGTATATTATATTCAGATGTAAGTATTAATTTTTTAAAAGTCTTACTTATTTTAATTGACACATTGTAATTATACATACTTATGGGGTACAATCTGATATTTTGATACAATGTATGTTGTATAATGATTGAGTCAGGGTAGTTAATGTATCCATAACCTCATGCATTTATCTTTTCTTTGTGGTGAAAATATTTGAAAGCCTCTCCTCTTAACTCTTATGTAATATACAAAACTTAACTGTTAACAAAAGCCACACTACTGTGCAATAGAACACCAGAACTTATTCCTTTTATCTAATTGAATTTTGTAGCTGTTGGCCAACCTCTCCATATTTTCTCTTCCCCCATCCCTTCCCCAGACTCTGGTAACCACTGTTCTACTCTCTGCATCTATAATATCAACTTTTTTTTTTTTTAGATTCTGCATGAGTGAGATTATGTGGTATTTGTCTTTCTGTGCCTGTCTTACTTCACTTAACATAATGTCTTCCAAGTCCATCCATGTTGCATCAAATGACAGGATTTAATTTTTTTTATAGCTGAATAATATTCCACTGTGAATATATACTACATTGTTTCTAATCCATTCTTCAGTTGTTGAACACTTAGGTTGATTCCATATCTTGGTTGTTTTAAATTTTGCTGCAATAAACATGAGGGTGCAGACATCTCTTCGACATGCAGACTCCATTTCCTTTGGGTATACACCCAGTAGTGGGATTACTGGATCATATGGTAATTCTATGTTTAATTTTTTGAAGAACCTCCATACTGTTGTCCATAATGGCTGTATTAGTTTACACTCCCAGCAACAGTGTGCAAGTGTTCCCTTTTCTCCACATCCTTGCCAACACTTGTTTTCCTTTGCCTTTTTGATAACAACCATTCTAACTAGAGTGAGGCGGCATCTCATTGTTGTTTTGATTTTCATTTCCATGATGATTAATGATGTTGAGCATTTGTTCATATGCTGGTTGGCTATTTATATGTCTTCTTTTGAGAAATGTTTGGGTTATTTGGTTTTTTGCTGTTGAATTGTTTAAGTTCCTTACACATTCTTGATATTAACCCCTTGTCAGATGTGTAGTTTGCAAATATTTTCTCTGTTGTTGTTCTCTGTTCTGTGTTGTCTCTTCAATCTGTTAACAGTTTCCTTTGATGCATGAAAGCTTTTTAGTTTGATGTAAACCCATTTGTCTATTTTTACCTATATTGCTTGTGCTTTTGAAGTCTTATTTTAAAAATCCTTTCCCAGCCGCCCTCGCCTCCACCGAGAAAGATGGCGGAGGAACCGGAGTCTGTACTTCCCTTTCCTCCCTCAACTGCTGCTGGCGGCGAAGGACTGACAGACGTCTCCCCAGAAACAGTCACTCCGGAGCCTCCTTCTTCCGCTGCAGTATCCCCTGGGACGGAGGAACCTGCCGGCGACACCAAGAAAAAAATTGACATCTTGCTAAAGGCTGTGGGAGACACCCCTATTATGAAAACAAAGAAGTGGGCTGTAGAGCGAACCCGAACCATCCAAGGACTCATTGACTTCATCAAAAAGTTCCTTAAACTTGTGGCTTCAGAACAGTTGTTTATTTACGTAAATCAGTCTTTTGCTCCTTCCCCAGACCAGGAAGTTGGAACCCTCTATGAGTGTTTTGGCAGTGATGGTAAACTGGTCCTACATTATTGCAAATCTCAGGCATGGGGATGAACCACAGAAAAGAACAACTTGCTACTTTAAATGAATTTCCACAGAGGAACCAGCTCTGAAAAGTTTTGGTGCTTGTGGCAAGAGACTTAACAGATATGACTCATGTATCTATTCATATATCTACTGTGACCCATGTTTATGTGTAAGCAAACATCCATAGAGTGGATGGACTCACAAAAATGCGATTTGTATTAATACACAAATTGTTATAAAAGATTGACGTTAGAGTGCAAAAAAAAATAAAAATAAAAATAAAAAAATAAAAAAATAAAAATAAAAAATAAAAATCCTTTCCCAGTCCCATGTCATGGCTCGTTTCTGCTGCGTTTTCTTCTAGTAGTTTTATAGTCTAAGTATTAATTATTGAGGTTTAGCATTAGGTGTACCACATAGGTGGTTTTGTAAAATCCTCACACAACCCTGTGAGGTTTGGAACACATCTGTTTGGGGCACATTTTTCTCGTGACATAATCATCAGTTGTACAATAATAGCAAGTTAATATATGATGCATTATAATGATATTGTCTTTAGATAGTTAGCCTTTATTGTCAGTGGGGTTTACCTTGTATTAAAATAAAGAATTTGAGGGGCCGAGCCCGTGGCACACTCGGGAGAGTGTGGCACTGGGAGCGCAGCGGCGCTCCCACCGCGGGTTCGGATCCTATATAGGACTGGCCAGTGCACTCACTGGCTGAGTGCCGGCCACGAAAAAGACAAAAAAATAAATAAATAAATAAATAAAATAAAGAATTTGAGCTGTTGGAAATCGTTATTGATTCTGTTTGAGGGGAAAATCCCCACTGTTCTTCTTTGAAGCTTCTGGATTTAAGATAATTAAAGAGGATCCTAAGATTGCAAGGTTTAAAACACTATTATGGTGTACAACTACCTACTTGCGGGATCAGGATTTTTGGTCTGCATAACCAAAAATAAAATTTAGAAGTAAACAGGATACATGAGATTGCAACTATCATCTGACATCTCAATTTCAAATTTTTCTATTCATCAAAGCAACCTCTTGATTATTACATTATTGACTTTAATATGTTAATATTATGAATCTTAACTTATAAAACATTTATGTATATAAAATGCCTTTTTAATCTGTTTAATATATTGGGGTTCTGCATGAAATTGAATTTTGAAAGGAGTTTCTCTGCTCTCCCATTATCTCACTTGATCTCACACTGAGGGTATTATTATTATTATTATTCCCATTTTACAAATAAGGAAGGAGAGGCTCAGAGAGGCTATCTGACTTGCCCAAGGTAAACAAACAAACAAACAAACATATAAATAAATAAGCAAGTAGGTGGCAGAGCTAGGACTTGAAACCAGTTCTTCCAATTGCAAATTTAAACTTCTTTCCATTGCACCACACTGCTCTCTCTACTCATTCCCAAGTTCCTGGGAATATGTGCACAAAGGCTGGTCCTCACCCAGAGGACATTCAAGTCCAGGATACACTGAAAATAGTCCGTTTGGGGTGGAAGGTGAGAGGAAGTAAAAGCAGCAGTGGTTGTTGCAATAGCTTCCTAGGCCGAGAATTCTCCCCAAGGGTCCAGCAGGCTGCCTGAGAGTGATAAGTTTTCTTCCCCAAACCTAGCAAACCCAATACTCTATCCTGGAGTGAAGAGGAGTAAATTCACAGGAATTCCACTCTGCCAGGAGCTCCAAGGGAGGGAGAGGAGCTCAGACCACTCTCTAAAACCATTCTGCAAATGCTGCTCATTCTCCCTTTGGCTAAGTGCATGGAGGCTGTTGGAAAGGAACTAAAAAAACATAAACCTCTTTTCCAGGGTGGGGTGTTAATGCTTCCTTTGGTTTTGGAGACTCGAGTTGAGGCAGGAAGATATAACTTTGGCCCTATGAGCTCTTTCAACCTTGTACGTTACTCATCTTCCAGAATGAGAGAGTCATTAGATGCATGACCAGCTTCACTTACAGACATTTGCATCGTCCAGTCACTGTCAGGGGCCCATTAGTTGATTAATCAATGGGTATGCACTACCCCTGGTGCTTCCTGTTCCAGAGCCTTAGGTCCCCTGCAGCAAGGTGGAGTGAAGGAAATGTCGGCAACCAGTCCTCCACTCTTCTCCCTGGTGGTCCCCCAGGCTGACATGTGGTAAACCTTTGGGCTTTACTTCACTCCCCCTTCCACTTTACATTGTGTCTGAATTGCTCTTTGCAGTTTAATACCACCTCTTCCTGATCCTGAAACACACCTAGGAAGTCACACCTCCTCTCCAATCTCTTGTCCTGTGCAGTACTATGCTTTCCTCCTCTTGGAACTACCCTTCCCTTGAACACTGCTCCACTCTCCAACCACATGCTTTGAGGGAGAGCTGCCACGTTCCTACCAAACCACACCCTCAGCCAGATTTGGTTGGTCCAGAGGTCAGCATTCCCTGCATGTTACAATGGAATTCACTCTTGATGGAATAAGAAAAGCTAATATTTACTGAGCAGTGTTCTAGGCACTTCACTGATATTAACCCACTTAATCCTTACCCCAATCTTATGAAATAGACATTGTTACTATCCTAATTTGCAGATAAAGAAACTGAGGCACAGAGAGTTTAAGTAATTTGCTCAAGTTTACTCAGCTAGAAAGCCCCAGGGCCGGCCTGTGGCTCACTCGGGAGAGTGCGGTGCTGATAACACCAAGGCCCCGGGTTCGGATCCCATATACGGATGGCCGGTTTGCTCACTGGCTGAGTGTGGTGCAGACCACACCAAGTCAAGGGTTAAGATCCCCTTACCGGTCATCTTTAAAAAAAAAAAAAATAGAAAGCCCCAGAGCCAGGATTCAAATCCAGGTGGTCTGGTGTGCCCCCTCCTTCCTCACCCCTTCTTCCTCCTCTTTCCCCTCCTTCTCTTTCATAAGGTTTTAAACAGACAGAAAGACAGACAGAATAGTATAATGAATTCCCATACACCCATCACCTCAATTTAACAACTTCTAACATTTTGCCATATTTGCTTTACCTATTTTTTAAAGTCTCTAATAGATAAGGAATTTTTAAACTAACATTGCCAAAATACCATGATCACACTCAACTAAATTAACAGTAATTTCTTCATATTATCTAATAGTCAATTCATGTTCAATTTTTTTCTGATTATATCAAAAAATATAGTTCTTTTATTTAAATCAGGATCCTAAGTTTACACATTGCATTTGGTTGATACATCTAAGTCTCTTTTAATCTATAACACTGCCCCTTTTTTTCTAAAGTAATTAATTTATGGAAGAAACTTAGTCATTTGTTCTGTAGTATTTCTCACATTCCAGGTTTGGCTGTGTATTCTCGTGGAACGTTTGGCATTTACTCTACTGTAAACTACTAGTTAGATCTAGAGTACTGACTAATGTAGCACCCAGTGCCCATGCTTCTCCATTCTTCTAGCATTCATTTCTACATGCCAAAGGTCACTGTGTGAGGACTTTTTTTCTCACCATGACACACACTTCCCTGTGCTCTGGGCATCAGGAATGCAGAATTAATGTCCCCAGAAGTAACCCTCAACTAATGGATGGTTTTTTCATCCCTCAGTTGGGGTAGCTCTGAAGTGTGTTCTCCATTGTCTAAGCTCCCAGGGAGGTTGAGCTCCAGTTGCCCACAGTGTACCTGTCGCACTTTCCTACTCCCTTATTGGAGTTTTCTGGGATAACCTCCCAAATAAGTTACTTATAGTGAATCCTAGTCTCAGGGTCTACTTCTAGGCTCACATAACCAAGACAAGTAGATTCTGGTTCACATTTTTTGAGTGAATTCTTCAAAGGTTGTGTTGTAAACTTCCACTTGCCTCATACCAGTTGTATCTGAGGGAACATGATGCTCAGTTGTCCCACTTTTATTGGAGTTGAGACTGATCAGTGGGTTCAGGTAATGTCAGCGTGATCCATTTTTTAAAATAAATTTCCCAAGAAGCCTAATGGTTGCCTAGATTCATTATTTTCATCATGAGTTATAGTGATGGTAGTTTTCTGTTTCACTAATTCCTCCTGAAATTACTAGCTGTGATTGTTCTGTTAAAAAGAATGTATCAAACAAACAAACAAACAAAAAACTCAGCTGGTCCGAAGGCAGTGAGTTATCTCAATCGATTGTTCACAGTTAGTTACAGATCGAACTCCTTGTTCTACTCTCCCCCGCTTCTTACTACTGCACTTGACTAGTATTAAAAAAAAAAAAAAAAGTAAAAAACAACTTATCCACTCTGTTAACCTGAATATAATTTTTACAAAAAGACAGGATAAGTGCTGCACTGATTGTTTTCTTTTTATTTACCAATTTTCAGAAAAATGAGCTGGTGTCCCAGCAACCACCAAAGATGACAAATGATAGCTTTTTTTAAAAAAAGCATAATTATGAACTCTTAGATTTTATATTCTTGACATGTTATAATTTATTGCTGTCATTATTCTCTTGATGATCATATTTTCACAGCTTTGGATAGTGGGAGCCCAGTCAAGTTGACTGCTGTGTCCTTTTGACATCACCTCAAAAGTCTTCAAGAGTTTCCTTGATTTCAGGCAGGACAAGAAGACCCAGGCTTCTCTTGCACATTTCCAGCTTCAGCCTGGAACTAACCATTTCTCCAAACAGCCCTGATTCCTTTCCATAGAAAATGATATTTGAGAACACAACATGAACAGTAGCAGGACTCATTGCTACCAGCTTGTCACTGCTTCTAGGACTTTTTGGTGAACAGAGCTGAGAAATACATATTTCTTAGAAAGAAAAAATGATATTACAAGTTCATACTGTTATTTTCAACTCAAAATATATATGACAGAATTTGCATTTCACTTCTTTGGTTTTAGTATTTGTATCTCATTTGATTTGTATCTCTTGTCTCTTACTCTGAAAATTTTATTTTATTTTACGTTATTTATTTATTTATTTTTAAAAGATGACCAGTAAGGGGATCTTAACCCTTGACTTGGTGTTGTCAGCACCACGCTCTTCCAAGTGAGCTAATCGGCCATCCCTATATAGGGATCTGAACCCATGGCCTTGGTGTTATCAGCACCACACTCTCCTTAGTGAGCCACGGGCCAGCTCTCTGAAAATTTTAGATCTTAAAAACATGAATATAATGAATATAATATAGTGTGGCACACTGCATTAAAGTCTCTATTTCTCCACTTCTTTCTGCATCTGTATCTTTTACCATGTGTCTTTTTAAGTCTCTCACTAAAGAAGTTGAGTCGGTTTTACCACCCCTTGAGACTGGGCTGGCCTGTGCCAAGCTCTGGCCAATAGAATGAACCAGAAGTGACAGGGTGCCAGTTCCAAGGTCAGGCATTAAGTTTCCTTGGCTACTTCTACTTATTCACTTAACCTTTACCAAGACCTTGAGAATACACGTGGATAAGCCAGTTGGATGCATGCGAAGTAGAGCTGAGTCCCCCCAGTCATCCCAGCATAGCTAACCTAGATCAGCCAACAGCTAGTTGTTCCTTCCGTTATTTACTATTGAAAACATAAGTGATCATACATATGTATTTATATTCTCCTCTCTATTATTTTCATAGGAAATAAAGTACCACCAATTGGGTGCCTTAAAACAACAGAAATTGATTCTTCACAATTCTGGAAGCTGCAAGTCAAAAATCTAGGTGTTGGCAGGGCCATGCTCTCTCTGAAGCTTCTGGAGATTTCTTCCTTTCCTCTTCCTAGCTTCTTGTGGTGCTGGCAACTCTTGGTGTTTAGTTGGTAGCCGCATTACTCTAGTCTCTGCCTCCATTATCACGTGGCCTTCTCCATGTCTCTGTGTCTAAAATTTCCACTTCTTATAAGGACACAACTCACTGGATTAGGGCCCATCTGTATTAGCCCATTTTTGTGTTGCTATAACAGAATACCTGAGACTGGGTGTTTATAAAGAAAACGACATTTATTGCTTATGGTTTCTGAGGCTGAGAAGTCCAAAGTCCATCTGGAAGTGGTGACAGTGACCCAGGGGTCTCACGTTACAAGATGGTAGAAGCAGAGACAGCAGAGAGAGACAAACAGACAGACAGACTCTCTTCTTTTAAAGCCCTCAGAACCACACCCCTGACCACCATTTTTAATCCATTCACTACTGCACAGTCCTACAATCCAATCACCTCTTCTAGACTCCACCTTTCAACTACCGTAATAGGATTTCCCACCCTCTTAACAGTCACAGTGGGGGCTAAGTTTCTAATACATAAAACTTGGGGGACACAACTCAAGCTTCAGAGAGCTTTGGGGGGACATAATTCAATTCACTACACCATCCAAATACAGTATGACTTCATATTAACTTGATTATATCTACAAAGGCCCTATTTCCAAATAGTCATATTCATAGGTGGTGGGGGTTAGGACTTGAACATATCTTTTGGAAGACACAATTCAACCCACTACAACCCCACCACCACCTTTTTTACACAAAATAATAGCATATTATTCACACATATTTAGTGTCTGCTTGCAGAGTCCACATGAATCTGGCATGACCTGGTTTCTGCTTCCCAAGATCAATTTGGCAGCACTGTAGAGGCTAAATTGGAGGTAGCAAGTCAAGGAGGCCTATCAGGAATAAATTTCATAGGTCCAGGTAACAGAGGGCGAGTGTCAAGAGTGTTGACTTAACAAAGTTCAACACCCATGTGGACAACTTCCCGAACACTTCAAAGCTTCCTTCTCAGCTCTCCAATCACTCCCATGACCATTCCCTGGATTTGCATCATGGTGAACACTACTAGCTACCTCTGTTTAAAACAAAGCTCGTTGGCAGCCAGCCCGTGGCTCACTTGGGAGAGTGTGGTGCTGATAACACCAAGGCCACAGGTTCGGATCCCGTATAGGGATGGCCAGTTAGCTCACTGGGTGAGCGTGGTGCTGACAACACCAAGTCAAGGGTTAAGTTCCCCTTACCGGTCACCTTTTAAAAAATTAATTAATTAATTAATTAATTAATTAAATAAAACAAAGCTTGTGATCTCCTCCTTCCATCCCCCCACCCCCACCTATGTACCATATTCCTCCTATACCCTCTATCTTGGTGACTGGCACCACCATCTATAAGTCAGCCAAGGCAGAAACTTGATATCATCCTTGATTCTTCCCTGTCCTCAACCCTAACCATTTTACATTCATTCAAAGAAGCAGCATGGGCCGGCCTGTGGCTCACTTGGTAGAGTGTGGTGTTGATAACACCAAGGCCCCAGGTTCAGATCCCTATACAGGGATGGCCGGTTAGCTCACTTGGGAGAACGTGGTGCTGATAACACCAAGTCAAGGGTTAAGATCCCCTTACCGGTCATCTTTAAAAAATAAAAAAAACAGCAGCATGGAACACTTGCTGTATTTCAGGCACAGTGCTGGGTGGTAGCAATACAAAGAATATTTAGGCATAGTGTCTGCACTCGAGGAGCTCACAGTCAAGTGAAAAATTATAAAGATAAGTGGAATCACCTTTTATTTTATTTTTTTCCATTTTACTGATGGAGAGACTATAAAAGGAAAATTTGCCAGAGCCTAGTGCAGGTAAGTGGCATGACTAGGACTCAAATTCAGGTCTGTGTGACTCCACAAGAATAATTTTTTTTTTTCCTCCACTTGGTGGCCAGAAATTCCTGCTCATTTTCTCTTCTAGTGTTGAGGTCTTCTCCATTGCTAATGCCACTGCTTTAGTCATAAGCTCATTATCTCTCCCCTGGGTCATTGAAATTTCCTCCTAATTGGCCTCCTTGCCTTGCTGCCTCCAATTCTCCTCTATACTACTGCCAAAGGGATCTTGGAAAGCAGTAATCAGGTCACGCTATTCCCTGTCCCACAGGATAAAATCCACACTGCTCAACAAAGCTGTTGAGGACATTCGTGGCCTGACCTCTGCACACCTTTCTGGCCTCACCATTCAAGGCACACCTACTCTCACCCACCTCAGATCTCCAGTCCCACTATATCACTTCGGTTCCCCAAACTGACCTTGGGCAAGTTTCTTAACCACTCTGGGCTCAAGGTTCCTCATTTGTAAGACAGGAGTAACAATAAAACCTACCACATAGGGCCATTGCGAGCATTAAGTTAAAGAATATATATGTATATTCTCTTAGAATATAGCTCTAAGAATCACACTGGGGGGCCGGCCCATGGCTCAGTGGCTCACTTGGGAGAGTGTGGTGCTGATAACACCAAGGCCATGGGATCGCATCCCTATATAGGGATGGCCGGTTGGCTCACTGGGTGAGCATGGTGCTGACAACACCAAGTCAAGGGTTAAGATCATTTTTTAAAAAGATGATCACCGGTCATCTTTAAAAAAAAAAAATCACATTGGGCATGTTCACACATCCAATAAATGTAGACATCACTGTTATTGATATCGGGATGTCTTTCCTCCCTCTGCCCAGGAAACCTAGTATCTTTCAAGGCTCACCCTCTTACTATAAAATCTTTTCAGATATCCCCAAGTAGAACTGGCCATTGCCTCTGGGTGTCCCCACTGTGCAGCACACAACCTTCCAGCAGAGATTTACTGCATTCTGCTCACTCATTAGTTAACCTGTCTGTCTCCCCTCCTGCCTATAAATCCCTTGATTACAAAGACTGTGTCTCATTGACCTTGTTTCCTAGCACCGTATGGTGCCTGGTTCCTGGTCAGTGCTCAGTAACAGTTTGGCCAGTGGATGAATAAATGAATAGGTTATTGATCTTCTCTGGCTGAGGACCTTGGCTATCTGGACAGAGGATGTCATATCCATGCCCCTGACTGGACTCTTCTCACTGTACCTGGAAACTTATGTTTCCCACTCCTGAAAAAGAGGTTGCTAATCTCCTGTCACTCCTGCTCCCAGCACGCCCCCCTCCTCCGGCCCCAACATCTGGCTCTGCCTGATGAAATGCTAGATTATTGATGACTCCCATTCAGCTTGTCCAGTTAAAGCCACCTCCCACAGCTGTTTGAATTTCATCAGAGGCTTTAGCAGCCTTTCTCCCAGCCCCCAAATCCACATTTGGAGGGGAGATTTCAGTAAGGAACATTCAGATCAGCAGCACCTACGTGCAGGTTCGTTTTTCTTCCTGTCTGTCTCCAGGTGTGCAGGAAGCAGACAAGCGACTTGGAGGGAGCCAGGATGACAAAGGGAACTCAAAGATGCCTTACTTCCTCTCAGAACAAATTAATTTGTGTCTGAGGAAACCTGAGTAAAGCTTTACTGGGGGGGCTGGAAGAGTGGAAGGGATTTAATGTGAAAAATGAAGGTCCTCCTGGATTTAGGTCTAGAGACACCCAAACTCAGTGTGTATTCTTCCCGCCTCTGCTTCTTCAGGGCTATTGCTGAGGCCCTCAGAAGACCACCTCTTCCATCCACCTAACAGCTCTTGAGACCCGGGCAGCTTCCTTTACTCTAACTCTGCTCAGCTCAGAGATGGGCATAATGCTTGTTTCTGAGGAAAGACGAAGGCTGGGAGTTGGGGTGGGACTTCCATGTGGGCCCTGGTACTACTGTGATCTAGCTGTGACATGGGCAAGTCATCGCTCTTCTCTGGGCCTCAGCTTCCTAATGTACAAATTGGGAAGTGGAATCTCAGGCTGGTTTGCTTCACACGGCTGCTGTGAGGGTGCAGTGCGGTTGTGGAAATCCCTTGTTCACTCATCAGACCTTCCCATGTTGGAAAAACTCAAGATTAAAAATTATTTGGTGCTAGGAGTTATGGCCAACGTCCAATGGGTAAAAGAAATTTGCCCACGAGAATCAGGTGATAGGAAAGGGAAAAGAGTTTATTTCTGGCAGCCAGCGCTACGCAGGCCAATCGAAGTGCGCAGTCCCGAGTTGAAACCTCTCGCAGCTTTTATTTTTAGCTAGGCGGGAATTGTTTGCACCTGACACAATCTAGCCAATGCAAGCAAGCCAGCGATACATAAGCTAATTTTGTGGGTAGCCCTGTAGCCCCTCCCCACCCTGGATTCCCCATAGGGACTTTTCAGGCTAAAATGGCAGAGCCGCCTAAAATGGCATTGGCCATGCTACTCTGTTTATTCCCCCATTTATTTTAGCAAGCGACTTGTACAGAAGCAGAATGCATATGTTAAGGTTAGTAGGGGTTGGGGCGTCCCTTAACATTCCCCCCTGTTGTTGTAGCTATAGCAAAGCATTGCTATCTTAGAGGTTGAATTTTAAAAAGCACGTTAAAGTCTCTTTAGTCTTATCTTAGTTGGGTGGTCGGTGGTCTGGACGCTCCAGCAGTCGGTGTTGGGGTTTGAGTTCGGTGCTGGTTTGACATGAGTCCAATGCATCCAAGCATCCTTTCCGGCAACCTTTATAGCTGTGGGCGTGCTGAGGATCACCAGGTATGGTCCAGTCCAGCGGGGCTGGAGGGACGAGGCAGTTAACTTCTTTATGTACACCAAGTCCCCGGGTTGAGGGATGGGTCCGGGTGGCTCCTGCTTTGGAAGGGAAGCGTTAGCATTTAGTTTGTTTCTGATTTGTGAACAAATCTGTTGTAGGGTTTGAAGTTCCCCCAAAATAGGGGCAGGCAGCTTTTGGGGGTCAGCCTCCATTGGCACCCTGGGTAATAGGGGTGGGGGGCGACCGAAAAGAATTTCATAATGTGTATATCCTTGTTTATATGGGGAATTTTTTACCCTTAATAGTGCAAAGGGAAGGAGGTCTATCCAGTTTCGCCAGTTTCTACATGAAGCTTAGTCAAGGTTTCTTTTAAAGTTCTGTTCATGCGCTCAACCTGTCCTGAACTTTGAGGGCGGTAGGCGCAATGTAACTTCCATTTTATTCCCAAACATTTGGCCAATTGTTGGGATATTTGTGCCATAAAGGCAGGTCCATTATCTGACCAGAGGGTTGTGGGTAGCCCAAACCGGGGTAAAATTTCATTGATTAATTTTTTTACTACTATAGAGGCTGTTTCAGACTTGGTAGGAAACGCCTCAACCCATCCAGAATATATATCTACTAATACAAGCAGGTATTTGTATCCATACCTTCCAGGCGTAACTTCAGTGAAATCAACTTCCCAATGTTCTCCTGGAGTATTACCTGTTTGTTGAACTCCAGACAATCGATGAGTGACCTGTTTAGAGTTTACTTGAGTACACGCAAGACATCGGTTAGTTAATGATTCAACAATTTTTGATGCATTATTAAAATTAAATGATTGTCTAATTAATTCTAATAGCTTTTTTCCCCCTAAATGGGTGGCTTGGTGAATTTCATGAGCCAAGCATTGACCCATTTTTTCTGGTAGCCATATGGCTTTGTCCTTTGATTCATACCACCCAGTGGTTATGTTTTTTTGGTATCCCGATGTTTCAGCCTTTTCCTCGTCTTCTGGAGAGTACTCAGGTTTCAGTGGCAAATGAGGTTGTGGTAGCAAAGGTGCTATGATTGATGTCCCGGTTGGTTGGAGTGCCACTGTTTTAGCAGTCTTATCAGCAAAGTTATTTCCTTGAGTTTCTACAGTTGTTCCCTTTTGGTGTGCCTTGCAATGAATAACTGCAACCTTGGTTGGAAGCCAAATAGCTTCTAATAGTGCAAGAATTTCAGGAACATTTTTAATTGTCTTTCCTTCTGAAGTGAGTAACCCTCTTTCTTTGTAGAGGGCCCCATGTACATGTACAGTAGCAAAGGCATATCTGCTGTCAGTGTAGATATTTACAGTCTTACCTTCACTAAGCTGAAGGGCCTTTGTGAGAGTGATAAGTTCTGCCCACTGGGCTGAGGCCTGGGACCCGAGAGCTTCTGCCCATAGTACTCGTTCAGGAGTAACCACCGCGGCACCTGCACACCTGAGTCCATCAACCATGTAGCTGCTGCCATCTGTGAAAAGAGTTAGCTCCACCTCCTTGAGAGGAGTGTCTTGCAACCCTGGTCGGGTGCCCTGGAAGGCGGCTAAGATTTCAAGGCAATCATGTGTGACTTCGCAGCGGTCAGGGTCACTGTCAGGGAGCAAGGTGGCTGGATTTAGGGCAACTGGGTTGGAGAATGTAATATGTTCAGGTCCAAGCAGTTGGGTCTGGTAATGAGTTAACCTTGCATCTGAAATCCATTTTCCTGGTGAGGTTTTTAGTATAGTCTCTACCCCATGAGAGTTAACAATATTTAGGAGCTGGCCCAAGGTTAACTTATTAGTTTCTTTTACTAGGAGTGCAGTTGCAGCTGTAGCTCGTAAGCATGTGGGCCAGCCGGTGGCCACTGGGTCCAGCTTGCGTGACAGGTAAGCCACCAGTCGTTTCCATGGCCCTAGATCTTAGGTTAGCATCCCCTTTGCGATGCTCTTGTTTTCAGCTACAAATAAGGTAAAAGGCTTTTCTAGATTGGGCAGTGCCAGGGCTGGGGCCTGCGTAAGAGCGGCCTTTATGTTGTTGAATGCCAATTGGAGTCTCTCAGTCCAAGTTATTTGACCCCTGGTCCCTTAGTAGCCTCATAGAGGGGCTGGGCCATTTCAGCAAAGTTGAGAATCCATAAGCGACAGTATCCTGCGGCTCCTAGGAATTCTTGAATTTGTCTTTTAGTCTTTGGCTCTGGTACATTTAGGATGGCTGTTATGCGGTCAGGGGACAATTTACTTTCCCCTGCACTTAAGATATATATCCCAAATATGTTGCCATCAGGGAGCAAAGTTGGGCCTTTTTAGCGGATACCCGGTATCCTAGGTATTGTAAGGTCTTTAATAAATCCCCTGTGGTTTGTTTACAAATCTCCAGGGTGGGTGCAGCCAACAGCAAGTCATTGACATATTGTAACAGTGTTATATTTGATCCCCACTTTACCTTGAAATCTTGGAGGTCTCGGTTCAGCACTTCATCAAACAGCGTAGGTGAGTTTTTAAATCCTTGGGGTAGTCTAGTCCATGTTAGTTGACCAGAGTAGCTTCCATCTGGGGCTTCCCATTTAAAGGCGAACAGAGGCTGGCTGGTTTTGGCTAGGGGCAGACTGAAGAAGGCATCCTTTAAATCCAACACTGTATAAACCTGATGGAGGGGATTAACCACGCTCAACAACGTATAGGGATTTGGTACAGTTGCATGGATAGTTTCTACCCTCTTATTGACTTCCCAGAGGTCCTGGACAGGCCTGTAGTCATTTGTCCCTGGCTTTTGGACTGGTAACAGGGGAGTATTTCAGCTAGACTTGCAAGGCACTAGTATCCCTTCTTGCTTTAATTTATTGATGTGAGGTTCTATCCATTGTCGTGCCTTTAACGGAAGAGAGTATTGTTTTACTCTGATGGGGGTGGCAGTTGCCATGAGCTGGACCACTATTGGAGGTTGGTGCCTTGCTAGCCCAGGGGGATTAGACTCAGCCCAGATCTGGGGCACAAGTTTCATGTAATAAGCTAGCAATTCTTGGTGGTTGGAGGTTTTATCCTCCTGCAATTGTTCTGGCAAGAGCTTATATTCTTCGGATGAAGGCAGTGTCACCAAAAGGGTGGCAGGTTGCTCCAAGCTTAGTGGAGTAGCCTGTGACTGAAAAGTGATAGTTGCTCCCAGTTTGTGGAGTAAATCTCCGCCCAATAAAGTCACTGGACAGTCAGGCATTAAAATGAACGAATGAGTGACTGTGTTCTTGCCTAAGCTGGTGAGTCACCCTTCTGTCCATGAACAAAATTTAGTTTTCCCTGTTGCCCCTTGAATGGCAATGGGGGGCTTATTGCTAGGCAAGTCTGCTTAGAGTATGTAGCCCCCATGTCCACCAGAAATGATACTGGTTTTCCTTATAGTAGGCACATTGGTCTTTATCCAACGGTGGGCGTTTTTTCGCCCCCATGTTGACTGCTCCATTAGGGGCCTGAGGTTTCTTGGGTTGGCCTTGTGTGGCCAGCAGAACCTTAGTTAGTCTTTTAAGCTGCTTATCTTCAGGTGGGTTGCGATTTTCAAAAACCTTTTGGGCTATTTCTACCAACTCTGAAAGAACCTTGCCCTCAAATCCCTCTAATCTCTGCAACTTCCGTTTTATATCGGGTGCAGACTGAGTTACAAAGGCCAAATTAATTGCCCTTCGATTTTCAGGTGCTTCCGGGTCTATGGGTGTATAGATCCGGTCCGCCTCTAGGAGGCGCTCTAAGAATGCACCTGAAGATTGGGCGGGCTGTTGGGTTACTTCACTAACCTTAGATAGGTTTGTGGGTTTTTGGGCTGCAGCTTGAACCCCTCGTAACAGGACCTGGTGAAACCGATCGTGAGCCTCCTTACCTCTATTACCATTTGGGTCCCAATCGGGGCGGCGGGTGGGGAAAACAGCAGCCAATCACTCAGGGTCATCCGTGGGGAGACCATTGGGGCCCAGGACAGCCCGTTGGGCCTCTTGGCGGAAAAGGAAGGGTTCTGGTTTTTCTGGTTGTAAAGATCACTGGTGGTAAAGGGAACATATACCATAAAAGGGCCGTTTCCTGGAGGGAAAGCAGTTAAGGAAGGTGAAGAAGGGGAAAAGCAGAGGAAGGAGAGGACACTGGTGGGGCGGGACTCTGGAGATGATAAGAGGCCCCAGAGCGGGTGTGGGGGGGAGATAAGTGGGTTAGACACTTGGGTGGGGTCCTCTGCGTAAGGTGGAGGGCAGTTGATCAGGTCCGGCTCCTCTGGAGCAGTTGATAAAACTTGCTTAGAGGCAGAATCAGGGCGCTGCTTTGTCAGGAGAATGGCCGCAGTTTCTCGGCGGCGAGCATTTTTCTTTAAACCTGGAAAACATCTTTTTAACCAAGGAGGAGGGCAAGACAGAGTTTCAGTCCAAATGAGAATATAAGGTATCTGATCAGGGTGTCCGGGTTTTCTGAAGATGACCCATCTGACAGCCTGAACTAATGGGGGGCTAAGAGAGCCCTCTGATGGCCAGCGACATTGAAGGCCGGCCAATCAGTCTCACAAAGAACTCGCAAGACTTCAGGGTCCACGGAGGCCCCAAAGTCTGCAGCCTTCTCTCAGAAGGTGTTAAAATTCATAAGAAAACATTGGAAAACAGTTGGTCTGGAGGATCCTTGTCCCACAGTGTCCTGTGGAGCAGAAATGGCCAAGCTACACTTATAACAGACAACACAAAACGACACTTATAACAAACACAAAACGAAACTAGACGAACAAAAGGACTTAAACACAGACCGAAACTAACAAACGATATGTATATAATAAAAGATTTTAAAATCAAAATGCAAGTCCCAACTACCTAAAAAAGGTCCCAACGGATCAGAACGACGTTTCGTTTGATCCACGGAAAGAGGCGTCTACGGCTGCGTCCAGCCTAGCCTTTTTCCCAACCAAGGAGTCGACTCATCAAATTCAATGGCGACTGCTGTGGGGTTTGTCTCTCTGGGGCTAAAGAACGTCTTTTCAGGAATTCACCCCTAGAGATCCAAAATGTCCCACGGCCAAAAGGACGGTTCTCGAGAGGCTTAAGGGATCCCGGACGAGCCCCCAAATGTTATAGCCAACATCGGACGGGTAAAAGAAATTTGCCCACGAGAACCGGGTGATAGGAAAGGGAAAAGAGTTTATTTCTGGCAGCCAGGGCTACGCAGGCCAATCGAAGTGCGCAGCCCCAAGTTGAAACCTCTCGCAGCTTTTATTTTTAGCTAGGCAGGAATTGTTTGCACCTGACACAATCTAGCCAATGCAAGCAAGCCAGCGATACATAAGCTAATTTTGTGGGTAGCCCTGTAGCCCCTCCCCACCCTGGATTCCCCATAGGGACTTTTCAGGCTAAAATGGCAGAGCCGCCTAAAATGGCATTGGCCATGCTACTTTTTATTCCCCCATTTATTTTAGCAAGCGACTTGTACAGAAGCAGAATGCATATGTTAAGGTCAGTAGGGGTTGGGCTGTCCCTTAACATAGGTCAGCCCATGGCTCACTTGGGAAAGCATGGTGCTGACAACACCAAGTCAAGGGTTAAGATCCCCTTACTGGTCATCTTTTATTAAAAAAAAAATTATTTTGTGTTTATGCAGTGCCTCTGTGACTAACTGTGCTTATCTACCAGGACCCTCAGTGTCCCGGCCTGCGGGACATGTAAGAACGTGGGCTCGAGGAGGACTACCTGTAGCTGGTGAAAAGGGGGAGAGACCGGAGACACGCAGAATGGAGGCAAGACAAGATTCTGATCAAGCCTCAAAATTTTATTGTTAGGCGGTTGCTTATATACATAGTGAAGAAGGGGCGGGCTGTCACAGAGTGTGGCAGCTTATGATAGGCGGAAAGGCAGGGGGGTGATAGTGGCGCGGTATGAGAAGGGGAGGTGGGAGGGGTGTTGGCTTGGCGAGCGCGGGCTTTTCTGAGGAGGAAGAGAAAGGCTTACATAAAATGGCTGTTATTTGTTAAAAATGGCGGCTATTGTTAAATATGGGTCCCGACATCTCCTCCCTTTCTGTTCAAAGACAGAAGGGAAGGCGAGCATTAACCGGGCGAGGGAGTAGGGGCCTGGCTCCCCCGTGGATTGATTTTTTGAATCCACCATCGTTGGCTCTTGGTATCTTTTGGGGGGAGGGGCAGAGCCGAAATTGATTTTTTGATAGATTAGATACCAACCCCTATGCAAGCCAGGCGTGCTCACAGGGAAACCCAGAGGAGGTCGGAGTTCTGTGACCTTCCCTTGTAATACTTTGTTTTACACTCACCCCGGTGCTCATACCCTGTTCTCCTTAAAGGGAGAGGGTAGACATGCCTCTGGTTATCATGTCGTCCCCGTAGGGAGGGAGCCATAGTAGTCTTCTCCCGCGTCCTTTGATGCCAGCCGTTGATAATGAATTTGGATAGGTTTAGAAAGGACGGCATCAACTTGTTTCTTAATTAGGTTGGTGAGATGGCGAAACGCCCAGGGACCGAAGGTTATAAGTAAAAGGAGGCAAAGAAGGGGGCCCAAGACAGGGAGGAGGTAAGGGAGGAGTCCATTAAGTCCAGTCCAGAGCGGGTTTTCGAACAATTCTTTTCTTCGCTTGATGAGGTCTTCTTGTAATTTCTTGATTTTGTCTCGGACAATGCCAGACTTGTTGGCATAGAAACAGCACCGTTCCTGTAAAGCTAAACAGATCCCTCCCTGTTCTGCAGTTAATAGGTCTAACCCTCTGCGATTTTGTAAAACTACCTCAGCTAAAGAATCAATTTGATCTTGTAAATCATTAATAGTTCCAGAGAGGGTTTGAACATCATCAATTAACTGACGAGATAATTTATTATAGGTGTTAACAGCGACCCCTATCCCCGCCCCGCCGGAGGCCACAGCGGTTGTAATCCCCAAGCCTATAAGCAAGGGAATGACTTGGAGAGCACGCCGGTGGCGTCCTGTTATAAAGTCAAGGCTAGGAAGAGGGACGGGCTCATCTCCGGGGATGATAGAAATGTCAGGGAGAAGGCTCGCTGAAACGCAGAGGCCTGTCCAATTAGTAGGGAGAAGGGTGTAGGCAAGGTTGCCTCCACAAATGAATACCTGTCCTGGAGAAGGGCAGATGGGGGTGGAAATGTTAGTTATGGAATGACAATGGGAAAAGGTGACAAATCCGACATCAACGTCATAGGAATTATTTTGTGAAAGTCCCTGGAGGCAATCAGAGAGATTGAAACCCGAGGGCTGTTTGCATGTAAAACAAGTCTTGGATTGTTGTCCCTTGTTGGTTGTTGCGGCAACAAGGGGTTTTAGGGCAGCTCCAATAGCAAGGCCGAGGGTGTGGGAGGCCCCAACCCCAGAGCAAAGCTTAATATAATCAGCAAGAGAACCGCCGCGGTGTGGGCGGATAGTTTCCTGACAGGTGGGGTTGGCATTTTCGTAAGCTAGATGTTTAATGAAGGCGCTTTCGTTTTCGCCTTCCCCAACCAATCGTTCTGCTGCATCAGTTAGTCTGCTAATAAAATCACAATATGGTTCGTCTGGTTTTTGACGAACTTTAGCCAAGGAAGTGGTGGCGGGCCCTTTGGGTGGGAGTCAGCGCCAGGCTTTTAGGCCGGCGACCTGAATTTGGGACAACAATCCTGGGGGAAAAGCAGCCTGAATTTCATTAGTTTGATAAGGAGGTCTCCCTAACATCTTGTCCCTAGTCCAAGTTTTAGAAGTTTTATTCTCTGTATTACGCTGTGCCGTTTCCCGGCAGTTTTCAACAAAGTCTGTGCGCCAGAGAACAAAGTCGCCTTCGGAGAGGGTAGCCCTAGCTAGGGAAAACCAATCATTTGGTGTTAGCCACCGATCGCTGAGGCCCTCGAGAAGTGCTAGGGTGTAGGGTGCAGTGGGTCCGTATAAACCAACTGCGGCTTTTAAATCTTTAAGATGTTTAAGATTGAGTCTACTGATATTTTTGTCCTTGGGAGAAGTTACTCAGGGTTTCAACCTCAGGTTCCTCCGTATCGGAGGCCTCCTCGGTGGAGAGGGGGTCTTGGGTGTCAGGATCATTTTGATCTTTGGTTTCGCCCTTATCTTGACTGGAATTTATGAGGGCGTGACTGCGTGTGACGGGAAAAGTTAAGACTGGTGGACTGGGTGTCTTCTTTCGTTTTTTGGGTATGGTACCTTTTAGAAGGAGCAAACTAAGTTCATGGTCAAGGGCTTTTATTTCTTTTACTAATTGGACGTGTTGTCGTTTTTGTTGAAGCGTGGATTTGAGGGAGGAAATTTGTTGGGTCAGGGAAGAATTTATTTCTTGTAGGGGGTTGTTTTGAAGGAGTTTCTCAGGCACAGGGCATAGGGGGCCCACAAAGGGAGGAAGTGGTTGAGGAGGGGATAAGGGGGGGTTGGTGGGGAGCGGAGGGCGGCGGATGAAGAACTGGCGCAGTAAGCTGCCAGGAATCCTCGTTATCATAATGAGCTGCCTGTTCATCTAAGGTCTCTTGGTCCTCGGGGGAAAGTTGATCGTTATGAGGGGTGAAGGAAGTAAGGGAGGGGTATAATTTTGGAGCTGTTTTACGAGTCTTTTTAGAGGGGTTAGTTTCAGGGCAGATTGTCTGAAGGGTCTTTTCAGGGGGATCAGCATCATGGCTGTTAAGTCCCTCCGGCATGCCTATTACGACAGAGGGGCAAGTTGAGGGGGGGCGAGAACCATCCTTAAGGGCTGTCTCCCCCACTTGTATTATGTTTTTGATATCCGGGTCCTGAGAATGGGTTTGTAAAATGTCATTAATTAAATTCCAGTAGGAAAAGGTAGACACAGGGACCTTGCTGGGGCCAAAAGTACGATAGTAATCATTGAGACAGTCACCAACCCGTTTTTAGTATTTATGATCAATGGTACCCTCTTGAGGAAACCAGGGGCATACATCAGTTAAGAAATTGAAAAAACTTCGGAGATCTTTCTTTTTAGCCTTAATTCTGCGCATCTTGAGGGAATCCTTAAGCCCCTTAAGGAAGAGCTCGTGAGAGCTCAATTCCTGTCCCATGATAATCACCTACTCACCGGTCTGATGTCCACTGGGGCGGCTAGTCCAGCGACGATCAAAATCGAGTCTTGTCCCGAGGATTGATCACCCACGGGCTCGAAACGAGCTCAGGAGCTCAGGGTATGCCTGACCAGGCGTCTTCCGAGTAGGTGCCAGCAACGTTGTTCCGTGCCTCGGGCCCCACGTTTGGGCGCCAGAATGTCCCGGCCTGCGGGACATGTAAGAACGTGGGCTCGAGGAGGACTACCTGTAGCTGGTGAAAAGGGGGAGAGACCGGAGACACGCAGAATGGAGGCAAGACAAGATTCTGATCAAGCCTCAAAATTTTATTGTTAGGCGATTGCTTATATACATAGTGAAGAAGGGGCGGGCTGTCACAGAGTGTGGCAGCTTATGATAGGCGGAAAGGCAGGGGGGTGATAGTGGCGCGGTATGAGAAGGGGAGGTGGGAGGGGTGTTGGCTTGGCGAGCGCGGGCTTTTCTGAGGAGGAAGAGAAAGGCTTACATAAAATGGCTGTTATTTGTTAAAAATGGCGGCTATTGTTAAATATGGCTCCCGACACCTCAGAAGTCAGCCCAGTTAATCACCAGTTGCCTGCTCAAGCCACGTGAATTTGGAGAAACCAAAACTTAAAGAGCCCACCTCACTGCCTATAAAAAGCCTTATAAGATTCAGGGCGGGTTCCCAAGATTTCAGAATGCGAGTTTGCCTGGGTCCCGCTAGCATAAAATAAACTTTCTGACTCTCCAAACCACCGAGGGTCTGGAGCTTCGTTGCCACGTCTGTTCCATAACACCCAGACTTGTCTTTCCTGCTCATTGTTTCCTGCTCGTCCCAGCACCTGAGAGAGATGCTGGCACAGAATAGGAGCTCAATAAAAACATGCTGAATAAATCATTGTAAAAGTGCCCATTGGCTGTCCAAGACCATTACACGGGATTGTGTTTGTTGTAGCTCAGTCTGGTTTATGGCCCCTCCAACCACACTGGCTACTTCAGACAAGAAAGGGAATGAAGAGCCATGGCCCCACGCTTCCCTCTGCCACCTCCATCTTCTTTCCCAGTGACAGGCATGGAGTAAGTTCTGTCATGCTCACTCTTCAATCTGCCATATTTCTGAAGAACTTTATAAATTCTTAATGCTTTCACATTCATTATTATATTTAATCTTCTAGCAATAGTTGAAGAAAGCAGGTCAAGTGGGGAAGCCAAGGTCCAACATGGTGAAGTGACCTGCTCAGGGACACACCGTCCCTCCAGTTTCTCTGCCCTCCCTGTTTACACAATGTTCCCCCTGCTGCAGATGCTGCTCCTTTTATTAACTGCTACTTTGAGACTCGTCTCTGGGCCTTCTAATCCTGGGTCAGAGGCCTCTGCAAGCACTCCTTCTCACTGCACCTTGAGTTTACCTCTCTTATGGCTCAGATCCAGTCTGCGTCTGCCCTGCTAAACTGGGAGCTTCCAGAGGACAGGGACTGTGCCATTCATCTGTATATCTGTAAACCTAGCACTGTACCTGGTACACAGCTTTACAAAAGTCTGATAAATGGGGCCAGCCCATGGCTCACTCAGGAGAGTGCGGTGCTGATAACACCAAGGCCACAGGTTCAGATCCTATATAGGGATGGCTGGTTAGCTCACTAGTTGAGCGTGGTGTTGACAACACCAAGCCAAGGGTTGAGATCCCCTTACCGGTCATCTTTAAAAAAAAAAAAGAAAGTCTGATAAATGAATGGACAGATTAACCATGCACAGAGTGGTTAAGTGGTTTGCCTAAGGTCACTCAGCTAGGATTATAAACTGAAAAACAAACATTTAAAAAAAGTTGAATAAGGGCCGGCCGGTGGCTCACTCGGGAGAGTGCGGTGCTGATAACACCAAGGCCCCGGGTTCGGATCCTAGGGAAAAAAAAAAAAAAAAAAAAGTTGAATAAGTGCACTATAAACTCAGGTCTTCTCAGTATTTTCCAGTGTCTTCTGCCCGTATCCTGGCTTCTAGTGCTCTCTGCTCCCTGCTGCCTTCTCATGAGTGCCCATCACAGAATGGAGGTGCTAGGGAGAAAGACCCTGGACTTGCTATTTATAGCCTGTTAAGGGAGTGCCAGAACTTAAGAGAGAGAGAGAACCTGCCCCAGGAAGTTGAGTGGTTTCCTGCTGCCCCTTTGCCAAAGTAGGCTGGTCTGGGGTCACTACCCCTTGCATTTCAGATTTCCACACCTCACAAGGTCAGTAATGGGCAATCAGACTGGCCTGTAGCCTATACAGTTCCTGAACTTATGAAACCCCTTTAGCAAGGCAAGGGAAAGGATACCAATGGTCTGAGGTCTTGTACACTGCCCAGTGCTGGGATTTCCACCTCCTGTAAGGGCAGGTTATTCTACCCTGAACCTACTGTGTAGCTCCAAGACGTGCCCCATGGGGAGCTCTAGGGAAGCCCATTCACTTCTGCTGTTACTGCTGCCACTGCAAGGCTAGAAGTTAGGGCACCAAAAATCAAATTGACCTATCTTGGTTTTAGGTTTCCCTGAAACAGACCCTGAGAAGAGGATGTGAGTGTAAAGAGTTTTTTGGGAGGTGATCTTAGGAAACATGAGGGTGAGAAAGTGAGATTCGGAAGAGAAGGAAGCCAGTAAAGGGATGTTATCGAGCCAGTTACCACTGTGGGCAGCTGGAGCCCCTCCTGCTAGGGGACTTTAGGAGATGGCATGGGACATGCTATGGAGTCAACTGAGGGCCAGGAAGCTAGGTGCTTACACCCTACCCTGCTGCCTATTGCTGAGGGTTGCTTCTCGGGCCTTCGATACTCTGGCACTTCTGGTTTACCACGCAGGCTGATGTTCTAAGTAGGCAACCTTGATGTGCAGTGGCAAATGCCAAGGGCACGTGGGGAGGCCTGGGCAGAGCACACTGAGGGTTCTAGCCTGGCTCATTGTCATTTGAGCCTCATCCTCTTTTTCTGTTAAAGGGCAGTAGCAATGCACCTCCCCAGCTGGGCCATGGTGAGGTTAGAGGAGATGAAGGGATATGGTACCACTTGGTAAGCGGGAAGGGGATGATGACGACTGACAACTAGGACTAAGAACAGCTCTGCATCTCCTGGTACATTAAAGAGAGATTTAGAAACCAAATGCCAAAGAGAAAGCCAGCAGGTTGACTCCAAGAGGAAATGGCTTTAGATTTAGATCTTGATTAAATTTCTGAGTTGGCTAATGATGGAGGCGGGACCTCCCCAGGCTGTGCCCAATTACTGGTCAATTCACACCCAACCCACACCCAGACCTCAGGGAGGAAAAATTACTTTCCTCTCAGCTCCAACCTTTGGTTCTATTGTTACTCCCCAGCGGGCAAGAACTGCCAGGGTAGAGAAACAGAGCTGCTGAGGTAATGAAGGGCTGATCACACTTCAGCAGGAGGCAAGGGCAGGGCAGAATGTGTTGTGAACAGATGAAACTCTGCCCCATTCGATGCAAATCACTGAATGGATGGCATGTGCGATTTACAGATTCTCTGTCTTGGAGATCTAGAAGTTTCAGAGTGGGGAGGGGAAAGGAGAATGAAAGAAAGGACTAAGGAAAGAACAGAGGTCTTTGTTTATTCTTCTCTTTCCCCACTACCAGCCAAGGCTGGTGGCAATAAATTCAGCAAATCTACTTGATGCTAATCTTGTTGGAAGAATTTACTGTAATTTGGTTCGCTGCAGGGATAATCAGATTTGTGTAAACTTTCACAATAGTCTGCAAAGGCTTCATACATCTTGACAGATATAGTCTTTAAAATGCCTGTGCCTTGGTCTTAGGATGGGAGAGGAGACACTGCAGGCTGGTAGGGAGGAGTGGTTTTGTTACCAAGACCCGAAAGGTCTGTTTACTCACTGCTCAATTGCCAATAATCGAAAGACAAGAGTTGGTGTAAAAAAAGGTAACCTTTAGGGCCGGCCCATGGCTCGCTTGGGAGAGTGCGGTGCTGACAACACCAAATCAAGGGTTAAGATCCCCTTACCAGTCATCTTTTAAAAAAAAAAAAAGAAAAGGTAACTTTTAATCAGGAAGCCGGCAGCCTGAAGAAATGGTGGACTTATGTTTCAAAGGTTATCTCCACCTCTCCCAGGTTGCCAAAGGGTTTTATAGGGGTCTGTGGTGGAAAGTTCATTCATGGTGACCAAGCGGGGACATGCAGACATGCTTGAGTGTTCCAGATAATCATCAAGGAGCTTCCTGGGTAGGAATTGACCAGCATCATACTTCATCCTCCATGGGTTCAGTTCCTGTTATTCTCAAATAAGATCAGGTTAGTAAACTAGTAAAGAATGACCATCTGAAGGCCAGCCCATGGCTCACTTGGGAGAGTGTGGTGCTGATAACACCAAGGCCATGGATTCAGGTCCCTATGTAGGGATGGCTGGTTAGCTCACTTGGGAGAGTGCGGTGCTGACAACACCGAGTCAAGGGTTAAGATCTCCTTACCAGTCATCTTTTAAAAAAAAAATGACCATCTGGGTTAATAATTTTTCTCTAATTATTTGTGTACAATGTGAGAGCAAGAGTCATTGTGTTCTGGCAATTAGCTGCAGGCTATGTGGTTTGGGTTACAGGAGAGAACAAGTTTTTAAATTCAAAGGTTTAACAAAATGTAATCACTTCTGTTCAGGCTGTTACAGTTTCAGGGCCCAAAGAGGTGCTCAGACCCACTATCTTCTCAGACCCCCAATCTCAAACCATCACTTCACCCCCTCCCCACGCATGACCTGGCTCCAGAGCTGATGCAGTCCCATTGATGGATGAGACTGAGAGTGGCCAGGGTTGACAGGTAGGGATATGTTAAGAATGACAGGGTAGCCACTCCCCACACTTCTAAGTCTAATTGTCCAATAACTCCTGATCCAGTCAGGAGTGTGTCTGGCACATAATCATCAACAGTACAGGCAATTCTTGTGATTATCAGTCAAGGTAAAGCATACACAGTTGTTAAAACATAAACTTAGGCAGATTAAGATTTTAAAAATCAAAAGGTGTATTTGAGCAGACAGCAATTCATGAATTAGGAAGCACCAAACCACAAGCAGTTTGGGCTCCACTTAGGGGATGCAAGAGGAAACTTTTATAAGGTATTTGGGAAGCAAGACAAAGAAAATATTTGATTGGTTAAGTGGAAGTTCCCTGGTTAGGGATAGTTGGCAGTTTCTGACTGGTCATGCTTAAGTTGCATTGTAGCATTTATACTGAGATGGATTTCAATTCGCTTACATAGGAACTCAAGGTGCTGGAGCTGAATGGCCTCCCAATTACTTTTCTTTTTTAAACAAAATATATAGCATTGTATTTGGCATATGGCAAATGCTGGAAAATATCACCTATTATTATCAGGGAAAAGTCCTTTTGACTTCAGGATATTCTAGTCTAATGGATATAAAAACTGCAAGAGAAGGTGTTAGGAGCTCAGATGAGCTTGGGGGAGCAGGATGTGGAGAGAGAGAGGGCACTGAACTTTCAGGTGTTGGAGTTGCTGATTAAAACAACAAGCCAGAAATGAAAGAATTAAGTCTTTACTTACTTGTGGGACCACTCCCACTGCCCCTTGTTCCTCCTCACCCATGGAAGGCACTGGTCAAGGGTCAGGTGGATCAACACAGAGGTGAGGGGAAAGGGCTTGTGGCACTACTGTGATGGCTAATGTCTGCAATTGTAGTGCTCTTATTCCTGTTTGTGATACCAACTGTAAAGCTAGGCGACCATGCCAGTTGTGGTGCTCTTTTACCTGCTGGTAATCCTGCACTGACTGGGCTGATTGCTGAGCTAAGGCTGGGTCTGGAGCCCACAGACCCCTCAAGCCCATTCACAGACTGGGTCACAAACCTTTCACATGCAAGGCTGGGACTCCAGAACCCACACATGCCAGGGGTCACCAGACCCCTTCACACAGGTCTATGAGCTACGTAACCAGCCAAAAGGTCCTTGGAGCCATAGGTTGGAAAGCATGGCCACACAGGGCAGATGCCCAAGGCAAACGCCCGCCCACCTGCTTCACTAAAACTCCGCTCTACTGTGGAGTATGCATAAAGCAAATGTACTTCACAGGATCTGGTTTTCCAAAACCTTGAAGTTTCAAATATTGACCTTGCAAAGGACAGGAAATTTTCCCCAGGCTGTAGTCTCTGTTGTAAGATAAGGAATTGTAACACAGCAAGGTTGCTGGCTCAAAGACAGACAGGTTACTGACTGATATGTAAAGATACTGAGAAATTGCTGTAAGAAGAGAATGTTTGCTAAAATCAAGCTTTTGTTAGTGGATCGACTTAATTGCATTATAGAATGTCACCTTGCTTGTTTATTGTTAAACTTGTTAAACTATACTTAGCAAAAACCCCACCTTAGCAAAAACTATACATAGCAAAAACCTACCGTTCTCTTCCTGTAACTTCCTGGTCTGGAGAATAAATGCAGGAAGAGAACCCCAATTCAGGGTTAATTTCCCAAATAGAAGGAATGCCTCTTTCTTGAGGGTTCTAGGAGATTAACCCCTTTTGGGGGCTTCTCACTACTCAGAAGAGATTGGCTTTGAGTAATCTTTGACAGCTCCATCACCCAGGGGAAAAGGGGTGACAAGTCCATGGGAGGCAAAGCAACACTCTACTCTCTCTCTCTCTCTGAAGAACACAAGAATAGCAACAAAAACTAAAAAGATACATTGCACACTAACTACACACACACACACACACACACACACACACACACACACACACACACACACACAATTTGCTTACAAAGGATGCTGAACCACACCCAACCGGACCTGAGGTGAGGGCCCTGACCAAACTATTCTATTTTCCCAACAGGGCTAAAAGTGGAAAAGTGCTGGGTACTGAGTCAGAGTGGAGAAAAGTGTCTTCAACTTTATTTGCCTCCCCCTGAATTAAGGAGGACTGGGCAGAGGCACCTGAAGAGGGCCTGTGTCTAAGGTCTCAGATAAAGAGACCTGGGAATGAAGACACTGCCTGGGCTAGGAATGCAGGTATGTGTAAGAATATGACCAACTGGGGGGCCTGAGACCTTGACTGCAACTCCCTTCAGAGAACAGAGCTGCGTTGCATTGAGTAAAACTTTTGTAACTGTGTTACCGACAGGCCAGGCTCAGCTTGCCCTCTGGCATTAAACAAATGACCTGAAAGTCCAAAAGTTGATGCAAGGATTGGAAGGTTTATTCAGATTACCAGTACTCAACTAAATGTCTAACCAAGCAAACAAAGAGAAAAGAGGAGCAGTGGGGTCCAGTTTAGCCTAGTCCCAATTGGCAGGGCCAACCTATTCCATTAACAGTAATTGATAAAAGCAGTTCTCCCCACTGTTTTCAGCATAAAGAAGAAAAGTATCTACTAGATTTAAATCAGAAAAACAAAGCATAGTCAGGAACCCTACAGTATGCACCTATGTAGAATAGAAGAGGGCTCGGAAAATCAGAAACAGCATAGCTGGGAGCCCTCCAGGGTGCACCTATACAGAAGTGGATACAATCCAACCAAACAGCAGAAGAAGGCTCAGAAAATCAGAGAAAGGCAAAGAGAATAAAGCATTGTCTTGTCAGAATTTAGGCTGGAGACTCCAGGAGAGACTTACCAGGAGCAGAGACATGGGAGCAAAATAGTCCCAGTGGCCACTTGCCTCTTGCAGCTAGAGTCTTTGGTGTCCAAAGCTTTCCAATTTTTTCCAGTGATTAAATTAGGCTCTCGGATTCCAAAGTCATAGAAATGAACAATGTACCCAACAGTAAAGCAAGCAACGCTTTATTAAAAGAGGAGATAGACTTATGCACAAGGGGGGTAGCAACAGTAAAGCTAGCCCCCTGAGGGGAGCTGTTCAGGGTCTTTTATAGGGGAAGGAGTTAAGGGGTGGCAGGCCAGCATCACTGGACGTGGTCCATTCTCTTCTTCCTGGTTGCGTCATGGGTGCATGCTCAGTAGGTCCAAAATGGCAGAGCTGTTCAGCATTGTCACCCCAGGAGGTTCATTGTAGCAGTCACCTTGATGCTTTGTGCAGAGGTGGGAATTCCTAAAGGTGTCTTAAGTTTAAGCTGTAACATTTACAATTATAGTAAACAAGCCTTGGGGAGGGGTTTTGAAACTCAGTAAATATCTGTTTCCTCTCTTATCTCAGTCTATTTGGTCAGGGCATCCCATGGGGTAATCATTTGCCCTAAGAGGTCTCATGACTGAGGAGTGGAAAAGTAATAAAGTGTCCTCTGCAGGGTAAATGGAGTCAGTTTGGTTCACAGGCCTAGTCTTACTCTGTTTCAATTGCTGTGAAGCAGGCTCACTGCGCCCTGGGTAGCAACTTATCCAAGTCCGGTGAGACACAACACGTTCATGCGCAGCAAGTTACATGAAGAGGATTTATTACTTACAGATAGGAAACAAGAGGCAACAGAAGCCTAGGAATTATTGTGAGCCAGCAACCGATGGCTCAAAAAGTTAGCTGCCCGGGGTGGATAGAATCTCCTCTGCACGTGCGCACTTGCACTGCAGATGAGGGACCCTGAAAGGTAGCCCATCTTGAGTTATACCTTGGGGTCATATGACACACTGGGCTAAAGCATTGAAAGACATTCTGTTCTGGGGAGGATTGGACAGAGTCCAGGCTGTTCTGGCCAACTCCCCCCTTATCTTAGGTTATTGCATTCTAGCACATTCTACAGTTATTCTTGAGAACTACAAATGAGAAAGGAGGGCGGGGGGGTAGAACTGGGTTGGTCCAAGGCTATCCAGGGAACTGCCCTCCAGTTGCCCATGGTCAAGACTGAAAAATCACACTGGGTTTTTCACCTGGAGCCAGACTCCTCAGAAGGTACTAATAGATCTGCAACATAACCAGCACCATTTTAGACAAGCCCAAGTACAAAATGGCACCGTACACCTCCTCCCCTCCCCTCCCAACCCCCGTTCTCTTTTACAAGAAGCTTCATGGTTTCAGAGAAAATGAAACTTTCGGTGTTTCTGCATGTGCAGAACTCTCCATTCCAATGACCTAACTCAATCCCCACTCTGGAATTACATTACCCAGCTCTTGGCACCAACATACCAATATAAGCTCCCACCGCCCTATGTTAGTGGCTGTCCCCCATTCTCAGGGCAGCCCCAGGCTGTCCTCCATTTTGAGTACAGCCCAGCAGATTTCTTTCTTTAGTAAAGCTTGAACGGTACCCGGCATCTTGGCTCACTTTCTTTCAGATACATGATAAAGGAATGCCAGGTGCCAGCAATATTTTCTACAAGGTGAGACCAAACTGGAAATTACAAAGTTAGGAACAGAAGCACTGAGAATTAATGAGTTAGCCTGTGCTCTGAACTTAGGAGTTAATCAGCTTTGTAGATGAGGACAGTTTAATAGTTCATCAACACTTTTTGGATGACTCTCTTTGGTCCCTCTCTTTTGGGATCCCAGTTGTTATAGAGAGGAAAGTGAAACTGAAACAAGGCAACTGTGTTTTCATTCTAACTGATGAAAGCTGTCCCTCAGGCTGGAAGTTACCTGCAAAGCCACTGGCTATGGAAGTTAACAGTCCACTTTAATGTGACTAGGACTCTAGGACTTCACCCTGTTTAGTGGGAGCAGAAGACAGCCCTGGGAAATGGAAGAAGTTTATCTGGTACAAAAGAGTTGGCAAATGAGTTTTCAAATCATTTTCTCCCCTTTGTCCTTTAACCAGGAGATTAAAGAGATGGTTACTGACAGTTCTTGCAATTTGCATTTCAAAGTAATGTATGCAAAAACAATACATTTCAGCACATGCTCATTAGCATATTAAAACAAACTGGCTTTGGATTCTTGCCATTAATATCATTCTTATTCTAAGTCCAAGTCCCCTCATGTATTTAGGAAAAAAGGAGGAGCGCACGCACGTGCTTGCGTGCGTGCGTGCGTGCGTGCGTGCGTGCGTGTGTGTGTGTGTGTGTGTGTGTGTGTGTGAGAGAGAGGGAAAGAGAGAGAGAGTTTGTGTGTTGGGTACAGGGAGATTCATATGGAGGAATCTGGTCTAAAGGAAAACTGTTTGGGCCGGCCTGTGGCTCACTCAGGAGAGTGTGGTGCTGATAACACAAAGTCAAGGGTTAAGATCCCCTTACCGGTCATCTTTTAAAAAAATAAATAAATGAATGAATGAATGAATGAATGAATGAATGAATGAAAACTGTTTCTTATGAATGGAAATTGGCTGGGTGAACTGATCAATTTGGTGAAGTGTTTCCTCTCTCACTTCTCCCTCCACCCTCTTGCCTTTGATGAAAGAAGAAAACAGAAAGCTAGAGTGAGCAGCCTAATTATAATTTTAACTGGCCAATGAAGCTGGGACGACCCAAGGAAGGCTGAAGTGCTCAGGCTCAAGCCATATCTTACTTATCTCTGTGCCCCCAGGCTCAGGCCTGTAGAATGCAAAGACTCCAGATGAAATGGTTGCTGTGAGATGAATGTGGGAACATATCCTATCCCCCAGGAAAATGAGAGGAGACTGCCTTGGGACATCCTCTCTATTCTCACCACGATTGCCATTGCTCAAACATCCTGTGGTCTCTAATAGATCTGCAACATAACCAGCGCCACTTTAGACAAGCCCAAGTACAAAATGGCGCCACCCACCTCCTCCCCTCCCCTCCCCCCTTCCCTTTATGAGAAGCCTCCTGACTTAAACAGAAAACCCTTCTGCTTCCCCAAGGACACAGTTCTCCACCCCATGCACATTAGCATAATGACCCTCCTTGATGGTATCAGCCAGCCCTTGGCGTACTATATAAGCTCTACCACCCCAACACCTGGTGCTGTCCACAATTTTCAGAGCAGCCCTGGGCTCCGTGCCACTCTGAGCACAGCCCAGCAGATTTCTTTTTAGTAAAGCTTGAATGGTACCCAGCATCTCGGCTCACTTTCTTTCAGTCTCTTTCCCTGGCTGTATTTAGATAATGTGGTTGTCTATAAGGAGTTCTTAAAGGAAATAGAAACTGCAGGTGAGGGGAAGTTAAAGTATAATTCTCAAAAAGTTAAAAGATGACTCTCATGTAAACATATAGTGAGCATTTACTTAACTCATTAGTGAGGGCAGAATGGTAAAGTCATTTTAAGGAAGGATATATAATACTGCATATATAGGCAGAGAAAGAGATTGCTAAGTAACTACAAAATTTGGTTAGTGCCCTGCAGGGTGTGAGAAATGCCCTCACCCATCCAAGGACAAAGGAGCAAAGCAGCGAGACTTTAATTATGTCCTTGCAAGGTTTGGGTGTCTGATGGACAGGCACATGGAAAAGGGCTGTAGCAAGCAATTTATTTCCCAGTGCACAAGTCCCCAACCCCACCTCCTCATTGGTCAGGGTGCACAATCTCCCCGGATGACGTCTAAGATTACCCTCATTTTTTTATTCCCTTGTAAGAAATTTCTTTCTCTGAGGGCTCAGGACAAGCTCTCAAAAAAGGTCCACCCAAAACCCTGTGAAAGGAGAAACATTAGGAAATGAAGAGAACAATAAAAGGCTATTAACTCATTACCATCTCAAGGAGAACTTTATCCATTTGAAGTAAAGGATTAAGGGCTGGTAACTCATTAGCATCTGAAGGAGAACTTTATCTATTCAGCGACCACCCAGGAATGGGCTGAACCAGTCAGACAACTCTTGGGCTGGGCCTGAATTATTTCTGAAAATGAATCACTTAGATTATTTTCTTACTCAGGGCAATCAAACTAACTTGTGGATCTATCGTTTCTAATGGACAGAATTCATTTGCACCTCTACTGGACAAAAAATTATTTACAACTTATCAACTGTTTGAAAGTTAACATATAACTTTACAAAGTGTGAGTCTCATTTGTAGGGGAGAAAAAGTATTCTCTTTCTCTCACCCACCACAAGGTTCATGGATGAGACTCCTATAACAAAAGACAGATTAATGAGAGAAATGCATACAAATTTGTTTAATATAAATTTTACATAGTATAGGTGTGGAGGTAGAGATAACCCCCAACCTTTTTGGTAAACAATACCAGATACTTAGGACCTTCCGTTACCAGGTGCTTGAGACTTTCCGTCACCAGAAGGTCACCAGAAGATTAGGACTTTCCGCTGCCAGGGGGAAGGGACTTTCCAAAGAGCCCAAAGTTCACCCTGTTCCAGGAAGGGAGTATGCTCACCTGATTCCAGGAACAGCATGACACCTTATCTTTGGACACCAAGGGAGGAAAAAGAGGGGGTGGACCGTTGGTCAATACCTCAGTCCTTCCTTTGCCCGCCAAAAGCTAAAAGCCCAATGGTTTTAAAAATTTCTTAAAGTGGCCAATAAATGGCGTACAACCCAGCCTGTTACCAAAGCCTGCCTACCAAACTGTATAAAAGATGCTTGAGTTAAGAGCTCGGGGCCGCTCCTGTCCTGAAAACGGAGCGACCTCAGCATGCTGAAAATAAAAAAACCTTTTGCTTATTGCATCGATCTCTGTCTCCTGGTCTTTGCGAGATGAGCCTTCCCAACAAGTAAGATTCATGCTTTCGGGCCAGTCTTACAAGGGCCGGCCTGTGGCTCCCTCAGGAGAGTGTGGTGCTGATAACACCAAGGCCACGGGTTCGGATCCTACATAGGGATGGCCGGTTTAGCTCACTGGCTGAGCATGGTGCTGACACCACCAAGTCAAGGGTTAAGATCCCCTTACCGGTCATCTTAAAAAAAAAAAAAAATGTACATAACATGGGAGCCTTCAGAAATGAAGACTCAGGGAAAACTGTGAATTTTTATGGACAATCATGCAGAAATGTGATTGAAGGACAAAAGGGTATGTGATCTAATGGTAAGAAACTGGGGGAAGCTTAGCAAGGCCTGTTTGTTTGGATTCTTCTTGGCCTCTCTGTGTGACATTCCTTCCCTCTATAGGGCAGGATACCTGTCACATGAGGGTCTTCAGGGGAGAAGGGAGCGAGAAGATCAGAGAGTGATCGTCCTAGGTTTTATGACCTTCAGGGGAGAACAGAGGGAGAAGGTCAGAGAGATCTTCCTGCTGTTGCTGTTTTCTCAAATGCCAAGGTGCCATATTTTGGGGTAGTGTTTCCTGTACCCCATTATGTGTTAGATGTAAGACTGAGTAAGGGGTGGTGGGGCATGGACAGCCCATAGAGGACATACTTTCAGTTCAAACCAGAACTTGCTTTCAACCAGAAAGAAGGCACTGGAGTTCTAAGAGACATGAATGACCAAGGAATCCTATCATCTCTTATTTACTCTTGTTACTTCCTTGTGTTAGCTGACCATTTATGCTGAAAATAACATAGAAGGAAAGAGAAAGATGGGATAGCCCATTGTTCCTTTTCCTTTCAATCCTTCTTCAGTCATCAGTAAATGTTGGTAGGGTGTGCACATATCAAGAGGTTAAGGGCTGGCCAGTTAGCTCAGCTGGTTAGAGCAAACCCTTGTAACACCAAGGTCAAAGGTTCGGATCCCCATGCTGGCCAGCTGCCAAAAAAAAAAAAAAGAAAGTGAACTAAAAATAGCTAAGTTAGTTTGTGCACCATTTCCACTGTTCCAGTAAGAACAAAATACATATGGATATTCAAGCTATGCAATATAAATTGTGTAACTTTGGTGATTCTGCATATGAAGTAAATGCTCTTACATTTGCATTTAAAACTTGTATCACACAATATAAAGGTGAATGGTAAAAATTAAGCTAATAATTTAAAATTAAAAATTTTTTTCTATTTAGAATGACATTAAAGGGCAATTAAATACATTAAATACATTATATAGTGTGCTGTCCATTACGGTAACTATGCCCATCTTGCCTCTGGGATTTGAGTGCCACCACTTGGCCCCTGCCACCCCAGGATCCAATTATTCCCATTGCATTTTGATGGATTTTGGATGTGACCCATGCCATTGTGCACACAATGAGCACAAAATAGCTGCCAGCTTCGTCTTCCACTCCTGCTTCCCTCTACTAGAAGCCTCCTGACTTAAACAGAAACCCCTTTTGCTTCTGCAAGGACACAGTTCTCCACCCCGATCCACATTAGCACAATGACCCTCCTTGATGGTATCACCCAGCTCTTGGCACCAACATACCAATATAAGCTGTACCACCCCCACGCCTGGTGCTGTCCCCCATTTTCAGGACAGCCCCGGGCTGTCCTCCATTTTGAGTACAGCCTAGCGGATTTCTTTCTTTAATAAAGCTTAAATGGTACCCGGCATCTTGGCTCACTTTCTTTCATATTTAAGTTTTCTAATGAAGTGGCTGCAGCTTCTACTGTAAGGTCTGACATACAGAGAAGAGCCATCACAGAGCTCTTCAAGGACCTGGTGTCCCTCATGAGTCTATTCCTCTAGGTCTTGGTGAAAGGTGTGTCTTCTGGACCTTCCCAGTGTGGATGAGTAAGTTTTAAGTGACAAAACCACTCTTGCATTCCAATCCCCCTAACACTTTGAATCACTTCTTTTACATTAAGTCAAGGGAGATGAGGAATCTCCAGCTCATTCACAGTGGGCCATCTTTTGATCCATGTTTCAGCCAATGAACCAAATGATTAGCACTTTTTAAAACTCTTATACAAAAGATATGAACGATGTTAATTTTTGTTAAAGGAAAAGAAAATTTGTCTATTTTAGAGGGTATTTAAAGGTTGTTTCTTTTTTTTTTTTTTTTTTTTTTAAAGATGACCGGTAAGGGGATCTTAACCCTTGGCTTGGTGTTGTCAGCACCAGGCTCACCCAGTGAGCGAACCGGCCATCCCTATATAGGGATCCGAACCCGTAGCCTTGGTGTTATCAGCACCGCACTCTGCCGAGTGAGCCACGGGCCGGCCCGTAAAGGTTGTTTCAAGTTGAAAAATAAGAAATGTAGGAAAAACTGAATGGATGTGGTTTGAGAAAAAAGGTTGTAAGAGATTATGAAGGGTTTATGAAAATTTTGTTAAAACTAACTGAGAGTAGATAGATTTGTTTGTAAGATTTTATTAAATATTAGCTTTAGTATTAATAGTACACTGGTAGAACAGTAAAATTTAGTATTTCTTTTAAACAAGATTTTCATGTAGTATTGATAAAAGATGGTAAAAGATTTATGCTTGTCTTTTGAGTAAACTGAAAAAAAAAAGAAGAAAGATTCTATGTCTTTATTAGGTCTTTTGAATACTTCTAAAAACAGTCAAAATTTTAAGGTTTTTTTTTTCCCCCTCAATATGTAACTTTAAATCTGTATAAATGTGTAATTAATATATGTTCCAAAGTTGTATGAAATCCCCCAAATTCTGATGTTTTGTTATATGTTATCAGTCATAGTTATGGCTTTTATTGCTGTAGGCCCTGGAAATAACCAAATATTTTTGTCAATTGTGCCTTTAACCATGCCACAGTAAATTGCTTTATTTTGATACTTTTTAAAAAAGGTCTTTACAAGTCCTGAAGTTCGTAAAAAGCATACAAGGATTCTAACAGGCACTCTAAAATGCAGGCCTCTCCTGGTGACTTTGGAAAAACTGGACTCATAAAATTGCTCACTTAACATCAAGCAAAACAAAAATTAATTATGTGGGACTGAACTGATAAAGGACTAAAATAATTATTTTTTTTTTTTACTTTTTTTGTTTGAAATATTGCTAATTCTTTTTATGTGTTTTCCAGATTTCTTTTTTCTTTTTTTTTCTCTTTTGGATATTTGGTAAAGTATACTTTTGGGAGCAAAACTGAAACATTTACTTTTCTCTCTGTTACCAAAACCCCAAAGATCTGTTTGCTCACTGCTCAGTAGCCAGTAATTGAGAGACAAGTGTCGGTATAAGGACAGGTAGTCTTTAATCAGGAAGCCAGCAGCCTGGGGAAATGGTGGACTCATGTCTCAAAGACCATCTCCACTTTTCCCGGACTTGCCAAAGGGCTTTATAGAGACAGGTGGTGGGGGAGCTAATTCATGGTGATCTAAGCAGGAGCATGCAGGAAAATTGCAGATAAACAGCAAAGAACTTCTCAAGTGGGAGCTGATTCATGGTGATCATCCTCCATGAAGTCAAGTCATGGATTTGGTTCCTGTTAACCTCAAAAAGATCTAGCTAGTAAGCTAATAAAGAACAGCCATGTGGGTTAATAATTTCTTCTATAATTACTCTGTGTACCATGTGAGCAAAAGCCATTATGTTCTAGTAGTCATGTGGACAAAAATCATTGTATTCTAATGTCCAGCTGCAAGCTATGTGGTTCAGGTTGCAAGAGTAAGAAAAAAACTTTTTAATTTAGAAGTTTAACAAAATGGAGTCACTTCTGTTCAGCCTGTTACATCTCTACTTGATCCCTCTATGATTTTGAGGCTATTTATGAGTATTCTTATTTTATGGCAATATAGTAACTTGCATAAGTTCAATCAGAATCTCCTTCCTTTTATAACAGGACAAAATTGAAGATACTGGTTACTTTACCAAGGCTTTGATCGGAATGTCATATTTTCAGATGTGACCAGACTGCTTTAAGGAATTGAGGTCGACCTTTTATGAAACCAATAAAAAGCTCTATTGGAAAGACCGACCTGAAACCTTATCTACATGATTACAGGGTGCCTGGCCTTGCCATAAGTAAATATTGTCACTTTCTGACAGGTCCAGGAAGATTGATATTCTGGGAACCTCCAGAAAAGAGAAATCCACCCAATTTGTACAGGTAGTCTGAGAGTGAGTCAAACCCTTGGCATGGCCTCCTAAACCCTGAGAGGCTTTTAAAGATCTAATCTGGGGGAAAAAAAAAAAAAAAAGATCTAATCTGAGATTTCTTATAAAAGTCTCAGCAAAGCCAACTTAAAAAGAGCCTATATAATATATCATTATTCTTGCTGCACTTTATGCAAATAATCAGGCTGGAGACGAAACTTATTTTTTTATTTTTTATTTTTTTAAAAGATGACCGGTAAGGGGATCTTAACCCTTGACTTGGTGTTGTCAGCACCACGCTCAGCCAGTGAGCGAACCGGCCATCCGTATATGGGATCCAAACCCGGGGCCTTGGTGTTATCAGCACCGCACTCTCCCGAGTGAGCCACAGGCCGGCCCGAGAGGAAACTTATTTTGCAAATGAATTAGTCTTGTCACAAATATCAGAAAAATTATGTTTTAGAAGAAAAAACCACAGTACACCTATTATTTGACTCTAGCTCTATCCATTGTTTTTAAGTTTTTATTATCTGGACTGAATCCTGGATTTTTAATTTCCTCCTGTTGAGCTATTTTTACCTGCTTGTAATCTTGCCTACTGGGCCAATTGTCAAGCTAGGGCTGGGTCTGGAACTCACAGACCCCTCAAGCCCATTTTCCAGACTGGGTCACAAACCCTTCACATGCCAGGCTAGGTCACCAGACCCCTCACATGCAGGTCTATGAGCTAGGTAATGGGCAAACAGGTGTTTGGAGACATAGGTTCAAGAGCAAGGCTGCATGGGCAGACGCCCGAGGCAGACACCAGCCGAGGTGGCGGCACTGCACATGTGCACTACTCCACCTGCTCACACACAATTTGCTTACAAGGAATGTGCTGCACCACCCCCAACTATCCCTAAGGCAAGGGGACCTGATTAAATTATTCTATTTTCCGGGCCGAGCCCGTGGCGCACTTGGTAGAGTGCGGCGCTGGGAGCGCTGCGACGCTCCCGCCGCGGGTTCGGATCCTATATAGGACTGGCCGGTGCACTCACTGGCTGAGTGCCGGTCACGAAAAGGACAAAAAAAAAAAAAAAAAGAAAAAAAGAAAAAAAAAAAAAATTATTCTATTTTCCCAACATCTCCTATATCCAGCTGTGACTCTCCAGACTAATGTTTTCAGGATTTTTTCTTTCCCACCTCTAACTTGAAACCACTAGGAATTAAAGCTGTTTTTTAGATCAAGAAGGGCAATCCTTGAGGGTGACACAATTTGGAAACCCAATAGTTATCTAGTAGATGGCATTGGATATACTTTGCTGACAATATTCGCCCCTTGGATTGTGGAGTATACATAAAGCAAATGTATTTCACAGGGCATGGTTTTCTAAAGCCTTGCAGTTTCCAGTTTGGCCTAGATTCTTAAAAGTATGTATAAAATGTTGACCCTGCAGGGGACAGGAAACTTTCCCCAGGCTAGTCTCTGTTGTAAGATAAAGAATTGTAGCACAGCAAGGTTGCTGGTTCAAACGACAGACAGGTTACTGATTGATATGTAAAGATACTGGGAAATTGCTGTAAGAAGAGAATGTTTGCTAAGATCAAGCTTTTGTTGGTGGATCAACTTAACTTCTTGAAAATTGCATTATGGGATGTCACCTTGCTTTTCTTACTGAATGTTACCAGCTCCTATTGTTAAACTTGTTAAACTATATTTAGCAAAAACCCCACCTATGTTCTCTTCCTGTAACTTCCTGGTTTGGAGAATAAATGCAGGAAGAGAACCCCAGTTCAGGGTTAATTTCCTAAATGGAAGGAATGCCTCTATCTTGAGGTTCTGGGAGATTAACCCCTTTTCGGGGCTTCTCACTGCTTAGAAGAGATGGGCTTTGAGTAATCTTTGGCAGCTCCATCACCCAGGGGAAAACAGGTGACAAATCTTTGGGAGGCAAAGCAACATGAATGGAAGTGGCTAGCCTGGAATTCATGGTTAGAAATCTGTCAGTAACTCTAGTAATAATTGCTAATGAGACTGCTCAGGCTATAGCTGCCCAATAAACTGAAATAAATTTCCTGACACAGGTAGTTTTGGACAAGAGAATTGCTTTAGAATATATTTTAGCAGATCAGAGAGGGCTTTGCATGGCAGCCAATACTGCTTATTGTACATATATTAATGAATCATTAGAAATTACATTTTGACAAAATCAGAAAGCAGGCTACCTGGCTCCATCAGATATCACCTACAGAGCCCAGATCAAAGGAAACAGGACACTGGTTTTTGTCTCTATTTTCTTAGATTCCACAGGAATTCATTCTGTGCTTACAGGAATATTAAAATTAGAACTTGCTAGGCTGGCCCGTGGCTCACTCGGTAGAGTGCGGTGCTGATAACACCAAGGCCACGGGTTCGAATCCTATATAGGGATGGCCGGTTTGCTCACTGGCTGAGCGTGGTGCTGACAACACCAAGCCAAGGGTTGAGATTCCCCTACCGGTCATCTTTAAAAAAAAAAAAAAAAAAAAAAATTAGAACTTGCTGTATTGTTGGTTTTTCTTCTCATATATGCTCTAATAAAATGTGTTTTTAAATGTTGTGATAAGGTAGTTGAGAGTTAGTGTGGGAAAGACACACACTGTCTTTCCTCCGCTCTCACAGTACAATCATAAACACAGAAGACTGACTCCTGATTCTGTGACCAAATGTGTGGGGTTTTTCTCTCCTCCAGCAAGCAAGGAACCAATTCTGCAGTGGGCACCAGCTGGATGTCCTCCAATTCAATTCAATTCCAACACTATCTACCTGGAGATAGCATCAGATCCTATAGGTGGAGGGCTCAGTCCCCAAGACTGCCCTCCACGTCAGATGTCATTTGCAAGTCCAGGACTCTGGTACTTCTCTCCAACCAGCTATAAATCAGGGTTCTCACAACTTCCTTGAGTTTGATTAGTTTGCTTGGGTGGCTCACAGAACTCAATGAAACACATACTTACAATTACCAGTTTATTAAAAGGAATATTACAAAGGATAGAGATGAAAAGATGCATAGGACAAAGTACAGGGGAAGGAACACAGAGATTCCATGCCCTCCCCAGGTGCGCCACTCTCCAGGAGCCTCCCCATGATCAGCTATCAGAAAGCTCTCTGAACCCAGGACTCTTGGGTTTTATGGAGGCTTCATTAAATATGCATTATTAATTAAATCATTGGTGATCAACTTAACTGTTATACTTCCCTCTGTGTAACCAAGATGGAAAAAAGAGAAAGAAAGAATTCACTCAAGGTAACATGAATGAGGCCCGCAGGGACTGCTGCCCATCAGGGGAGCAGCAGCCCCGATTTAAGATCAGCCTTTCTTTTTATTGACAAGACAAGGAAGCTCCACAAGAAAATCAGTTGATTGAATCATCAAAGAAGGACGTAAAAACAGGCAGTGTTACAAAAGGGAATTATAGCTAAGTATAGCTTTAAACCACTAAAACTAGTAATAGCAGTAAAATTAACAATGTGACATTCCAGAATACAATTTGTAAAAAGCTAAGTCTATCCACCAACAAACAGCTTGCCCTTAGTAAACATTTCCTTTTTCACATACTTCTTCTTTTTTAAAAAAGATGACCAGTAAGGAGATCTTAACCCTTGACTTGGTGTTGTCAGCACCACGCTCTCACAAGTGAGCTAACCAGCCATCCCTATATGGGATGCGAACCTGTGGCCTTGGTGTTATCAGCACCACACTCTCCCCAGTGAGCCATGGGCCAGCATTTTCACATACTTCTTACAGTGATTTATTTAGCATATTTAAACAGCATTCAAACAGTTCCTTAACATATCTTAAGAACAATCAGTAAGTTAAATAGTCAATAGTCATTCAAGCCAGAATCAAACCAGCAACCTAAAACAGTCAAAGTACACAATCCCATCCCTAAACAGTGATTAGAATTGATCAGATGGCTTTTGCCAAACTTATCTGTGGACTATTGTCCCCTACTTCAAAGCCTTTTGGCTCATTCATGCATTACCTAAAAATCCCATTCTAAGATCAAAGGAGAATCAAGATTTCTAACCCACTACACATTTTTTTTTTTTTTTTAAAGATGACCGGTAAGGGGATTTTAACCCTTGACTTGGTGGTGTCAGCACCATGCTCACCCAATGAACTAACCGGCCATCCCTATATGGGATCCGAACCCAGGGCCTTGGTGTTATCAGCACTGCACTCTCCTGAGTGAGCCACGGGCCGGCCCCTAACCCACTACACTTAACCTTCAGTCCCTCTCCCTTCCCCCAAGGTTGGGAGGTGGGACTGAAAGTCCTGCCTTGGTATATCCTGTGACCAGCTCACATCCCAAAGCTGCCCAGGGACTGCCAGCCAAAATTAGCATATAAAAGAATCTTATCACTTTGGAGATTCTAAGGATTTTAGGAGTTGTATATTTTTACAATATCACAGTAGTTGAACCAAGGCTATGATCTTATAGAACTCAGAAATTCAGCCCATGACAAGGGAATATTTTGAATTAAATGTGTCTATGAGAGTTTTATTCCTTAAATCCTGATACCCTTCATGGTCCATTCTCAGCAAGAAGCATCCAGAGTGCTCTCCATCCATCTTCCCTCCAGAATTGAGGTATTATCAAGAGAAGGCGGAACTGAAATAGGACAGATCCCAACATCCCCCCTAGCTATCCCTATAACCCCAGTCAGAGAAGGCCTTGGCTGGGGTGCAGGAAGTAGCTGAAAAATAATCTGCTTGACTAAACATAATGGGCTGAAGTCCTGGGAGTAACATAAAGCTCAGTTATAATAAGATGAGAATAAGCATTGAGTTGTTTTGCAGTCTACTATCAACTGCAAGCCTGCTTTGACGCATGTACACTCTAGGCTTGGAGAGTCAAGAAGAACATTAGTCGTGATGCCAGAAATAATTGTGCTGACTTCATCCCAAACCCATCAGATTCCCACACAGCTCCCGAGATCCCTACTCATGGTTTTGTTCTATAAATGCTTATGATTATAAGCTATCCAGGAGTTTGGTTGTTTACAGCACAAGCTGTCCCATACTCCTTGCCCAGTGCCACTCACTCAAAAAATTCCAATCATTCTTACTGCAAATCTTTTTTTTTTTTAAAGATGACCGGTAAGGGGATCTTAACCCTTGTCTTGGTGTTGTCAGCACCACACTCAGCCAGTGAGCAAACCAGCCATCCCTGTATAGGATCTGAACCCGTGGCCTTGGTGTTATCAGCACCACACTCTCCCGAGTGAGCCACAGGCCGGCCCCTTACTGCAAATCTTGGTGTACAGACTTATTTCCTGGACTGCACAGTGGGTGACAAACCCCTTGCAGTTTGGTAACATATGTCTCTTCATTTTGCATTTTCATTCATTTGATGCTACCTTGAAAAATGCCCTTATTTCTTACTGCCTTTTCCTGTCTATGGCTAAACCTAATCTGTTCTTATAAAATAAAAGCATAGGGCCGAGCCCGTGGCGCACTTGGTAGAGTGCGGCGCTGGGAGCGCTGCGACGCTCCCGCCGCGGGTTCGGATCCTATATAGACCTGGCCAGTGCACTCACTGGCTGAGTGAGCAGTGAGTGCCGGTCATGAAAAGGACAAAAAAAATAAAATAAATAAAATAAAATAAAATAAAAGCATAAGGTAAAGAGCCCCTCCCTCCAGTACTTCACATTCTAGATGTTATCCATGTCCCAGAGAAGAATAAAATTAGCAAAAGATCAATGGTGTAATTTGGATGATGTTAACAGCCTGGACCTGATAGAGGGGCTGAATGAATGATGAGGGGAGAAGCACAGAGAAGTGACCAGAGCAAGGTGGGAGAATTGTCCTGGGAGGAAAGGAGTCTACAAAATAATCCTAGGTATTTTTTTCTAATCGGAACTCCCCTCCTCCAAAGGCTTGAACAGCTATATATTCATGACAAAAATTAAAAAGATACCACTAAAATACTTTACATTGTCTTAGTACCAAAATATATTTTCTTTATAGTTTCTTAATTTCCTTAACAGTAAATTAAAAACTAGCATGACCATAAAACAAGGAAAAGATAAGATTAGATGCGGAAAAAAAAAAAAAAGATTAGACTGATAGTTCTGTGAAGTTCCTTGAGCTAGCCATGGAGGCTTAGCCTAGAGCCGACTCCTCTAATCCTTCTGACAATTTTCTTTTTAACTGAAGCATAACTGATCATACATATTTTGGGGGTATGGTATTGACTGTCATTATTTGCATACAGTATTTCTTGCCAATTAAAATAGCTAGAGTGGTTTGTTTCCTGCATAGATCCTGACTGGTAAATGAGTTTGAAAGCACAGGCCAACCGGAGCAGTGGCAGAGAACCAGCATGATGAAAACATCATGCCAGTGTAAGACTGGCCCAAAAGCGCAAATCTTACTTGTTGGGAAGGCTCATCTCGCAAAGACCAGGAGACAGAGATCGCTGCAATCAAGCAAGAGGTTTTTTATTCCAGCATGCTGGGGTTGCTCCGTCTTCAGGACAGAAGCGGCCCCGAGCTCTTAACACAAGCACTTTTTATAGTTTGGTAGGCAGACTTTGGCAACAGGATGAGTTGTATACAGCTTATTGGTCACCTGAGGTGACTTTTAAATTCATTGGTGGCTTTCAGTGGGGTGGTATACAGACGAGGAACTGGGGAATTGCCCAACAGCCCACCCCTTGTGTGGTTAGGCCCTTCCTGGAACTGAGTGAACTTTGGGCAGTTTGGGAAGTCCTTCATCTGCCCTTACCAGAAAGTCCCACCCGCAGGGTCTTGTAAAACCTTGCGCAAGCTAATTACAGAAGCAGAAAAGCTAGTCAGTTAATATTTAAGGGTGGGGGAAGGGGTTCAGATCCACACCAGCAAGAGACTAGAGCTCCTCATTGCTGTGAATTTCTCTCATATCAACTAAACCCTTCCCTAATCAATTGAGCCCATTTACTCTTTTACCATCCTCTGTAGAAAACCAGAAGAGCAAGACATTGGGAAATTAATCTCTGCTAGAGAAAACTGCATCCAAGCCTGGCCTGATTGTGCCTGGGGTATGACGGTGGGACTCCCATTCACAAATTGGATGGTGGTTTAAAGGCCCTCCTGATGAGCCTTCCAGAAGTTTGTCAGAAGCCACAGTGAGGTTGGATAACACCACTGAGCCACAGCTTCCATCCATTCAAGATTTACTTTCTGGGGCAAGAGTACCTAGGAGACCAAAAGCCTCCCACCTTGTCCCTTGAAGCTAATTTCCCTTTGGCTGACACTGTTCAGCAAAATGTATTAACACACATGATGGGTGATTAGACTTCAATAAATAATGCTGGTTGTTCTAATGTACCTGGCATGAAATATTCAGAGCTATTAATGCATTTCAATTTAAATAGTCACCAGGGCTTTTGTCCAAATCAGTGGTAAGCTTAGGTTCCATTATCTTTTTTTGCACGTATCATATGTGAAGTGCAGGCTAAAAGTTCCAGGAAGAGGCACCAGGCAACTGACCCTATGCCGAAGGTGGGAAGCTATGCAGTGCAGGAATGTGTGATGAGGACAGTGGCCAGAGCCCTTGCTCAGGGTACAGGATTCCTGGGTTCTGTCCCAAATCTGGCACTGGCTACACTGAAGGACTCAGGACTCATGTGGTCATGGGAAGCCAGATAGGGCATTATAGGATGGCTTTTCCAGTCCTTGATTGTAAGCATTTAAAATGCTTCCAGACTGTTGCAGCTGTGTAAGATAACATGGGAGAGTGACTATACAGACTGGGAGTAGTACTCAAATTTTCAAGCATTAGGGCCTCCACAGGAAATTTTGGATGCCTGGAGATTTGAGAAGGCTGAGCTCAGATACCCTGTCGATAGAGAGATGGTTGGCAGGCCTATAAATCCTGTCTGAGGAGCTGTGATCCTGATTGGCAGGTGGTAAGCATGGGAGATATGAGCTGGCAGGAGTGAGTGAGTCTGGACCCAATGGAGCAGGGGTGCTTCCTGCCTCCCTCTCCCCTCTTTTGTTAATTTTTAGGACATTAAGTTAAAGGAAAAGAATTGTTGGTGTGGGGAGCTCTCCAGACAGACACCTGAGTTGCCTAGGCTCCCCCACCACTGAGTCCCTACAACCTTCCCAGATCTCTGATGGGTCCCATTCTACCCTGCCCCAGATGAAGTCTATTAGAAACTTAATCCAAGAGGATTTAAATGGAAGGGCAGGGTTATTTAGTTCCACTAAGGCCTCCCTGTCTCCTGCCCCTCCTCAACCAGAGACAGAAAGAGGCTTCAGAGATGGAATTAGCAATCTGATCTCTACTTTCTGAATCCCAGCTGAAAGCCTAAACATTTCTCTTCCCTATTCATAGGGAATGCTGGCTTTGCCTCACTCTTGCCTCTCCTCCCATCCTTCCCTCAGCTTAGGTCACTCAAGTGCTTTCTCTATGGGTTTCTTTTACTACCAGTTCCCAGCAGCTCCACTCTAATCTCAGAGCTAATAGATTGATCTACTTTCCCCAATATGGTGGCTCTCTCAGCTGATGCCTGCTGTACTCAGCCCCTTCTTAGCTCTCAGAGGCCGGGAGGTAAGTGTGGGAGAAAGCCCCACCACTCAAGCCTGCCTTAGGCAGTATGCAAATGCCTTAATATATATGTCAGTTATTCGGCTATTGCCTCTCAGCTTCAAACCCATCATCCTTCTGTATTTGGCCTTGTGATGCTGGGGCAGGAACTTTGAAAACCACATTTCTGCTTTGCTAGTTGGCGCCCTGTTAGGTTCTGCCAATAGGGGTCGCGAGAGGGAAACTGGAAGGCTGGCCGGGGAAGAAAGTATACCCTTTTCCTCTTTGCTTCCTGTTCCTATCAACATCATCCAGCCTTGCTTCTTTGCAGGGCAGAGGCAGTTCATTCCAGTTGCAGCAATTGGTTTCAATTTGCAGTTGTTCCTCCTCTGTTCAGTTTCTTTTTTTTTTTTTCTAAAAAGATGACCGGTAAGGGGATCTTAACCCTTGACTTGGTGTTGTCAGCACCACGCTCACCCAGTGAGCCAACCGGCCATCCCTATATAGGATCCGAACCCGTGGCCCTGGTGTTATCAGCACCGCACTCTCCCGAGTGAGCCACAGGCCGGCCCTCTCTGTTCAGTTTCTAAGTGTTAGATACCCCAGAGCCAGGGCCCAGTCCTGCATGCCTATCACGTCTTTATGTACACATTCTCTCTAAATAATTTTAGTTTATGGATTTATGTGCCGTATATTCCCGTGACTCAAATTTATATCTCTGGTGCTGACCCCTTTCTATAGTCTATATTTGAAGTGTTAGATATTGGGGTCTGTAATAGGCGTCTTCAGCTTAGCAGAGCTGAACATAATTTTTTATTTCTCCTCTTCCAAACAGGCTTTTCCCTTTGTCTTCTTCATCTCAGTAAATGCTACCACCATCCATCCAACTGCTCAAGCCAAAAATCCCTGGGTTATCCCATAAACGTAGACTCTCCTCCACCTCTCTCGTGTATATACACTGTAGAACTAACGTTGTTTTCTCTTTAGAGCTAGCCTTAATGATTAACTAAGATTGTGTCATAGGCAGCTGTCCATCACACTTGAAGACTACATCCTGTCTCCCCAATACATGTACCTGCATAACCCCCAGCCCTCAGTTGATCGGGAGGCAGCTGGGACTTCACCCTCTGTCTCCCGGTTGACGTCTTCTGAAATAAAAAGTTTTCCCTTTAAGTTCTGTCTGGCAGGTGTGATTGGCAGTCCCATAGCAGCAAGCACTCGGACCCACATGCGTCAGGGATTCCCCCAGCTAGAGTTGGCCTCCCACACATTGGCTGTTGGTGAAAGGGAATCCCATGAGACAACCCTAGATTCTTCTTTTCCCCTCCCAACTCCCCCTCCCCACTCCAATCCATCAGCAAGCGTGACCTCTCACAGCCTCACCCATCAGCTCAGTGTGAGTCAAGGGAAGTGTAAAGAAAGCTCTTTAAGTAAGGCTTTTAGAATAATCATTTACAGAATCTCAGAGCACAATGAATTTTCTCCCTAAACAAAAGGAAATTTGGGGTAACAAATCTGGTGGGGGTGAAACCAGAACTGTAAGATGGAGGAGGCAGGTGCATGCACTCACAAGAGGCAGGATGGAAGAGAACTAAGAAAAGAAAGTTGTGCTTTTTGATGACCTCTCTGCCTTGGAAGGGCCACATGCTTCCCCACAGTTACTGTACCTGTTTGGGACTGTGTGCTGAGCTGGGACATAGCCCATAATTACCCACAGTAACTTCACAGGGCTCAGCCCAGGCAGGAGCCCAGGCATTTCAAGAAAATGGCTTTTCTTCCTTTTTTATTCTGTGTGTTCGCTCCCTGCATGGATTGAAAGGTGCTTATTAACACAAGCGCTTTTGATAACTAGGTTGGTCCTGGATTCATTAAATATTGATAAGCTTCCTGCTTCTGGGTGCAGACAAAAGAAGGAGCCAGAAATATGGATTCTTCTCCAAAGGAGTCCCCAAGATACAGAGAGGACAAGGGGGCACTTCCCTCTCGTGCTCCTGGATCGAGCTAAGTGAAGGAGGGAGGCAGGAGACAGGTCCCTGGGGAGTAACTGGAAGAGGCCTTTTTCCCATTCATACCCCCCATAAGCCAAATCTCTATTTTCTCATCTGCTCATTAGGGCTCAGAACCAGCGAATGTCAGAGCTAGAAGGATCCACAGATACTGACACCCATACCTTGATCCTAAAGAAGAGGTGAGAAGGCTATGGAGGCCCAGAGCAGGGGTAGAACAAGATCACACAGCTTAGCTGTGCCAAAACCACACTCAAAACCCAGGTTTCGTTTGGTTACTCCAGGCTCAGTGATCCTTGATGTCTCTTTCAGGACTATCACAGGGACCAGAAGGAGGAACAGAGAAGAGAAAGCCGTGCAAAAAGTGAATGAGGCCCTGCAGGGCTGCTGACTTCCTCCAGGGTGTGGGGGTCTCAAGCTCCAGGCCTCAAGCACAGTTGGGGGCCTGAGCATGGGCCAGGGGCCAGGTCTGGCAGCTCCAGAGTCTCATCACCTGCCCTGCCCCTGTCACAGGGCCCTGGAGAGGAGGGGGTGAAGGGAGAGGGGAGGCTTGTGAAAGTGCCCTGAGATACAAAGCTGGTCCAGCTGTACTAAAAGCTGGCCTTGTGCTGATGCCTGCCTCTGTCCCCGCCAACACCACCACTTGGGCTATTTCTCCCAGGAGACAGGGGATGCTGCTCTGAGTCCAGCTACATCAGCTACAGCTGCTTCTCCATTTGCTTTCTGAATTATTTAGCCCTCTTTTCCACAACCTACCCCCAGACCTTTTACAACAGTAAACCTTTAAATAGGCCTGGTGGGCCTTGGCTGGGAAACATTTCCTTACCATCCCTGCTAGAACGTCTTAGAGAAGGCGCATCTCTATGTAAATTGATTTTCCCCTTGGTTGTGCCTCATGGTAATTGACTCTGCTTCGGTCCTAATGAGGGAACAGGCCCAGAAAGGGTGAGGCAGAGGCCCAGCACTTACCCCCACCCTGTACTCAGGTCCTGGCTGTGGGTTCTTCCATCTATTCCTGCTAAGCACTCACTGAGTATTTAATATCCTTTATCCAGCTAGCCAATGGCAGTCCCAGGACTGGAAGGCTCCGCAGGGGGTCATTTTGCCCCTTCCCCTGTTCCCAGGCTGGTTAGCAGCTCATCTGATGATCCAGTGTTCACCACGGCTGGGGCCAAGGCTGGGGCTGGGGCTGGGGCTTCCCTGCCCCATCACCCTCACCCCTCTCTCTTGCCCAGGGAATTAAGGCCCAGAAGGATTAACATTTGGATTGTCTTCATCAGACCTGGAGAAACTCTTGTGTGGGCTACGTGGAAGCTGCTGGTTGTTCTAGATGCCCCAGGGAGAGTTGAGGAACTATTGTGGGGTGGGCAGGGGGTGCCAGGGAGGATAAGTCCTTGGGTGCCAGGACCCAGAGGATGAAGTGTTCTGCCGTGTGGTGCTCAGGACAGGCCAGCAGCTTCTCTGCATCTCATTTGCCCCCATTTGTTTGTTGGTGGATCCTGCAGCCTGGACAAGCCAACAGTTCTGCCCTCCTCTCCCCTCCCTGCCTCGCCTCTGGCTGGGCGCAGCCTGCAGAAAGCTACAGCCTGGCTCTGTGGAGCTCCCAGAGAGGAGCTCTCTTTCTCCAGCCCTTCTGGCACCTCAGAGGGTCAGTATTGTCCTGCAGCCCGCCGCACGCTCTCTCCCTGATGGTGATGGCCAACCCAGCTGGCATCACTGAGCACATCTAATGCTGCTGGTGCCCACCCTGGGCCCTTGCTTCCTGTGCCATCCTCAGAGCTGGAAGTGACACTACCGAGTTGGAAAACCCTCTGTCCCCTTTCATTCTCACCGCTGTCACCCTGGACATTCTCCCACATGTCTAACTTGAATCTCTCCTGATGCAGGGCAAATCTGCCCCATTCTTTCCTCCACAGTGGAACTGGGGGAGTATGTCACGTGGAAATGCAGCTTTCTTTCTCTTCTCTGAGATTCAGAGAGATTGAATAACTTGCCCAAGCTCATGGGGCTTGTGTCACACCTGGTGACCTGGGACCCAAACCCTTAACTCCCGGCAGAGCCCAACCAGCTCCATCACAGAAAGAGATAAACCCACACAGACCAGGAGAGGGTCCTTGAGTTCTGCTCTCCTGGGAGGGCTGCCCACTGGCCTCCGCATGCTCACGTGCAAGTCCAGAGGGTGGCACCCATCTCTTGGGGCTGCAGAAGGTGGCGCTTTTGAGTCTGAAACTCCATGTGGTCCATAAGAAAGCCGAAACTCACAGGCTATGGCCTCACCCAGGGCTCAGTCCTTTAGAAAGTGGGGCTGCTCCTCGCCCACCTGCCCAGACTCTGTGCCGGGTGTGGGGGGAAGTGGGACCTTCAGCCACGAGCTAGAGGGGGACCCCTCCCTGCTTCCCAGCCTCTGCGGATCCCTTCCCATGGCGCCTCCTCTGCCCGGTCACCTGTGACCGTCCTTCAAACCTCAGTGCAGAGGCACCTTCTCTGAACCTTCCTGGCCTCTCGGAGCAGGGCAGGAGGGCCTATCCAACATTCCCTCCCCTTCCTGCACCCTATCCTGGTCCTTTGGGGCACTCCCCATGTGTATGAGTTTACGTTTATTTCTGTCTCCCCTTTAGTCTGTCACCTCCAGGTAGGGCAGGAAATGTCCGAGGTGCTCATGGCTGTATCTCTAGCACTTGGCACAGAGTCCTGCAAGTAGTAGTAACTCAGTGAATATTTGCTGAATGATCAGATAATTCTCCGAGCCCTGGAGGAAGGGTGGGCAGGGTCTCCAGTAGTCACGGGGTTGGGAGCTTCGTGAGCCTGGCTGGGGTGGGGGGGTCGGGGGCGGGTTGCCACGGGTGCCAGGCATGATGGGACAGTGCCATCTAGCTGTAGCTGGAGCCACAGCAACAACAGGGCCCCAGAGCCCTTTGGTCAAAGGGCACTGGCTAATTCCTTAGCAAACTGGAGGCCTTTCCTATCTTACAAGGGGTGACACAACCTCAGCTTAATTGGTCCCCAGCTTGGGAGAGTAGGCTGCTGTAGGGGGGCCCAGGGTCAGGCTGGGAATGTCCTCAGAGGACCCTCAGGTGGGAACTGGACTTATCAAAAGCACCTAGAAATGTCCAGTATGAGCCTGAAGAAATGTCCAGTATGACCAGGCTGCTTACAGAGGCAGAGTGTCCAGGCCATTGGGTGACTGTCCGACTGTGCACCTGATGGCTCCACCATCCAGGTGACAGTAAAGAACCTTGAATGTGGGACAAGTGCATGTCCCCAGGACTTCTGAGGGTGCTGGGAGCAAGGGCCCCACTCACATCACCGTGGACCTGGTCTGTCCTGAGGGCAGGGACATGGTCTGCACCATCCTGTATTCCTCATGGCCTGGCACAGATCTGGCACCCACATAGACTCTTGCTCTGTGGCTCTGCCTGACAGAAGCTGACCAGAACGAGAAGAGCCTTCTTGCAGTCGGAGCTGTCCAGGTGCCGAAAGGGCTGCTCTGTGAGAGGATGAGCCCCCGTCACCATCAGCGTTCAAGCTGAGGCCCCATTGGCTGGGTCAGATGCTCATCTGGGATTGTTGTATTGGGAGAGAGGCTGGACTTGTGCCTCTGGGGTTCCCTTAGCTTGATGACTCTATGAAATGTAAATTGCTCAATGTGTATCCCTTCCTTAGCATTTTAACACTGCTCAATTTAAATCCGTGTCACAAGCTGGGATCCTCAAGAAGCAAACTATGAGATGGAGACATGCGTTCAGGACATTTGTTAGGGATTTCTCCTGGGACTATCACCTGTGGAAGAGAGGGGGTGATGCTGCATGATTGGGCAGAGGGAGAAGCTGAGCTGCACCGCAGTCTGGCCGATACTGCAGGGAGCTCAGGAGCTGGAATGACCTTCAGAGTTGTCCCAAATCAGGACAAGGGGCTGGACAATGCTCCCTATTGATCGATCATTGGTGTAGCCTTGCCTGGGAGGGTGGTGTGACCTAGGTCAGTCCTAGAAGGGACTGGCAGCACTCTCTGTGGCTGGGAATGTGTCCTACATTTCTGGAGGGACTCTGGGCCCAGGTGCATCACGGCATCTATCACTCTTCCAGTGGTGACATTTTAGGCAGGAAGTGAGCCAGCTGAGGAAGGTTGTTTTGGGCCGTGGACCCTGTCCTGTGTTTCTGAATCCCCGCACTTGAGCAGCTCCCTAAGGGGTGGTGGCCAGAGTCCTGGAGGGGGTGGTCTTTCCCCCCCATATTCCTCTTCTCCGCCTCCTCTAAAAGGAGATCCCAGCTGGAGGAACGGGGGTAGGCAGTAGGGGCAGGAGGCTGCCCAGGGCCCAGAGGTCCTCACTTTAATTGCCAACAATTAGATCTGAGAAAACCCAGCTCATTCCTATTCCCATCATGCAGGGACCCTAATTAAAGTTTAAACTCATGTTTCCTTTTTTCTTTTTAAAACTTCCATGGTAGGTAATTAAATTTTTATTTCTATGAATAAGCAATGAATTAATGCTCTGTTAATGATGATGAAGATCAGAGTACCCCGATTTGCTTGGGAGTTTAATTTATTTCTACTTTCCAAAATAACTGGCTTTTGGGCTGGCCGGTTAGCTCAGTTGGTTGGAGCACAGCCTTGTAACACCAAGGTCAAGGGTTCATGATCCCCATACCCGCCAGCCACCAAAAAAATAAATTAAAATGTTAAAAAAAAAAAAAAAAGAACTGGCTTCAGTGGATGAAGGGATGGGGTAAGCAAGGAAAGATGCTATTGTGGGCATCTGCTGTGTGCAATAGGATTCTTTGTTAGGACTCTTGTGAAGTCCTTACACCTAAAATCCTTACAAAGGAGAAGGCATAAACAGCTTTTCCTGGATCAACAGAAACAGCTGGGTGCAAAAATGTGCCCCTCTAAGTGAGCCTTCCTCAGAAGGGGCCAGCCAAATACTTCCCCAGGGCACAAAAGCCCCTCTGGCTAGGCTGGGCTGGGCTCCATGGGCATGTGGGCCCTCCCACTGCCAGCCTCTGCACCCCTCGGCCTCCTTCCTCTTCTAGGCACCTGGGTTTACCTCCACCACATATGCCTCAAGGAGAGGATGTGGATGAACAGGCTTCTATACAAGTTGCAGGTGAGAGTGTAAACTGCTGCATCCAGTTTGGAGGAGGGGAGTCCTGACATCCCGTGGGCAGGCAGCTCTGGGAGGTGGGTGTTGGAGGGAAGGCAGGCAGCTGAAATCTGAGCCGCCAGGCTGCAGGGCCGCTCTGGGCCACACGAGGGCGCCTCACACTGCCACATCTGGGCTGAAGGTGGTGGAATGGAGGAGGGAGGACCAGGAGGCCTTCCGGGGAGGGCCAGTGGGAAGGGACCGTCCTGTGTGCCCACAGACTGGCCCTCTCTCCAGGTTTCTTGGAAAAGGTCAGTGTGAGGTCCCTCTGGCAGCTGGAAACACAGCTGGCTTTCAGGCCCTGGGAAATTCATGCATCTGTATGTCGGGGCTGTCTGTATTGGGGGTAGTTTGTGTTGTGGTTGATTGTGTGGTGTGGTTTGTGTGTGTGTTGGGGGTGAAAGTGAAGGTGGAGTGGGGAGCCGAGTACCTGGGAAGTCTCTCTCAGTTGTGCATGATGGGTGGCTTCCCCACGGCCTGCAGATCCTTCCTGCTCGGGAGGAGAGAGGGCCAGGGTGTAGAGAAGTTGTCAGCAGCTTTCCCCTTCTCCCCTCCCCCACCCTCACTTCCCCAGCTGCAGAGCTTCTGCAGTCTTCCAGCAAAAAAATTTCCCATTAGGTATGACCAGAAGAAGCCTCCCTGGTTTCCAGTACATTGCAGATGCTCAATAATTGTTGGGGAATTGAACTGCATGGAGGCCTTAAGGTTGATGGGAGGTGCTGGGGCTCAGAACATGATACCCCAAAGTATGGTGATTTGGCATGCTGAGTACTTTAAACTAAAGGGCACCGGAAGAGCTCAGAAGGTCTTTGACCTTCTCTTGCCCGCATACGTCCCCATACCACCCCTACATCCCCACCCTGCTCCCATCTTTCTGCCCACCTCCCAGCCCCTGAAGCAATTCACAGAAAACAGAATTTCTCTTCCCTAAGGTGGGTCATAGAAACTAGAACCCCTCACCCCCAAAGCCAGCCATGAAATCTAGGAAGATCACTCTCTCCCTTCTCCCTTCACCCCTGAAGACCCTCATTCCAGAGGGGTCCTGCCCTTTACCTAGGAGGAAGAAAGCTACACAGAAAGGAGGAGAAGAATCTGAACAGACTGGCCTTGCTGGGTTTCCCTTTCAGTTTAGTTCTGTTAGGTCACACACTTCTGTCCAGTCATATTTCTACACGGCTATCCTTTCTTCATTGAACCTAAGCATAAAAACAGGTCTTCATTTCTGAAGGGTCCCATGACACATGAAATTTTGATTAAATAAATTTGTAATGCTTTTCTCTTGCTAACCTCTCTCTTGTTATAGGAGTGTTGGCCTTAACCCTTATGATAGGGAGAAAAGGTACAGAGGCTTCCTATGATCTCTGCCAGGGGCAGGAGGCCTGTGGGTGGGCTGAACACGTCTTGTTCACTGTTGCATCTCCCAGGGCCTAGCACGCTGCCGGCACACAGCAGGCAGGTAGTGATAACCACCGTGGCATTGACCATAGCCCACATTACTCAGCCCCTGCTACTGTGTGCCAGGAGCTGTTTTGAGTGCTCTCCAGGCACACTGCAGTTAGTACTCATGTGGCTGAGGAGCACCTAAGATCCACCCCCATCTGTTTCCTGTCCTTTGGAGGCAGAAAGCTGAAAATTGCATTTCCCAGACTGACTCCTTCGAGAGTGATGGGTGCATTTTGGGATCCAACATTCAGGCCCTCACATGAGATTTGCAAGATGTAAGAGAGAGACAGAGGCTGTCTTCCTGTTGCTTTGGCTGGTTCCTTCTGGCAAGCAGAGCCATGCAGACATGAATTTTTTTCCTGCAGCAGTATCCAGCGTCCAGTTACCACCCCTGGGAAGTCAGGGGACAGCTGGCAGCAGCAGTGGAGACCCAGTCTACTCCCTGGACCATAGCCGTGTTAGTGCAGCCCAGAACTCAGCAGTGCCAGTGGCAACCTCCAGGTGCCCCACCTTCCTTTCCTGTCCAGACAGAGGTGGCGAACCCTCTAGAGACTCAGTGTACCTCCTCCCCTACCCCCATCCAGCCAGTGCCACCATCCCACAAGCACTTAACCCCTGCCTCCAGTCACTCCCTGCCCAAAATACCTCGAGTGGTTCCAGTGTCCTGCACTGAACTCTGCTGACTCATACACCTATTATTATCCTCATTTTACAGAGGAGGAAACTGAGGCACAGAGAGGTGAAGTAATCCTCCCAGAGCCACACAGCCAGTAAGTGGAAGAGCCCAGGTCTTTCGGACCCCAGCACCCACCCTCCTCACTGTCTCGGGGAATATGTGTTACTATGTGCCAGCTGTGGGGGAGGCCCAGAGAGCTTTCAGGCAGTGGGCTGTGCTGCCTCCCGTGCAGGCAAGGAAGCAGGTTCCAAGGTGTCTGCTCCTTCCTGAGCAGCACAAGCAGCTCAGCTTCCTGGGGAATGTCCCAGAGGCTGGGCTGACCCACATGGGATGAGCTGACCCACATGGGATGTGTGGGGGAGGGGAGCGCCTGAGGGAGTAAGGCTGTCTGGGCACCATGCCACCTCCCATGATGAGACCAGGGTTTGCCAACCTAGATCAGCATTGTTTGGAGAGATACTTCAGTAATCTGTGCAAAACCAAAAGAGGTGAGTGGTGAGGTGAGGGTGTCACCAGACCCATGGATCAGGAGGCCAACTTAGGTGGCACCTGGTTGGTGAACTTACAGTGGTTCAGTCCTGTCAGTATCCTAGAGTTGAATGGAGCCTGGGAGCCTGACGGGCATTGACCATTCACTCACCTGAGGCTAAATACTGGGTCACTGTCCGGAGCCAAAGAGCCTGGTCATAGCCTGCCCAGGGTCATGAAGCCCTGCCAATAGCCCTCTGACACTAAAGATATAAATGCTGTGCCCTTTCCTCCTTTTTCTCCTTCTTACTGCTTGCACAGCCCTAGGCGTAGATCATGCTGCTTTGCTTTAGATAGCTGAGAAATGTTACATTTCCTGGGAAGATTTGCCCTGTGATTTCTCCCAGACAACATCTGCATACTTCCTTATCTGCTGATTCCCTCCTGCTGTCTATATAAGCTGTGACCTTCTGGCTAATAAACGAGACTTGATCAGAATACTGTCTTGTCTCCATTTCTCGCGTCTCTTGTCCCATCCAATTCCCACTCCCCCTTCCAGGGTCTGCGTTGAATATCCCGCGGGTCAGGACAGGTCACAAGTGGTGAATTTGCAAGAAAAGCTCAGTTGTCTAGACTGAAATGTTCCTGCATGCCGAACACTTTCCTTCTAGGCTGGTAGAACTATGGGCAGGGAGAGGTGGGGCAGGTGCTGTGTGATGAGAAAAATAAATCAAAGAAGTTGGTTGATGCTTCAAATGTTTAAATAACACCAGTCTTGGACTGACTATATCTGAGGGCACTGAGCAGTGCAGCCAGGTGGACCAGTCCCCATGCCCTGGTCAGTTCTGTCTCGAGTCTCCTTCCTTCCTCCCTCCCTTCTATTCTTTCCTTTCTTTCTTTCTTTTATTCAGTCAACAAATATTTGAATGCTTCTACATACTACGCCTTTTTTTTTTTTTTTTTTTAAAGATGACTGGTAAGGGGATCTTAACCCTTGGCTTGGTGTTGTCAGCACCATGCTCAGCCAGTGAGCGAACCGGCCATCCCTATATCGGATTTGAACCCGTGGCCTTGGTGTTATCAGCACCGCACACTCCGGAGTGAGCCATGCGCTGGCCCCTCATACTACACCCTTGACTGCATACCAGAGATAGAATTTTCAGATACTCAAAGCCCTGCCTCATGCAGCCTACACATTTTCTTGTTTTCTTGTTGACTATCATCCATTATCTTTAGGCAGGTGAATTCCATTTTCTTTACAATAATTTTAGATGTGCTACCCTATTCTCTGATTGCTTCTTTTTTTTTTTTTTTTTTTTTTTTTAAAGATGACCGGTAAGGGGATCTTAACCCCTGACTTGGTGTTGTCAGCACCACGCTCAGCCAGTGAGCTAACCGGCCATCCGTATATGGGATCCGAACCCGGGGCCTTGGTGTTATCAGCACCGCACTCTCCCGAGTGAGCCACGGGCCGGCCTCTGATTGCTTCTTTTATCATTAGGACCTTAATTCCTGGAGATCTGGGCTTAGGAAATACAGACATTCATAGCAACCCTATGAGGAAGTTCTGTTACTGTTCCATTTTACAGATGTAGAAACTGAGACTTATAGAAGTGAAATAACTTCAAGGCATCCTGCCTCCTCCCCCATAAGGAAGCCTAGGCAGAGGCACCTGAGGTCTCCGATAAAGAGACCTAGGAATGAAACCACTGTTGCAGGGGCTGGGAATGCAAATATGTGAAAGAGCTAAAGTTAGTTTTATTGTATCTAGAAGTTTGCAATATTATTGAAGAATTCTTTGACTATAAATATTCAGTTTCTTGAATTTTCTTTTGAACTAGACTTACTAGTGGAATCACTGGTTTCTTCATTAATGAGTTAAATTAATCTTTGTCACATGCTTGCTCTATTTGTGAGTCATGTTTTTAACCTTTTGATGATTATACTATGACAGTGGCAGTGTTGAGCATGGATTGGAAGTGACGAGTGAGAAGCGAGGCTGGGGGGAGGTGTCCTTAGAAGGCTATTTAGGGAATCATGATGAGGCAGTGTGAGGGCCTGACCCACAGCTGTAGCAGAGAAAAAGGAAAGAAGGGGGTGGACAGGGGAGACACGGAAGCAGGGTAACCTATTGGTATGGTAAATGCTGAGAAGAGATATGCAGGAGGAATGGGGTGGGAGGTGTATGGGAAGAAGGAATGTAGAAGCCCAGTAAAGCTTCTAGCTTAGAAAACTATCCCCTGCAGGGCCAAGTCTCACTGGGCTTGTGCTTATCTTATCCCTAATGTGTGAGAAACTGGATAATGCTTAGAAATTACTCAGGTGTAGGACTGGGGCAACAGCTGTTACTAAATGCCTCTATAGCTTCTAATGTGAAAAGCATTTAGAATTACAGTCAGGTAGAAAAGCACTCAGGCCCTTTTCTTAAAAAAAAAAAAAAAATAGCAGGGGTGGGAGGGCACAGAGTATAAAAAACAGCAACTAGAGAAAATCCCAAGGGTGAACCTTTTCTTATCATACAGCCCAAGCAACTTGTTCCCAGCCCACCTCCCCTCCTGGTTTCTTAACAGCTTCTGGCCACTTCATTCTGGGACCCAACCAGAGTGAGCTCAGCAATGCAAGCTCTTTTTTTTTAAAAAAAAAAAAAAAAAGATGACCAGTAAGGGGATCTTAACCCTTGACTTGGTGCTGTCAGCACCACGCTCACCCATTGAGCTAACCGGCCATCCCTATATAGGGTCCGAACCCGGGGCCTTGGTGTTATCAGCACCACACTCTCCCGAGTGAGCCATGGGCCGGCCCGCAAGCTCTTTTAATATTTGAGACATTATTAAGAAATGTGGCCCACATGTGGGAAAATCACATCGTGAATCCCAAATTCAAGGAGAGGGTTATAAATTAGATCGCGAATTTGTTGGAGGTTGGAACCATTTCACTCATTTTGATGCAGGACCCATTGGCTTGGCCGTCCTTCACCCTCCAGGACTACCCAGGATTCCAGCTCTTCCACTTCCAGAGCTTCTACCCAGCTCGAGCCACTAAGCCACAATGCTCTTGCTTTGCACTCTTCTGACAGTAGGGGGGAGATGCCCAGCCAGTATGAAGGCCCAGCTAAGGAGTGTTGTTTTTGTTTTGTTTTGTTTTTATTTTTTATTTTGGAAGTTCAGATTTACAGAAAGGTTGCAAAGATAGTATAGAGAGTTCCTGTGTAATCTTTACCCAGCTTTCTCTGAGGTTAATTTTATATAATTATGGTACATTTGTCAAAACTAAGAAGTTAACACTGGTACAATACTATTAAATAAATATGGATCAGCTTTTCCACTAATGTCCTTTTTCAGTTCCAGGATCCAATCCAGGTACCACACTGCATTTAGAGGGGTCATTGTTTTTAATTATACCCACCTCCCATAAAACTTAGTGTTGTAAAATCTCATTATTAACACTACAGGTGTTCCTCCACTTATCATGGGGTTATGTCCTGATAAACTCATGATAAGTTGGCGCAGTCCACCCCATGGCAGGATCCTAAAGGAATTAGCTTGGGCTGCCCCCTCCAAGTTGGCAAGGCCGCCAGAGGGAGAGCTATTGGCAAGGCCGCAGCTACGAGCACTTGTTACAACCATAAGGGCTACTGCCTTGGCTTCGTGGTACTGCTTTTGCTTTCTCTTTCAATATTTTGGTTAGCGTGGCAGTTCTCTGAATTCCCAAAAGATTATAAAAATAACACAAATGATTTTGCAGTCATTGAACTAAACATTCCCACAGAGGATCCGAGTAAATTGGGCAATTTAAAATTATCCCCTTATGATAAATTGACCACACCAACATCATTTACTGGAGATTGTATTAATGTCAAGAGAATGGTTGGCATTAATGAGAAATTATATGATTGGGACAAATTAAGTATATGGGAACAAAACTGTAGAACCCCTTTACTTGGTGGTGTCCAGTTTTAAATAAATCATTAAGAATCAGGTGTTGGGATAAAAATATATGCTATAAAATTATTAAATCTGCAAAATTAGATCTTAGAAAAATAAGAGGGTGCAACTGGTTTTGTGAGCAATGGTGCTGTGCACAACGACACTTTGACATTTAGATCAAGATTACAGGGCCACAGCCAATGCATAACCTTAAAATGTGCATGATAATGCTGCTTGAATATCCACTGTTCTTATTCCATATGAACAGTAGGTTCATTCCATTAGAACATAAAATCATTCGACCCCCATTAGAATTTAAATGTTAACATTTTTCCTTTTAGCAAAGTTGTATTTAACCAAAATAGCTGCCACCCTGTTAATAGGGTGGATATTAACCACAGCTTGCTAACAGGAAAAGGTCACAAGATAACTTCAAGACAATGTAGGGATGGTTTCGATCTGATAACCTGATTCCAGGAAAAAGAAGCATGAGTTGATCACCTGAGATATGCTGACAAAAGGAAAGGACTGGCTGACCTCTAAAACAGTTTCCTCCCTGCTTTTTGGACTATTGAGTTAAGCTTGCTGATACAATAAAAATAGTACCCAAAACCCCCCTGCAGAGAAAAATCTAAATAAAAGGCATTGTCTCATGCTCTACTGGGCTCCAGCTGCAACACACTGACAGCCTGCAGAGAGAGAACGTGCATATTGATGCATTGAGGTCTCCGTCTGTGTTTGTTATTTTCGCGGACCCTCTCCTTCCCTTTTTGGGTACCCATCCCTTGCTGAAGCTGGACTTCGGCAATAAGTTGAAAATATTGTAAATTGAAATGCATTTAATATACCTAACCTTCTGAACACCATAGCTTAACCTAGACTACCTGAAATGTGCTCAGAACAGTTATAGTAGCCTACAGTTGGGCAAAATCATCTAATACAAAAGCCTATTTTATAATATGTTGAATATCTCATGTAATTTATTGAATATTGTACTGAAAGTGAAAAACAGAATGGCTGTATGGGTACTCAAAGTAGTTTCTACTGAACGCATATCGCTTTCCCACCATTGTAAATTCGAACCACCATAAGTCAGGTACTTTAGAACAACAGCTAGTATGGGTTGAATATTTGCCCCTCCAAAGCTCATATTGGAGCTTAATCCCCAAATCCCTGCTGTGAAATCTGAAAGATGGTTCCTTTAAGAAGTGATGGCTATGTGCCCATGAATAGATTAATCCATTTATGGATTAACGGATAAAGGGGTTATTACGGCGGTGGCACTGATAGCTTCATAAAGAGAGGAAGAAGCACATTAGAATGTTCTCTTGCTTAGTCCTTGCTATGTCATACCCTGCGTCACTCTGGGATTCTGTATAGTCCCCACCAAGAAGGCCCTCACAAGTTGTGCCCTGCAGACTTTAGACTTCCCAGCCTCCAAAACTGTAAGAAATAAATTTCCTTTTCTTTATAAATTACCCAGTTTTAGGTACTCTGTTATAAGCAACAGGAAACAAATACAGTAGCTGGGCACTTTCACAGTTAATACTTAAAACAATATTATGCTTATTTGATTGATGAGACTCAGAGAAGCTAATTACCTTGCTCAAGAAAATACTTCTAGACCTTTTTAGGACCTCTCAAGATTGGGTAGTCACCTTTTTATGTGCTGTCCCATCACAGCATTTACTACACAGTCCCGCCTATTAGACTAGAAGCTGCAGGTGCTAGGAACTTTGTTTTGTTCACTGCTGTCTCCCTCCTATCTAGCAGTCAGGCATAGAGAGATGCTCCAAAAAATACTGTTTGGATGAATGACTGAATACAGGCTAATCCTATAAGTATTGTTGTATTCAGAAAACTTCTGATTCCTTATAATTTACCATTCATCGTCTGTCTTCTCCTACTAGAAGGTGAGATCTATGGAATACAGACAGTTGTGTTTTACTCCTTGCTGAATCCTCAATGCCTGGAACAGTGCTTAGAACTGACACATGGTAAGTGTCAATATTCGTTGAACGAATTTGTGGAAAGGTAGATTTCCTTCTTTGGCTGACATCACCCTGTCTTTTTGTGACATCGGTGTATTTTTTTTCTGATGCTGATCTCAGTAAGATAATGCTTGAGAACAACCACGACATTGGGACATGGGTGAGTGGGTGAATGCTCAATGCTCTGGCTTCCTGAGTTAAACATTCACTTGCAGCTGACTCATGATCAGACGGGAGCCTCAGGAATGCTATCCCCATGAGCACTGCCTGCAGGAAGGTGGCACTGGCGGCCAGCACAGGTAGGTCTGTGGACTCTACACTCCACAGTGTTGGTCTGGCACCAGCAAAATCTTGGTGCTCTTGAGTTCCATGCCATACTCATCTCCCTTTCACCAGAGTGCAACTCCTGGAGAAGCAGAAAAAATAACCTGCTTATAATAATCATTAGTTTCATTTTCTAAGGAGACTAGTTCCTCTTGTCAGAACTCTTCTATTTCAAATTTATTCATTTTTCTCTGTTATTAGTGACAAAGTAACAATCACCTTCACTTGAAGGAAAACCAGAATGTAGGAAAAAAAGTCATCATCCCAACACAAGTATGGTTGGAATTTTGTATGTATTTCCTTCCTCCTTTTCCCCTGAGAGTGTATTATATGTGCTGATCTAACTCGTTTGTGTTCTGCTTTTTTCATTTAACACTGTATTATGTTTATAAACATAAGGATCTTTCCATGCTGTTAGAGTTTATAACCATCTGTTTAAATGTCTTACCACACATTTAAGGATTTTCAAATATACTATTCATTTCATTGTCAGATATGCCAGGGAAAGTCACCCAAAGAGTTTGAGAAACAAAAAGTCAGGGCACTTAATATCTTTATCTTAAGTGTCACTATTAAAAAACAAAACTTCACTAAAAAACATACAGATGATAAGCAAGTGAAAAAATGGTCATCATCATTAGCCATCAGGGAAATGTAAATTAAAACCATACCACACACCTACTAGAATGGTAAAATTAAAAGACTGACCATGCCAACTGCCGACAGGGATGCAGAACACCTAGAATTCTCATGCATTGCTAGTGAGATTATAAAATTGCAGCCACTTAAAAAAAAAAATATATATATATATAATTATATATATATATATATAATTATATATATATATATATATATATAAAAAATAAAATTACAGCCACTTAGAAAATAGTTTGGTAGTTTCTTATAAAGTTAAACAAGTACCTGTCATATGACTCAGCAATCCCATCTTCGGCATTTACCCAAGAGAAACGAAACCATGTCCACACGAAGACCTCTATGTGAATGTTGATAGCAGCTTTACTCATAATAGCCCCAAAGTGGAAACAATCCAAATGTCCATCAACTGATGAATTAATATACAAATTATGGTACATCCATACAAAGGAAAACTACTCAGCAGTAAAACAACAGACTGCTGATAAACACAAAAATACAGATCAATCATAAAACACGCTATGTGAAAGAAGCCAGACACAGAAGGCTACTCCAAACTGTTTTCACTCATATGCTTCTGACACCAGATATGTGGTTTTTTTCCATACCAACAACCAGTTTTCTAACTCTCCAGACACCAGCTGGGTGTTACTACAATTCAATTCAATTCTGCCACAAACAACCCTGACTTAGTGTCAGATTCCACAGGTTTGAAGGTACAGGCCCTCAAGACTACCCTCACTTCAGATGCCATTGTCAAGTCCCAGATGCCACCTATACTTCTGACCAACTGGGAACCAGTTGGGGATTACCTTGACACCTCCTCAAATTCAATAATTTGCTAGAATAGCTCAGAGAACTCAGAGAAACACTTTACTTATGTTTACTAGTTTATTATAAAGCATACAACTCAGAAACAGTGAGATGGAAAAGAGGCATAGGGCAAGGTATGGGGCAAGGGACATGGAGTTTTCATGTTCTCTCCAGGCATGCTACTTTCCCAGCACCTCAATGTGTTCACCAACCGGAAAGCTCTCCAAATTCTGTTGTTTAGGGGTTTCTTTCTATGGAAGTTTCATTACATGAGCATGACTGATTAAATCATTGGCCATGGTGATTGAACTCAACCCCTACCTCTTCCCCTCCCCAGAGCTCAGGGGTGGAGCTGAAAGTTCCAACTCTCTCATAACTCCTTGGTCTTTCTGGACACCAGCCCCATCCTGAAGCTATCTAGAGGCCCCCAACCACCAGTCATCTCACTAGCATGCAAAAGATACTCATTGCTCCAGAGATTCCAAGGGGTTCTGGGAGCTGTGTGCCAGGAGCTGGGGATAAAGGCCAAATATAAGGGCCAGCCTGTGGCTCACTTGGGAGAGTGTGGTGCTGATATCACCAACGCCATGGGTTCGGATCCCTATATAGGGATGGCTGGTTAGCTCACTTGAGAGAGTGTGGTGCTGACAACACCACGTCAAGGATTAAGGTCCCCTTCCTGGTTATCTTTAAAAAAAATAAATAAATAAAAAGGCCAAATACTTATTTCTTATTATGCCAAAGCTGCATACTATATGATTCTATTTATCCCATTTAGGAAAAGGCAAAACTATAAGTGACAAAAATCAGATCAGTGGCTGCCAGGGGTGTGGGTGAGGGAAGGGGTTGACTGCAAAGGGCAGGAGGGAACTATTGTGGCTATTGGGAATGTTCTATATTGGGGTTATTTGACTAAACCCCTTTATCAGAACTCATCGAACTTTATTCTTAAAAAAGGAAATGTCCTGGATATAAAGTATAATTAATAAATCTGACTTCAAATAAAAGCCATTTCCTTCCCTCACCTTTTGCAAATCCCTCACCCCCAAAGGATGTGATATATTTATTTTAGATTGCTGTAAAGGGATGAAATAAAAATTCCATTAATGAGCACCTGGTATAATTTGCACACAAATGTCCACTGTCCACATTAAGCACCACTTGCAGAATATGGTTCAGTAGAATTTTTCAGGTATCTTTGGTCGAAAGCTCCTCTGCTTATCCATGGTTTTAGACTGGATGCTTCTCCTCTTTTGGGCCTTTCTATACTCCACATTCTGCTACTTTAGTAACTTTTTTTGGCTCCTCCTCTTTACCTTCCTTTTTCTCCATCTCCTTTGCATTCTGTTCTTTTGCCACAAGTCGATAATTGATGCCCATGCCGATGAAGAGATAGATACCTGCAATAATTAGGATTATACCACATGCCCAGTATGTATACTTGTAGTCTCCATATATGTCACTAAGATGACCTAAAGATGTATAAAAAAAAAAAAGTTATGTTGATAAAAATAAACAAGGGTACCCTTTCCCAAACTAAGCCTAAGGATCCACTCACAATGAAGATGTCGATCCAATCTTCAAGAAGCCCACAAATGACAAATAGTACAAAAAGGAATTGTTAAAAATGATCTGATCTTCTTGGGCTGGCCAGTGGCTCACCTGGGAGAGCGTGGTGCTGATAACACCAAGGCCACAGGTTCGGATCCCTATATAGGCATGGCTGGTTAGCTCACTTGGGAGAGTGTGGTGTTGACAACACCAAGTCAAGGGTTAAGATCCCCTTACCAGTCATCTTTTTTTTTTAAAAAAGGAAACTTAGCCACCACTGTGACTGTTAAGAGGGTAAGAAATCCTCTTATTATGGTAATTGAAAGGTGGAGCTTTAAAGAGGTAATTAGATTGTAGGACCATGCCATCCTGAATGGATTAAAAATGGTGGTCAAGGGCATGGTTCTGAGGGCATTAAAAGAAGAGGAGAGTCTGTCTTCTCTCTCTCTGCTCTCTCTGCTTCCACCATCTTGTAATGTGAGATCCCTGGGTTGCCGTTGCCACCACTAGATGAACTTTGGACTTCCCAGCCTCAGAAACTGTAAGCAATAAATTTCATTTTCTTTATAAATCACCCAGTTCAGTGTACTTTGGTATAAGCAACAAAAATGGACTAATACACAGGGTGTCATTCATTCAGCAGTATTTATTGAGCCTCTATTTACTGGTTCTGCTGGACCCCAAGGATAAGGATGAGCAGAGGAGAGAACATCCATAGTTTGAAGGAGAAGAGAGATGTTAAGTAATTACACTGTGCTGTACAGTGTACTGGCAGTGCTACAAGGAGGGTACTGAAAGCAGAAAACAGGAGGTTGGGACTGGTAAGAGGACAGGAAGGCTTCCCTTGAAGTGTCCACTAAGCTGAGACTCACAGGAAAACAGGAATTATCTTGGAGAAAGGGGATGAGAAGAGGACCCACGCAGGACAGCAAGGCAAAGGCACAGTGGTAGGACATGAGACTGGAGAGGCAGGTGAGGCCAGGCCATGCAGTGCTTTGCAAGTCACATTTAAGGAATTTGATCTCCCCCCTAAAAGCAATGGGAAGCAACTGGAGAGTTTTAAGGCAGTTCTAAGAGATTGAATAACAGCTAGAGTGGGCACAAGTAGACCAGTTAGGAGGCTCCTGTTAGGAGCAGCCAGGTAGGAGAGGAGCTTTGAATGCACATAGGGTGGTAGTTGTCATGGAGAAAGATGGGCAGATTAGAAAAAGACTTAGGAGATGAGGGCTAGCTGGTTAGCTCAGCTGGTTAGAGCACGGTGTTGATAACAGCAAGGTAATGGTTCAGATCCCTGTACCAGCCAGCTGCCAAAAAAAAGAAAATTTGAGAGATAAAAACTGACAGGACTAAGCAAATCAATGGGTGTAGGGAGGAGTGAGGGAGGAGAAATTTTGAAAAGTCTGTAGTGGGTCTTCTTTAATGAATCCTTACTTTATACTGCATAATCTCAAAAGCATCAGTAACATCTGGAGGAAGGCCAAATTATTATATTTTTTATTAATTAATAATTTTTAATTGTTAAGAATTTAGTATTCTTAGAGAATAATCCATCAGATTTTTTCTTTTTTTTTGGTCCTATGCAAAGCCAGGCAATGAAAGACATTCTTGATAAAGGCATCCATCAGATTTTATGACCACTTACTAGATATGTGATCTTGGGCAAATTATTTCAATTTTAGAAGCCTCTATTTCTTTGTTTATAAAGTGGGACAATAATAGTCCTACTTCATAGACTTGTGAGATGTGACAAGATATGTAAAATGATTTGGACAGTCTGCTACACTGTGAGCCCTCACCTGATAGCTATTATTATTTTAAATATTACTATTAATATTTAAAATTTAATTCCATGATTAAAATGAAACCACCACTAACATTTTAAAGGCAGAGTTGTACATTACACATTTTTCTATAATAAGCATGTTAGGTGTTTTTTTTTTTTTTTCTAAAAATGATGACCGGTAAGGGGATCTTAACCCTTCACTTGGTGTTGTCAGCACCAGGCTCTCTCAAGTGAGCCAACCGGCCATCCCTATATAGGGATCCGAACCCTTGGCCTCGGTGTTATCAGCACCACACTCTCCCAAGTGAGCCATGGGCCGGCCCTCCCAACATGTTAGTTTTATAATGAGAAAAAACATTTTAAAAACATTGATGTTTGTAACAATACTTGATCCCCCTTCAGCTTGAGGGTTCAATTTAATTTGATTCTGTAAGTACCTGAGCAATTACGCTCTACCAAACATTGTGCCAGCACCGCAGTACAGAAATGAGAAACACTTGCTCTTGACCATCAAACAGTTCAATAGTCTTTGCTTTCTATCACCTTTTCAATCTCATATGCTTGTTTTATGAAAATAGAGTCACAGAGGTAGGGAGACATACTGTACCTAAAAGTGGTGGTCCCAGGAGGACAGGACAGCATTCCACAATGGTCACCAATCCCACAGCGCTGGAGAACCTCTGGGGTCCGACGAGGTCCATCAGTGTTTCAAACAATACTGAGCTGAGCCACCCAAAGGCAAATCCAAGGAACCCCGCATAGACACAGAACCCAGTATAGCTGGTGGCTAAAGGCAGTACCATGTGACACACTCCATTTGCAATAATAGAAGCAGCAAAATAATACTGAATTCGAGGTCTTATCCACTTTGTGTTGGCTACAAATCCCATAGAAGGTCTGGCTATAATATCGACAAAAGACATAATAGAAAGAAGGAAGGCAGACTTCTCACTAGCATAATGTTGACTCTTGGCATAACTGGTAAGAAAGACTAAAGGCGTAGCCAGTCCAAAACCCATTATCACCTTACCAGAGAGGTACAGTACAAAGCCTCTGTGAGTAAACAAGGTTAGGTCCAAAAACTTGTTAAGTGTTTGGAAAATGGATTGTTTCTCCTCTTTGGGGTTTCTATCATTAAGTTCTACAATGGCATCACCTGAACCTTTTTTTGCCCCAGATTTTCCAGCTTCCTGAAGAGAATCTTTAGATCTAGCTTTCCCTTCCTTGGTTGGCTTGGGCCCCTTTGGTCGCATCAGGGCTCCAGCTACACAGCAGTTTAGCAATAAGCCCCCCAAAATTAGGAAGCTTCCTCTGCAGCCAAAGATGTCAAAGAAAACCTGGTTGAGGGGGGCCAGGGCAGCAAGGAGCACAGGGCTGCCTGCCATGGCCAGTCCATTTGCCAATGGTCGCCTCTTGTAGAAATACTTTCCAATCATGGTCAAAGCTGGATTCAAGTTGAAGGCAAGCCCAAGACCTGGGAGGGAGGGAAAAAAACTGCATACTGTAATGAATGATGGAAACGTATTTGTTATTAATTAACTAGACAAAAATACTAAATGGAAAGAAGATAAAATCATCATCACTATTAGAGAGGCTATTATAACTAATAGACCATTAGGTGGACTGTTATCAAATAAGTACTCAGAGCCTGGTCAGTTAGCTCAGTTGGTTAGAGTGCAGTGTTATAACACCAAGGTCAAGGGTTCAGATACCCATACTGGCCAGCCACCAAAAATAGATAAATAAATAAATACAGACATAAAGTCTCTCTATGTAGCAAATACCAGACTTACATGCAACATTAAAATAATGCTTTTCATTAGCAACCAAAAGAATAATAAATGTAGAATCCTATATTTAGTTTCATACTGTTAGCTTTCCTGAGGAACAGGGAATTGAATACAAAAAGGAGAGAGAATAAATCTTATAAATTCATAAAGTAAGATAGCAAGCAAGCAAAAATATTTTGGGGTAGTAAAAATATAACATTGTCAAAGATGCCAATACTACCCCAGTAAATCCATCAGTTTAATGCAATTTTTATGAAAATATCAAGTATTTTATTTTTCTTTTTTTTTTTTTTTTTTCGTGACCGGCGCTCAGCCAGGGAGTGCACCGGTCATCCGTATATAGGATCCGAACCCGCGGCGGCGGGAGCGTCGCCGCGCTGCTAGCGCAGCACGCTACCGAGTGCGCCACAGGCTCAGCCCAAGTATTTTATTTTTCAAATGAGGCAAAATGACTGTAAAATACACCAGGAGAACAAATACATTAGAAATATGTGAAAGAGATAAATAATTGGTAGAGCCAACTCTAACAGATATATAAATATACTGTACAGCTACAATAATTGGAATAGTGGTGTGGCATTTCTTCAAATATAGAAAAACTGATCCATGAACATAGAAAATCCAGGAACAGAACCAAAAGATAAATTTAAATTTAAATTAATAGGGAAAGAGTAGATTTTTCAATCAATGGGGCTGGGACAAATAATTATCCCAGTAAGCTCCTGAGAGGTCTCCCATTCTTGCCCCCCTACTAGGTAACCAGACTAGGATACTCTCATTTCAATCTTTCTAGTGGCTGCCCATTCATCCATCACTCTTCACCCTGGGTTAGGAAGCCCATGATTTGTCCCTTATTTACCTCCATGCTTTCATCTCAGTCTATTCTCACATGTGCTAAGCATGTTACTGCCCTAGGTCTTTTACCCTAGATGTTCCCCTAGATTTTCACAAAGGAGCCACCTTTGTGGCTCCAAGTTATTCAGATCTTAGCTCTAAGTCACCACCTCAGAGAGGCCTGCCCTTTAGGGACTATCTAATCCTTCTCCATGAAAACTCTGTTCTAAGTTTTTGCATAGCATTTATTACTGTCTGATACTTTTCTTATTTATTCACTTATTTGTTGGTCTGTTTATTGACTGCTTCCTTCACTCTAGAGCAGGCATCTTGTCTATCATATTACCTCTCTCCCCACAGTGCTTGGAATAGTGCCTGGCATATAGTAGGGACTCAATAAGTATTTGCTGAATAATAACACCAATGTCCAGGGTTTAATCCCTGTGCCAGCCAGCTGCCAAAAATATAAATAAATAATTAATAAATAAATATTTGTTGAATGAATTAATAATTGAAATAATGAACAGCCTGAATAACCATGTGGGAACCAATAAGATTATATTACTTCCTTTTTATGTTATTAAAATATTCTGGATGGATTAAAATATTTAAATGTTTAAAAATTTAACTAATGTACTGAAAGTATAGATCAAAAAAGATACTACCTGTTATCAGCATTATCTCATATCCTGCAGGTGGAACTGTAAATGACCATAACCTTTCTGAAAGAATAATTTGATTAATCTTATCAAAAACCTTTCCCCCCCAGTTATTCCACTTCTAAAAATTCATCCTAAGGAAATAATAATCACACAAAGATGAACCAAGAAGCACTATCTATCATAGAAATACTGTTTATTAATAGTAAAAAACAGAAACAGACTAAATGTCCATCACTTAGAGAGTGATGAAATGAATTATCCATCCAATGAAAGATAATGGCCGCTAAAGTATATTAACTGAGATGCAGAACTATGTGCATGAGGTATTAAGTTTTTTTTTTTTTGTCTTTTTCGTGACCGGTACTCAGTCAGTGAGTGCACCGGCCATTCCTATATAGGATCCGAACCCGCGGTGGGAGCGTTGCTGCGCTCCCAGCACTGCACTCTCCCGAGTGTGCCACAGGGTCGGCCCGAGGTATTAAGTTTTAAAAAGTAATTACAAACATTATACATAATCTCATCTCTTTGTTCTAAAAAAAGTATGCATATGGGCATAGAAAAATATATGAGTGGATATGGCATAAAAATATTAATGGTGGGCTTTGTTTGAATTGTAGAGCTACAGGTGATCTATCATTCATTAGGAGTTTCATTTTCCTAATTTAGCTATTTAAGCTAACTTAGCTATAAAAGAGGGAGGGAGGGCTGGCCCGTGGCTCACTTGGGTAAGCATAGTGCTGACAACACCAAGTCAAGGGTTAAGATCCCCTTACTGGTCATCTTTAAAAAGGGAGGGAGAGTTCTCACATGTGCCCTTCACCCCTTGAAAATGGCTCTCTACCTAAAAAGGAAGAGCCTACCAGAAAATTCCTGCTTTGTATCTGATGTTCTCTCCTACACCAATTTGAGTCAATTTCTTCTTGGGTGCAAGGGTTTGAAATGAGTGGGAATAGCTGACGACTACACTTTCAACAACTCACCACACACCCCTTACCCTATCTTTCTTAAGACTAAAAAAAAAAAAAAAGAAAAGAAAAAGAAAAAGAAAGAAAAAGAAAAAAATACTCTTTCTTTCAACCCATTTAACAAACAAAAATCACCCATTAAGTGGCAGAAGTTTCTTTAAAAGCTTGCTTTTCGGGCCGGCCTGTGGCTCACTCGGGAGAGTGTGGTGCTGATAACACCAAGGCCATGGGTTCGGATCCCATATAGGGATGGCCGGTTTGCTCACTGGGTGAGCGTGGTGCTGACAACACCAAGTCAAGGGTTAAGATCCCCTTACCGGTCATCTTTAAAAATAAATAAATAAATAAATAAATAAAAAATAAATAAATAAAAAAATTTTAAAAATAATAATAATAATAAAAGCTTGCTTTTCTAGTACTTTTAAATTAACATATCTACAGCTCTTAAAGATAAAAACCCCATGATTTTTCTAATGAAGAATTTTCATTTCTCAAAAGAATTGGTAGATGAATGTGACAAATAGTACACACAAAAATTACTTATAAAAATACATCAGTAGCAACTCACCTCCGATGACTCCAATACACAGGTAAAGTTCCTGTACAGTATTAGAGAAAGAAGCCGCAATCAAGCCACAGCCTGACAAGCAGCCACCAACTATCATGACTGGACGACTGCCATATTTATTCACCAGGATACTGCTGATAGGACCTAGGAGAGAACAAACAACTTAGGAATGTACAGGAGAAGCCCACTTCTCACATCCACACCCACACTAGGCAAGAAAGGGTGCCCAGACAAAAATCCCCCACTCCCCAAAATAAACAGATAAATGGAAGGTAAGGAATATTGCTTTCTACTATTATTCCAGAGTCATAGGTTTGTGTAATGGAAAAAAATAGCATTGACTGTACATCTTTTATACATCTAGAACATACTGGATAGATTTGAACCGAATTATAAAAGACCTTAACCAACTCTTACAAGGCAGAACAGGCTGCAAATACCCTAATTATAAGTATATACAGGATTCTTCATCTATCTAGAATATTATAAACATACAAGGGTGCTTCAAAAAATTTGTGGAAAAACAGAATTAAAAGATAATATGAATCTTTCCATGAACTTTTTGAAGTAACTTCCATATGTAGCAAGTTTTCTCTGTTTTTAATTTTTAAGATAGTCATCTGGAGCCCGTCTTTACACATGAATATGATGAGATGGATGAACAAATCTGACCCAAACTTTGGACTTTAGAGCATATTTATAAACTAGCTAAAATGTGTTTTGTTTCTCATAGAAAACAACAATAACAAAACCAAAACTAGAAAGAAGGATGCCTACCATCACCACTTTCTTCAACATTATACTGGAAGTCCAAGCCATTGCAATAAGACAGGGGAGAAAAAAGGTGTAAGGAAAAGGAAAGGAAGAAACCAAACTATCAGTATTTGCAGGAGATATGTTTGTATATCTAAAAAACTTGGAAAGAATCTACCAAAAAACTATTGGAAATAACAACAGTTTAGCAGGGTTACAGGATATTCAATTAAAACGCAAAAACCAATTGCCATTCTATACACCAGCAACAAACAGAAAATGTAGTTTTAAAGAAAGTTACCCTTTATAATAACACCTGCTTAATAAGACATAATTGACCTAAAAGAACACACAGTTTCTATGTAGCTTTTATTGATAAAAGAAATGAAATATATGACTCTAATCATAAAGCTTCAAGAATTAATATTTAAAATTCCTCACTGATAAAGACATCAAGAACAAAATGTGCATAATACAGAGCTTTTGTCTGTCTATTGAAAGTTAAAAGAATGGGCCTTAGTGGGTACTTACCTCCGCCGTACATAACAGCAAACATGATGGAGGATATCCATGACACTTCACTGTTGGTGGCATTGAATATACCTTCAATTTCTTTGTAAAATACGGAAATAGATTTGCCAAATGCATAAGAGAAGCCGATGGAAATGAAAGCTCCAACAACCACTGCCCACCCCCAGCCTCCATCTGGGGGGGTGTATCCAACTGGACCTCCAACTGCCTGTGGCATTTTAAGTGTAGATGAATTCCAAAATGCAGTTCAAATCCAAATATCTGAAGGATATGAAATTAAAACAATGTGTAACAAGTAGGTCAATAACAAAGCACTCTCACAAAACTCCTAACATTTATGTTACAAATAACCGAATTGTTTCTCAATGTTACTTGACCTCTGCTTTTTTTTTTTTTTTTTAAAGATGACCGGTAAGGGGATCTTAACCCTTGACTTGGTGTTGTCAGCACCACGCTCACCCAGTGAGCTAACCGGCCATCCCTATGTGGGATCCGAACCCGTGGCCTTGGTATTATCAGCACTGCACTCTCCCGAGTGAGCCACAGGCCAGCCCATCTATTTAAACATAGTAGAAAAAGAGTCTCAGTCATAGTATTGCCCATAATTTTTAGAGGTTTAAAGTTAAAAACTCACCACCAGTTGAATTTTACACTGAAATCCTTTTTAATAAATGTAGTATTTTTTCCCTCAAATTTGTAAGCATATCTGTTTCAATAATTGATATCAGTAATTTTCCACATTATCAAAGATAACCAAATAATCCATCTGACTTATCTGCTTGCAAAACTTACATAATACACACACTATAAAATTTTCACAATTTAATATTTCCCATATAATTTCTCTCTTCCCAAAATCGATCCTGCAATATTTACTGAGTTTTTACTTTCTCTAGGATTTTATAGGCTGATTCAGGAGAGATATAGTGATATCCATAAGTCCCTAAACACATAGCAATTTACAAAATAAAAATCACTCCAAATATAAGATTCTTATTTAAAGGACTGAAAAGTTATCAAGTAAAGTTTGCCCTTCATCCAGCTTCTTAAATTGAAGGAATTTTTATCTATTATGTGACTAGAAAGATTCCTAAGTGCTAGCTGATCAATAGTTAAAATCTGTAAAATGAACCATAATATCAGAAGCTGGTAGTTTTAAATCACATATTTCCCCTTTTCTTCTTCTTCTTCTTTTTTTTTTTTCAGAAACCACTCAGACTGCATCCTGTCCCTGTTACTCTCCCAAAAGAAGAAATAAGAATGATCAATAGCTTATGGCGGCAAAGCAAAGCAACACCAAGAGCTGGCTTCACACTCAGGAGAGAACACTGCCTCCTCCTGGTGGTTTTCGGTGTTCCACATGTTCAGAGAAACTTCTCTAGTAAAAAAACTAAAAAAAAATCCCTAAAAGTACAGTCTTTCACATATATGTGTGTGTATATATATGTGTGTGTGTATATATGTGTGTGTATATGTACACACACATATATATTATATTTGGTGGGAGCAAATGGCCAGTACAGGGATTGAACCCTGGACCTTGGTGTTATCAGCACCGTGCTCTAACCAACTGAGCTGACTGGCCAGCCCCCACCCCACCCTTGCCTTTAACTCACCCACTTACTAGTGAAGAGCAGAGTTAGAAAAGGAAATATAATGTAAGCTTATGAATTAGCAGCAGGTAAGAGAGCTTAAGAGCAAATTTACTGGTCTCCTTTAGAGAGTTTATCCTCTCTTTTGATTTACTTAAGGCAACTTCAATTGTATGTCCACATTAAGCTTGCATCACTATGTGACCATGACCATTTCTGGCCACTTATAATTGGAGTACAGTGTTAATACTGTACAGGTCAAAGAATCTAATTTTTTACTCTTATATTTCTTAGTCTATAATACAAATCCTAGCTTCCTAGCCATAGAAGTCAACTTTTAAATAGCTAACCTACTAACCAATCTTAACACTTCAAATATAATTTAGCAAGTGATATTGTAGTGATAGAAAGAAAACAACTCCTAAGAATAGTCCTGGTAAAAAAAACTAAAAGTCTCTATACACTTTTAAAATAAAAAAAATTTTTTTCTCCTATATAAAGATGACCAGTAAGGGTATCTTAACCCTTGGCTTTGTGTTGTCTGCACCTCGCTCAGCCAGTGAGCTAACCAGCCATCCCTATACAGGATCCAAACCCATGGCCTTCGTGTTATCAGCACCACACTCTCCTGAGTGAGCCACAGGGCAGGCCCTAAAATAAAATTTTTATAGACATTTCTAAAAGCTTTATAAAATTATAAAATTCCCAAAGTTTGCACAACTTTTGTTAGATTTATTCCTACGTATTTTTTGTTATTCTTGTAAATGGTAATTTTAAAAAATCATTTTGTCAGTTGCTGGTACACACAATCAATTGTACACGCGATTAATTTGTTTAAATAATAGCTTTATTGGTATATACTTCACACATCACAAAATTCATCCTTTTAAAGTGTACAACTCACTAGTCTTTAGTGTACTCACAGAATTGTACAACCATCACAGCTACCTAATTTCAGAACATTTTCATCACCCCAAAAAGAAACCCCATACCCATTACCAGTTATTACACTTTCTCTCACCCCAGCCCCTGACAACCACGTATCTACTTTCCATTTCTGTGGAGTTCCCTATCTCCACATTTTGAATAAATAGAATCATACAGTATGTGACCTTTTGTGTCTAACATCTTTCACTTAGCATAATGTTTTCACAGTTCATCCCTGTTGTAGTATGTAGCAGCACTTCAGTCCTTTTTATTGCTGAATAATAGTCATTTTACAGACAGTACTACATTTTGTTTATCCTTCCAATTGATGGACATTTGGGTTCTCTTCACTTTTGGGCTATTATGAAAAATACCACTATGATATTTGTGTGCAAGTTTGTGTATAAACATAAGTTTTCTTTTTTGTTTTTGGTGCTCTACACGTTCAGAGAAACTTCTCTAGTGACAAACTATAGAAATGACCCCTGAGGGCTGAGCCCGTGGCACACTCGGCAGAGTGTGGCGACGGGAGTGCAGCGATGCTCCCTCCGCGAGTTCGGATCCTATATAGGAATGGCCGGTGCACTCACTGGCTGAGTGCCGGTCACGAAAAAGACAAAAAAAAAAAAGAAAAAAAGAAAAAAAGAAATGACCCCTGAAAGTATAGTTTTCAATTTTCTCTCTCTTTTTTGACTGGTCAGGGGATTGCAACCCTAGGCACAGTGTTGTCTGCACCATGCTCAGCCAGTGAGCGCACTGGCCATCCATCTATAGGATCCAAACCCGTGGCCTCGGCACTACTAGCGCCGCACTCTCCCGAGTGAGCCATGGGGCTGGCCCCAATTCTCTTGAGTATATACCCTCGTAGTAGAAATGCTGGGTCACGTGGTAACTCTGCTTAACATAGTGAGGAACTGCTAAACTGTTTTCCAAAGTGGTTGCACCACTTTATAACCCCATCATAAAATGTTTGAGGGTTCCAATTTTTCACATCCTTGTCAACATTTGTTATTGTCTTTTTTATTTTTAAACATCCCAGTGTATATGAAGGGTTTGATTTTCATTGCCCTGATAACTAATGATGTTGAACATCTTTTTGTGTGCCTATTGGCTATTTATATATCCTCTTTGGGCATATGTCTTTAGATAAGTGTCTTCTCCTTTGGAGAAGTTGTCTTTGGATGTTACACTTCTCACTGTGTAATGAAAAAGAAAAAAAGGATTACTCAAAGCACCACGAATGTGATGAGAAGCCCAAAGGGACTGCACCTCAGCAGCTCCTCTGTTAGAAGGAGAAACTGGGTACAGCCCCAATTCAAAGTTAGCTTCTGTTTTTTATCATAAAGACAAGGAAGTTTCACGAGAACAATCAGTTGATACTATCATTCCAAAAGGACACAAAGACATGGGCAGTGTGACAAAAGTTATCTATGGCTAAGTATAGCTTAAACAATGGAAACTATTAACAGCAGTAAAATTAACAATGTGACATTCCAAAGTACAATTTGTGAAAAGCTAAGTTGGCCAAACTGTGATTATTATCTAAAATATAACCTCTCCTTAAATGATTTAAGCAAAAGTTGCATTCTTATGATAAAATCTAAGTATTATTGTATCTAAAGTTTCCACCAGCAGACAGCTTGCCACTAGCAAACATTTCTTCACATCTTTCCCTTCAGCAATTCTTAAAATCTCTTAACAGCATCCATATGACAACCACCCGTTAGTTCTAAAATCATTAAAGCATACAATCCCATACATAAGCAGTGATTAGAGTTGATTAGATGGGCTGTTGTCACGCTATCTGTAGACTGCTGTCTCCTATCTGAGGACTTTTGTCACATACATGCATTTACCTAAAAACCCTATTCTAAAAATCAAATGAGAATCAACATTATTTAATTAGAATTGATTACATGGGCTGTTGCCACACTATCTGTAGACTGCTGTCCCCTATCTGAGGACTTTTGTCACATACATGCATTTACCTAAAAACCCTATTCTAAAAATCAAATGAGAATCAAGATTTCTAACCCTCTACATTTCCCCCTCATTTAATTATTTAAAAAAATCAGAAGAGATCAAGGAGTTGGAGTCAACGGTGGAAGCAAGGACATTCTGATGAAGAAGAACCAGCACTACTTTAACTTGACGAGTCCATTGGAACACGGAACATAGCCATTTAATCACTTAGATCCTGTTGAATGAATAGGTATGTGAGAAAGGATGGCCAGAAACAAATTTTTCAGTGTTGGAGGAGCGCTTGTTCTTTGAATTGTGGCTTCTGCTTGACTAATGAGACTTTTTAATCCACCCCAGGTTGGTATGGAGTTTGATGTCGGCATTGTCATTACTTGTGGGCTCATGTAGGTTGGAGTGGAGGTGGTTGTTGGTATCATCATCACTGGGGTCTGATGTATGCCAATCCCGGTGGGATGAATTGAGGTGTGATGATGAGGCATTGAAACTCTGGGATCAGATTTGATTCTTCATCTGGTCTGGGCTTCCACATGATATGGTCTGACAGCCTTAGCAGGGATCCATAGTGGGCCTGTGGGTGAAAGAACAGAACCATACCCTCTTCCCCATGTTAACAGTTCAACAGGTCCCAACCACTGTGGTCCCGTCGGCCAGTGATGGTATAAAACCAAGGGTTTAGGTTTCTTTTCAGGAGGTATAAAGTGTCGTTCTGTGGTGGTTAAGTTTTGAGAATAGCAGTTTAAAAAATTTAGCGTAAACAAAGCCTTGAAGACCTGTTCATGGGGGTCCATCCCTATATCTATATTACCCCTCTTTTGTTTATTTAATTGAGATGTAAGTAAGCCATTAGCTCTTTCAACAATTGCCTGGCCAGTGGGGTTATATGGGATTCTTGTGACATGTTTAATGTTCCAGTTGTCACAGAATAATTGACAAGAGTTTGGAGGTGTGTGCCGGTCCATTATGTGTTTTAGTTTGACTTGGAATTCCCATGGCAGCAAAGGCAGAAAGACAATGTTTTTTAACATGTTTAACAGTTTCTTCTGTTTGGGCAGCAGCATGAATAAGACCAGAGTAAGTATTAAGAATAACATGTAAATATTAAAGGTGTCCAAAAGGAGCATAATGAGTGACGTCCATTTGCCAAATTTCATTACTTTTTATTCCTTGAGGGTCAACTCCTTCAGGGAAATTAGATTAGAAAACCTCTGACAATTGGGACAAGCATGAACAATGTCTTGGGGTTGTTTGTAAGAAACCTGATGCGTGTTAGCCAAAGCTCGTGTCTCTTGATGAAGAAACTGATGAGAATCAATAGCCTTTTGCAAAACATTATTATACACAACAAAGTGATCAGTCATATCATTTCCAGTTGATAAAGGGCCAGGGAGACCAGAATGAGAATGTATGTGAGTTATATAGAAAGGATGATGTCTTTTTTGAATAAGTTTTTGTAAATGTTGAAACATTTCAAATAAAAGAAAATCATTTCCCTCTTGGATAGATGCATCTTGAATAACTTGTAAGGCCCCTACTGCATAGGCAGAGTCAGCCACTAAATTAAGTGGCTGAGTGGAAAAACATTGTAAAGCTGCAATAGCAGCAGCCAATTTAGCCCTTTGAGTGGACTTAGGATGAATAGTAACAAAATGTTTCCAGATTCCCTGTTCCTGCCATGTTATAGATCCCTTTCCTGATCTGCCAGAACCATCAATACAGTGTTTGAGGGAGAGGAACAGGGGAATATGCAGAATTTTAATTGTACAGGCAGTAATTGAAGTCCTTGTAAGATTTCATCATGGGGTAATGAGAATTATATCTTACCAACAAAATCAGCCATAGTTATCTGTAAAGACTCTGATTGCTCAAGGGCAGTGTAAAAAACAGTTTTAGAAAGACGAGGATTAATAATATCAGTATCATACCCAGTAAGCATTTGACAACGGTGTCTACCCCTAGCAAGTAAATGAATATGTTGTTCTAATTTAGTAAATAATTTCTTTTTTTGTTGATGGGGTAAGAAAATCCATTCAATGACTTCTATCTGAGGAAGAAATTGACAAAGCAAACCTGTAGGACTATGTGGGTCAATGAAATGAATGACCAGATTTAACAATGCATGTTAATTGTCTGGAATGTAAAAAGGATTCAATCTGTTTTAATTCTAACTTTGCTTGTTCAGATAAATAACAAGGGGAAGACAAATCAGGGTCTCCCTTTATGGTATTAAACAAATGTTGTAACTGATAAGTAGTAATACTCATGGAAGGGCAGAGCCAATTAATATGGCCATTCAAGCATATTTGTATTTTTGAATCTACAGTGTGTCTCTTATAGACAGTATATAGTTGGATCAGTACATAGTTTAGCAAATTTGCCTACATTTGTTTGGAGTTTTTGAACTGTGTTCATGAATTATTTGGAAATATAAATTTCCCTTCTCATACTGTCCTTTTCTGATTTCAATATCAATACTATATTAGACTCTAAAGTGAGTCAAGAGATGTTCTCTTTTTTCCTGATCTCAGGAAGAGTTTGTGTAAGACTGGAATGATCTGTTCCTTGAAAGTACAGAATTGTACTTTCTTGGGAGAATTACTTGGTAGAACTTACCTGTAAAACCATTCAGGCATCATGTTTTCTTTATGGGAAGATTTTAAGTCATCAGCTTCACTTTTCTTAACAATTATAGGTCTATTCATTGCTTTTACTGCATTTTGAGTCTCTCTGTAGGGTACTTTCCTATAATTTCTTCCATTCTGTCAAAGTTTTCAAATTTACTGGCATAGAATTTGTAATCTCTTTATGGATTTGCAGCTGTGTCCCCTTTATCATTGATAGCTATGCCCTCCTTCCCTCCTTAATATCTATTTTATTAGTTTTCTTCAAAGAACTTTCTTAGTTTTATTGATTCATTTTTCACTGTATCTTCCCCCCATTTCATTAATTTCTACTCTTTTTATTATTGCTTTTATTCTCACATTTCTGGAATTAATTTTTTCCAAACATAAAATGGATACTTAGCCAATTAATTTTTAGACCTACTTCTTTTCTAATATAAGCATTTAAAACTACAAATCTCCCTCTATATATCAATTTTACTGTATACTATATAGTTCTTTGTTGTTGTCTTAGGCTAGTCAAGTGAAGCCATGGGAGTGCAGAAGAAACAATGCAATCTGTAACTAGTTGTGATCAATTAATTGTGAACACCATTGCACTTGAACCCTCCCATGCAGTTTTACACGTAGTACTGTCATGAGCTCAGTTCCTAGTATTTAAAAAATTTCCATTGTGACTTCTTTGACCCAGAGTTATTCAGAGGATTTTTAATTTCCAAAGGAAATCTTCTGTTTAGTTTTATTACCCTTAATTAATAACACCTTGGCAAGATGACATGGTTTGTATAACTTGATTCTTTGATACCTATTGAGAGCTGCAGTTCTGTTTACCCAGATATCACTTCAAATCAAACGTTCACATGTCAATGAGGCTTCTCTGGACCATCCTAGATTAAAGAGCAACCTCTCACTTCCCACTCCTTACCTTGCTTTATTTTTCTCCATAATACACCTCTAAAAGACTAACAAAATAAGAGTAAACACTCATTTAGTGCTTTCTATGAGGCAGGCATTAGATTATGCACTTTACTTGATTGATTTAATGCTCTTAATAACCCTATGAAGTACTGTTACTATTTCCAAATTAGAGTTGGGCAAACTGACAAACAGAAAACTTTAAGTAACTTGCTTGGGACGTGGTGCAGCCGGGATTCAAACCTAATCAGAACAGCTCCCAAGTCTGTGCTCTTACGCACTAGGCTATGTTGCCTCTTATCGTTGTTAGTCTCTCCCAACCAAAAAATAAGCTACATGAAAACAGGGACTTTTCACAATGCTATATCCCTAGCCCTTTGATATGTAATAATACTCAACAGATATGAGTGAATAAAAGGAGAAAGGTAATGTAGTCAGAGAAGAGAATGGATGTTGGGCAGGCCTTAAACATGCACCTCACACACACCCTCCTAAACTGATACTCTGCACACTCAGATCTCATCTACTCCAGTGACTTCATTATTATTTATGAGGTGACTCAATCACATATATCCAGCTCAAATCACTGGCCACCCAAGAAGCTTGGGAGCCATCCTTCTCTCCTTTGCCCTCATGCCCCATATGTGACCAATCTAAATGGCTCCTGAATCTGTCTTCCTCTCCACTCTAAAAGCCACTACACCTTAGATTAGGTCCCATCTCCCAAGGATTTATTCAATAGCTTCCCAATTAGTTTCCCTGCCTTCTACCTTTCTGTCTCCCCATTTCATTTTCCACACTGCAGCCCAAGTGACCTTCTGAAAGTAAAGCCTGGTCACTTTGCTCCTTTTTTTAAAAACCATTCTATGGATCCAGATATACCACCCTCAGAAAAATTTTGTATCAAAGCATTCAAAAACCTATTTTAATCTCACCCTTGCTTACCTCTCTAACTTTATCTCTTCCTGAGTTCTACCATACACTGCGCTCCAGCCTTAATGGAGGATAACTTGAAGTTCTTCACCCACACTCTCTCATCTTCTGCCTTTTGCACATTTCTCTTCCTTGAGCCTAGAACTGGCTCTCCCATCACTTGACTCTATTTGTCTTTCAGGTCTCATTTTCACTCAACTGCCATGGTAGGCTAGGCATCTCTACTGTGTGCACCCATAGGACCAAAGTCTTGCCATCAGAACACCTATGCTGTAGTTTAATTTCCTGTTTGCCTCTCTCCCTCACGGAACCGTGTATGCTCCTATGAGCAGAGATCAAATCCATTGTGTTCCATGATACACACATTGTCTAGAATAGTATCTGGCAGATAGTAGGCAATTATATTTGTAAAATTTAGTGAAGCCCCATTTTATAGATGAATAGGAACCCGAAGTTTTTAAGTGGTAGAGGTCATATCCAAATCTAAGTATGTCTGTTTCCAAAGTATATGTACTTTAATGTTCAGACCCTCTTTAAAAGGGGAAAGATAAAACCCTTATAGACTGCCATGTTGATGATTTTAATTGTAATGCTACTTACACATGTGTATATCAGGTAAAGTACTACTAATCAAATTCACTGCAAATCAAAATTAATTTTTAAGATGGATAATGCTTTTCTATAACCAGATAAATGCTTTCATAGTGAATGTGTTTATACTACTACACACTTTTTTTTTTTTTTTTTTTTTTTTTTTTAAAGATGACTGGTAAGGGGATCTTAACCCTTGACTTGGTGTTGTGAGCACCACGCTCAGCCAGTGAGCGAACCGGCCATCCGTATATGGGATCCGAACCCGGGGCCTTGGTGTTATCAGCACCATACTCTCCCGAGTGAGCCACGGGCCGGCCCTACTACACACTTTTTAAATTTAAACTAATATAAAACTTATTTTTACAGTGTTTAAAGTATGCCATGAAATCATTTGGTTTTCACTTGTGTAAATCCATCATTTAAATATTAAGTATGCTTCTACACTGTTCACTAACTTATAAAATTAAATTCATACCATTTGGTATCAGAAATTATTTTAATCAAATACATAGTACTTTACTTTTGAAAGAATAGTCATCCACAATATCCAGAAAATGCTTTATCTGTTTTAGATTATTAATAAAAAAAAAAAAGTAAAATATGAAAAATTCTCCTGCAGAGCTAGTTATCCCAAATAATGTGTACACATGTACAAAGATACCTACGAAAAGTTAACTCATTTTGTAATCTGCTCATTGAAACACACACATACACAAACACCATCAGGGCAATGTCACCACAAAAAGCAGGAAACTGGGCAAACTCTTCAGATTTCTCCTGTTCCTCCAAAAGGATCTGAGACCTCTTCCAGAGTTCTTTGAAAGGCTGTGGACTTGCCCCAGACTTCCCCAGGGCCTCCTGGCCAGAGAAATGGGACTCAGATGTGACTAGGGCCAGCAAGTTCCACTGGGATAGCCACGTTTGCAGGAGTCCAGACACCATCAGATTGCTTCAAGTCTTCAAGTCCTCTAAAGTGATTTGGGACAAATGGCCCAGGAATGCCTTAGGAAGGGGATCTCTCAATCCTCCTCTTAACATTTAGAACTTCCCCCCGCAGCAGCCGCTCTAGTCCAGAAATTGCTAAGAATCAAATCGGAACAACAGGCCCCACTGTTCTAGGGCCTGATAGCAAATACAGATTCATCTCCTTCAGTGACTTCCCCCAATTATTTTGATTATTTATCAGAATGGGTAAGATTATGCCATCAAACTATTAGAAATACAATTTTCCACCCATTCCCATTCATTGATGGAGCCGACAAACAAGGACAAGTGAAAGACCTCGACAGAATACACAGCATATTTTTCATTTCTCCTGCAGAAAAGGTATGACTGGCGTAGGAGCCATTTCAAAGTTTTCCCAACACCACTGGGCCCCAATCTCCCAAAGCATAAGTCATCTTAAAGGTTTCTGCCAAGGGCCAGCCCGTGGCTCACTTGGGAGAGTGGGGTGCTGATAACACCAAAGCCACAGGTTTGGATCCCTATATGCGGATGGCTGATTAGCTAACTGAGTGAGTGTGGTGTTGACAACACCAGGTCAAGGGGTTAAGATCCCCTTACCTCTCATCTTTAAAAAAAAAAAAAAAGCAAAATACTAGATGAGCCCAGCCCCGTGGTGGGTGGAGGAAGAAGGTGCTGGAAAATTGTCACACCAGATGAATGTCCAGCCCTGCCTCCTTAAATGTTCCCCATTGCAGGTGGAGGAAGGTGCTGGAAAACTGCCACAGTGAACAAATGCCCAGCCTTGCCTACTTAAGTGCTAAGCCACCAGGTGTCCTTCAGTGCTGAGCCACCATCTGCACAGCAAATCTCTGAGCAATGAAGAAAACTTGAAACTGTTTGGGAAATGCAACAATCCAAATACCCATAAGCATGATTATAAAGTTGTGCTGACAGTACATGGAAAGGTTGATCCTGTTACTGGAAGAGTTATGAATTTGACTAATCTCTTAAGATATAGGAGGTAGACACTAAAGAAGTATAAAAAAGGAAGTTTTGTTATCTCAAAATATACTTACAGGTGAAACTTAAGTGTTTAAATTCTGACAATATAAATCCTAAAATATATTGTCATTAAGACAAAAATCACTGCCTTTATAGTACACTTACAGTTATTTCAACAATCTCACTTTTATAAAAACATAAGTAAACTGTTAATCTACTCCCCTGTTCTCTGTTTCTTAAATGACAAGCTACAAATACCAGCATGGTACAGTCACAACAGAGGGAGTAGACACGTGTATTTCTAATTTGCAGATTAGGTATCCCCCCCAAAATCTGAGGTTCATTGACCTCTAAGTGGATTACTGCAATCGGCACGACAGAGGCCTGCATCTTAAAGCGATTTGTTTAAGACAAAGTGTGGGACTAATGAATTTAAGTAATGTGACTGATGTGACTGGACTCACAATAGAAGAGTACTTCACAGGAATTACCCAAAAAGTTGCTGAAGACACCCACTGCTCCATTTAACTATGTGTTAATGGGAACTACAAAGATGGTCACTGCCGTAAGGAAATTTACTCATCTCTCTGTTAGCAATATATGTGTGCTAACAGATATATTGTTATATATGTCACACACAGACACATTTGAGGAGAAAAAGGAATTTCCAAGGGCAGAGCAAAGTCAGGGAGAATAAAGGACGGCGGAGAATTCCGCTGGTCAGGACGAATTAAACAGAGAGGAGCAAACAGCGTACAAGGCTCGCAGGTTACCCGGGCGCACGCCACAAAGCCAGAAACAAACTCCGCCCGCCCCCGCCCAAATCACCGTGCGCGTGAGCAGAACCTGCCGGAGGCCGTCTGGAAAGCGCGAGATTACTCAATCCGACTTCTTTTTACAACCCAGCCATTATTCCTCCAGAGCAAAAAAGCATCTGTAGTGGCGGTGAAGCCATTACCACGACCCAGGTCAGCACGACCACATTTCTCTCTCCCAGCCAATGGCCCGGACACCTGACCGCACCCCCTTGACCAACTACGCGCTCCGGGCCACGCGGCTGCCACGGCCACGATGCCTGGTGCCGTGCAGCCGCCCTCCCCCCGGCAGTGGGGGCACCGCGGGCACCACGCGGGAGAGCTCGCCCGGCTCGGGGCGGGGGCGCGGGCCTCCGAACTGCGGGGCCGGAGCCTGCGCACACGGGCCACAGCCGGCCCTGCCGCGCGCGCCGCTCCCCGAAACGTTCAGGCGAGCGCGGGTCTCTTGGACGCACCGCCCGCGCCCCGACTCCTCCCGCCGCGCGTCTCTTGGGAACCTCGCGGCCGCCTTCACGCGTCCCGGACACAAACGTGGTCTCACCCCTCAGTTTCTGGCGGAGAAAAGGGAAAGCCGTCAAGGGGCCGACTCAGGTGTGGGAGGCGATGGGCGCGCGGAGTGGCCGGGAAGAGACTGGGAGAGGAGGGACGGGGCAGTATTTGAATGGACGCGGCTGCAGTGCGGCTCCGGGAAGACGCCCGAGGGGCCGGCTCCTGGGGCTGTGCGCTGGGATGTTTGTGGATTCCAATCCAAACCTGACACTTTAGTATCTCCGGGAAGTCACCCAGCCCTTCTGGACCATTGTCATAGGTATAGGGACAACTGCAATGGGCTCTTGCAGTGGGGGAGAGAGATTGGGCTCGACTTCGAATACAGCATGGGCAAGTGGGAATGTATAGCCAAGGAGCAGTGTGTGGGTCAGTGCGTGAGAAATTACTGAGAGGAAACATTGGGGTTAGCGGGATTCTGGCCAAACCCATTTTACAGAATTCTTGCTGAAGACAGGCCAGGGTCTGGGGGTGGTGGAGGATGAGGAACTTGATCAAATATGTCCAAGACATCAGATATCCAGGATGGGAGTGAGGGAGGTGGTCTTCCTAAACTGGCAGGAAACGGCAGTTCTTTGCTAAAACTGCACAGACATGCCTAACAGAAGACTAAAGGTCGGCTAGGCAAAGAATCTTTGTCAATTATTTGTATAATCCTCACAACCCTATGAAGCAGGTACTACTGTGAATATTTTGTAAATAAGGGACTTGAGGCTCACGGAGGTTAATGTTCATAGATCACAGAGCTAGTCAGTGGCCAACATTTGAAGTCAGACACCAGAGCTTGATTTTTGTCATAAGAGGCCATTGTGTCCACTTACTAAAGTGTTTCTGTTGAAGTGATCAAAGTAAATAATCATGGAATGTCTTTGATGTACAGGACCTTTGAGAAATACCAAAAAATATGAGTCAGGGCCCCTGCTTTCAAAAAGCTTACAAGTTCTTTGGAGAGACTGAGTCAGGCACAAATCAATCAACATTTGTTGAAAACTTGTCGCATGCCAGGACCCTGCCCTTCTCCCCACTCCCATTCCTTTCTCTCTCCCACTTCTCTCCCTCCTCTTTCCCCCACTGAATTCTCACAACAACCCTTTGAGGTAGGCCTTATAGTTTCTGTTTTGCAAATGAAGAACCTGAGATTGAGGAGGAGTAAGGGTGGGGGATCAGGTCCCGAGAGGTTTCATGCGCTTTCCTCTCAAGCACTCTGCTTCTGTTTCACACGATAAAAAGTTTTCAATACCAGTTCAACGTGTTAGTAGAAGACAGTATGGAATCCACAGCCAAGTCCTGCTTATGAGCAACAATTGCTTTTTACATTAATAAATGTAGAGAAGGGAAAGGCACTTCACGTCGTTGGGGTGGCCAGGACTTAGAACAGCAGTGCTTTAATATTGTGAGGGATGCAGCAACATTCAGGGTTAGTGGTAGAGAGCTGGGGAGGCATAACAGGAGGCTCTGGTTCAGGTGTGAATTTATAAGAGCCTGCATTATGGAATGGCAGTGGGAAGAGGTGAAATAAAGTGGTTCCCAGGAAAATTATCAAAGAAGACTTATAAAAGAGCAGTGTGGTGGGTTCAGAATATGGATTTGGGAGCCAGACTGCCCGATTTTTAAAAAGAAAAGTACCTATTTCATAGTGTTATTGTGGGAATAAAATTAGTATTTGTAAAGCACTTAGAACAGAGCCTAGCACATAGCAAGTACTGAATAAATATTTGTTATAAACAAATAAATAATAAGAAAACAATTCTGTTTACAATAGTATCCAAAGGAACAAAATACCTAGGGATATATTTGACCAAGGAGGTTGCAAAGAGTAGGCAACTGTACAGTCTGAAGGAAGTCCCTGCAAAACTGTCCTCACATTAGACACCAGTTGCAAGTTCAGGGGTCCCCAGGACCACTGCACTTTGAATGGACCAGCAGCTGCAAATTTGGGGGTTCCCATGACCACCCTTAGGCTCAATAATTTGCTAGAAAATCTCACAGAACTCATTGAAAGCTATCATGCTCAAGGACATGTTTATTATAGGGAAAGGATACGTTAAAATTAGCTAAGGGAAGAGTAATGTAGGGCAAAATCCGGGAGGGGTCTAAATACAAAACCTCTAGTTATCCTCTCCCTGTGGACTCCTGGGCAGTGTTACCTCCTCCAGTCCATGGTGTGTGACAGTGCTCAAAGAATATTGCCAACCAGGGAAGCTCACTTGAGCTCGGTGTCCAGAGTTTCATTAAGACTTTATTACATAGGCATAATTAATTGAATCATTGCCCACATGGTTGAACTCAATCCCCAGACCCCTTGCCCTCTCTGGAGGTCCGAATGTTGTCATGTGGCTCAAAGCCCAACCCTCTAATCACATGGTTGATGCTATGTGTTGAATTGTGTTCCCCAAAGTTCCATGTATTAATCCCCACCATAACAGTATTGAGGGTTCAAAATCCTATTGTGGTAATTGAATGGTGGGGCCTTTAAGAGGTGATTAGATTGTGAGGATCATGCCTTAGTGAACAGATTGATCCATTCACAGAGTAATAAGTTGATGGTTTAATGGGTGGTAATGGGCATGGTTCTGATGGCTTTATAAGGAGAGTGAGTAAGCAGGTTAGCTCTCTCTTGCTCAGCCCATTCACCAGGTGATACCCTGCATTGCTGTAGAGTGTCACCACCAAGAACAAGGCCCTCACCAGATGCACCTCCAGGACTCTGGACTTCCCAGCCTCTGAACTGTAAGAAAAAAATTTGGTTTTCTTATAAATTACCCAGTTTCAGGTAATGCAGTTAGTCTTTCTAGAATTGCCGTGCCCAACCCTGAGTCATTTCCTTACATTAACTATCAAGGGGCCCAGTATGATTCTCCTCCTTAGGGTAAACTATCAAATGTGGTCTGAGGGGCCTACCATGAATTAAAAAAACACTCCTGTCACTTGAGAAATTGCAAGAGTTTAGAGGTCACCTCCCAGGAGCCAAGACAAAGGCCAGACCTCTCTTTAAGTGAGGCCAAATTCCTTACTACACAAAGATGAAAGACTTACACACTGAAAACTACAAAACATTGCCAAAATAAATTAAATAATACCTAAGTAAATGGAAAGACACCTAATGTTTATGGACTGGAAGACAATATTGTTAAGATGTCAATACTACCCAGATTCAATGCAATCCCTGTTAAAATTCCAGTGGCCTTTTTTGCAAAAGTAGATCTTCGAATTCATACAGAATTGCAAGGGGCCCCAAATAGTCAAAACAATATTGAAAAAGGAGAACAAAGTTGGAAGACTCACACTTCCCAATATCGAAACTTACTGTGACATTGTGAAAATATGTATTTGATCTACATCCCTGTCTCCTAACATATAACTCCTAAAATCCTTAGAATCTCCAAACTGATAAGAGTCTTTTTGTGTATTAATGATGGCTTCAAGCCCCTAGGTTGCTTCAGGATGGAGGTGGTCACAGGAAAAACCAAGTCGAGACTTTCAGTCCTGCCCCCCAACCTCCACAGAGGGGAGAGGGGGCTGAAGGTTAAGTAAATCACCGGTGGCCAATGATTTAATCACTCATGCCTGTGTAATGAAACCTCCATAAAAAACCCAAGAGGCCTGGGTTTGGAGAGCTTCCAGACAGCTGAAAACATGGGGGTTCCTGGAGAGTGGCACACCCAGGGAGGGCATGGAAACTCCATGTCCCTTCCCCCATACCTCACCCTCTGCATCTCTTTATGTTTATACATTGTGTGAAGGTTAATTCTAGGTGTCAACTTGGTTTGATGAAGGAATGCTGAGAATCCTGGTAAAGCTATCTTTTTAGATGTGTCTGTGAGGGTGTTTCCAGCAGAGATTAGTGTGAGAGTCTGAGTGGCCTGGGTGGGAAACACCCATCCTCATTGTGGGTGGGAACCATCCAATCCACTGGGGGTCCAGAGAGAACGAAAGACAGAGGAAAAAAGTGAATCTGTCGATCTGCTGCAGCTGGGATACACTCTTCTCTCTGGTGTGTGGACATTAGAACTCAAGACTCTTCAGCTTTTGGGCTCCAAGACTTGCACCAAGGATACCTCAGCTTCCCTGGTTTTGAGGCCTTGGACTTGGACTGAGCCATGCTACTGGCATCCAGTTTATAGACAGCGTATCATGGGACTTTTCTTCAGTCATATGAGCTAATTCCCCTAATAAAACCCTCTCATATAATAATAACATATCCTATTGATTCTGTCTCTCTGGAGAACCCTGGCTAATACACTTTGTAAAATCCTTTATAATAAGCCAGTAAATAGAAGTATGTGTTTCCCTGAGTTCTGTGAGCTGCTCAAGCAAACTAATCAAACCCAAGAAGTGGATTGTGGGAACCCTGATTTATAGCTGGTTGGTCAGAAGTTCCAGAAGCCTGGACTTGCAACTGGCATCTGAAGTGGAGGGCAGTCTTGGGGACTGAGCTTCCTCATCCTATGTAATCTGATGCTGTCACCAGTTAGATAGATAGTTTCAGAATTGAACTGGAGGACACCCTGCTGGTGTCTACTGAAGAACTGCTGGCTTGTCAGTGGGGAGAAATCCCCACACATTTGGTCACAGAAGTCTGTCTGCTGTGATGATTGTTGAATAAGAGCACTACAAACTGTAGTGTTTTTTTCCACTCACTAATACACTTAAGATAAAGCTACAGTGACCAAAACAGTGTGGTACTGGCATAAGGATAGACATACAGACAAATGGAATAGAATTGAGAGTCCAGAAATAAACCTATACCTCTATGGCCAAATTTTAGAAAAGGGTGACAAGACCATTCAACAGGAAAAGAAAAGTCTCTTCAACAAATGGCAGTGGGGGCCGGCCCGTGGCTCACTCGGGAGAGTGCGGTGCTGATAACACCAAGGCCCCGGGTTCGGATCCCATATACTGATGGCCGGTTTGCTCACTGGCTGAGCGTGGTGCTGACAACACCAAGTCAAGGGTTAAGATCCCCTTACCGGTCATCTTTAAAAAAAAAAAAAAAAAAACAAATGGCAGTGGGATGACTGGATATCCATATGCAAAAGAATGAAGTCACACTTCTACTCTCATCATATACAAAAATTAACTCAAAATGGGTCAATAATAAACAAAAGAGGAGCTAAACTATGAAACTCTTAGAAAGGAACATAGAGATAAATCATTTTTGGCCTCAGAATTGATGATGGATTCTTGGGTACAACATCAAAAGAAGAGTAACAGAGAAAGTAGATAAATTGGACTTCAAAATTAAAAGCTCTTGTGCATCAAAGGATACAGTCAACACCATGAAAAGGCAAACTACAGAATGGGAGAAACTATTTGCAAATCATGTATCTGATAAGGGTCTAATACCCAGAATATATAAAGAACTTTCACAATTCAACAACAAAAAGACAACCCAATTAAAAAATGGGCAGAAATCCTGAGCCCTCCAGCAGACTAGGTCCCTGCCCATGCTGTTTGCCTCCCCTGCGTGGGGCCCTGCATCTACTCCCATGTGGGACCCCCCCAGAGACAGAGTCTCCCTCCCGGCCCCACAAGAGGAGGAAGAAGATATACCTGCGGCATGACAAGTCCCCCTACACCTACTTGGCCATGATCACCTTGGTGATTCAGACCACACACTCCCGCAGGCTGAAGCTGGCCCGGATCATCCATCAGGTCCAAGCTGTGTTCCCTTTCTTCAGGGATGACTTCAAAAACTGGTGGGACTGCATCGCCACAATCTTTCCTCCAACTGATACTTCTGAAAGGTGCCCAAGGACCCTACGAAGCACCAGGCCAAGGGCATGGGCATGCAATGTGAGCCTGATCCTGGCCGAGGCATTAGGGCTGCAGAACACTGCCCTGTGCTGGAGCTGGCAGAACCAGGGCTGCATAGAGCCTTCACCAAGGACCTGGGCCCCTACGTGCTGCATTGCTGGCCCTACCAGCTGCCTATTCCCTTGCCGCCGCCCAGCAAGGCTTCAGCATTGTCTCTGCTTAGGGGCCCTAGGGGAGGGGGCACCCTGGCCCTGACTGGCGCCACAGAGCAGCCCAACTCTGGCAGGCATGGGGTGTAGTGTGGAGGAGGCTGTGTCCACTCCACTCCTGCCCTCCTCTGAGAGTATTCTGTGGACCCTCTGCAGCCTCCCCAGGCCCACGAGGATGGAGGGGGAGACTTCCCAGGTGGGAAACATTGGGTCCTCGTCCCTCTCCCCAGAGCCCAAGGCCTGGCCCCTCCAGTCACTGCAGGGTACCCCACACCCCAGGGTACTGTCCTGCAGGGGACACAGGGCCTCATTTTGGGGGAATCTGCCCACCTCCTACTTGGCCGTTTACACCCCCAACATAGTAATGCCCTTGGCCCCACTACCACCCACCTCCTGTCCCTGGTGCCCATCTTCAACCAGCCCAGTCTACTAAGGAGTAGTCCCTGAAACCCAAACCCGCCTCCCACCCCTCAGCTGCTCTGGGATCTAGACACCCTCTTCCAGGGAGTTCCACCCAACAAGAGCATCTATGACATGTGGGTCAACCACCTGAGGGACCTGGCTGCCCCTGCCCCAGGCCATCTGCTCTCCTGGTACAGCACCTGAGGCTGCTAGAGCAGGGGCTGCTTCTCCCTCCTGCCCTACCAGCTTGATGGTGAACCAAGGCCAGGAGGGTGTCTGTAGCACAGCAGCCTTGAAACTCCAGTCACCAACTTGCTGAGAGTCCACAGTGTATATTGGATCACTCCACAAATGGTTGTGGCCCAGCTGGGCACTACCCTGGCCCTGTCCAATCGTGCTTCTGCCTCCCCCATTCCCGGAGGCAAGGCTGGAGGAGCAGGACTTAGTCTGGAGTAGCTGTTCCTAGTCCCAGCTTCTCAGGACCACCATCATCCATCCATAACCATTTGTCACCTCCCCTTCCTGGTTCCAAGCATTTACAACATAAAAAAAAGGGCAAAAGGCTTGAATACACAGTTCTCCAGAGAATATACACAAATAGCCAACAATCACATGAAAAAATGCTCAGAATCATTAGTCATTAGAGAAATGAAAATCAAAGCCACAATGAGATGATGCTTCATACCCTCTGGTATGGCTATTTTTTAAAAATGATTTTAAAAGGAAAAACAATTATTAGAGAGAATGTGGAGATATTTGAAACTTCATACATTGCTGGCAGGGATGTAAAATGGTGCAATGTTTTCCACTGTGGAAAACAGTTTGGTGGTACCTCAAAAAGTTAAAGAATTATCATGTGACCCAGCAATTCTACTACTAGTTTATACCCAAAGGAAAGGTATTCAAACAAATACTTGTATAGGAATCTTCATAGCAGCACTATTCACAGAAGCCAAAAGTTGGAAACAATCCAAATCTCCATCAATGGATGTGTGGATAAATAAATATGGCTGGCCAATTAGTTCCCCTGGTTAGAACATGGTGTTGTAACTCCAAGGTCAAGGGTTCAGATCCGCATGCTGGCCAGCCACCGAAACAAAACAAAACAAAACATAACACAAAGCAACCAAATAAACATAGTATATTCATACAATGGAGTATCATTCAGCTGTGAAAAGGAATGAAGTACTGGTAAATGCTACAATGTGATTGAGCCCTGAAAACATTACGTTAAGTGACAGTAGCCAGACACAAAATGTTCCAAATTGCATGACTTCATTTTGTGAAATATCCAGAATAGGTAAATCCATAGAGACAGAAAGTAGATTAATGGTTGCCAGGGGATGAGGTGGGGGGAAAAGGAGTGACTGTTTAATGGAGTTTTCTTTTGGGTTGATGAAAAATGATTTGGAATTTGATATAGGTGGTGGTTGCACAACATTGAGAATGTACTAAATACGACTGAGATGTACACTTTAAAAAGTTAATTTTAGGGCCGACCCTGTGGCTCACTTGGGAGAGCGAAGCACTGGTAGTGCCGAAGCTGCGGGTTCGGATCCTATATAGGGATGGCCGGTACGCTCACTGGCTGAGTGTGGTGCGGACGACACCTTGCCAAGGGTTGCCATCCCCTTACCGGTCACACACAAAAAAAGTTAATTTTTTTTTTTTTTTTGTCTTTTTCGTGACCTGCACTCAGCCAGTGAGTGCACCGGCCATTCCCATATAGGATCCGAACCCGCGGCGGGCGCATAGCCGCGCTCCCAGCGCTGCACTCTCCCGAGTGCGCCACGGGCTCGGCCTCAAAAAGTTAATTTTATGTTGTATGAATTTACCTCAATAAAAAAATAAATATGCAGAAACAGATTTTCCATGAATCTAATGAAACTCCTGGGAGGGGTCCTAACAATATATTCATGGGATCACATCTGATTTTCCATTGTGACTTAGACAGAATAAGACCCCTCCATGTCCATGTCCTAATCTTTGGAACCTGTATGGTATGTTACATGACAGAGGGGAATTAAGGTTGCTCATCAAGCTGACCTTAAAATAGGGAGATTATCCTGGACTGTCTGCTTGGGCCAATGTAATCTAAAGAGTCCTTAAAACTGGAAGAGGGTGGCTGAAGAGAAGGAAAGAGTGATGCCACGTGAGAAGGCCTTGATCTGCTGTTGGCTGGTTTCGAAGATGGAGGAAGGGGGCCTCTAGAAGCTGGAAAAGGCAAGGAAACAGATTCTCTCCCAGAGCATCCAGATAGGAACACAGCCCTCTTGACACTGTAGGGGAGAGGGAAGACTTTTTCTGCCCTCTGAAGGTTAGATAATTGAATCTATAAAATAAATTGAGAGTACACAGATTAACAGAAGAAAAGACACACAAATTTATTACATGCATAGGAACATCACAGGAAAGAAAAGTGAGTACCCATTAACACAATGAAATTTAGAAGCTCAAATACCCTTGGGGAGAGGAGGATGTAGGTAACTTAGAGGAGAGTAAATGATGTGGGGGAGAGAATGAATGGGCCCAAGGAACAGGTGATAGCCTGTGACAAAGTCTGTCTGGGTGCTGTGTCAAGCTCTATTCTTTCCTGTGAAATGAGTCAGTCTCCCCAGGATGATGAGATTCCTGGGGAGGGGATCCAGGGCAATTGAATTCTTTTTGGAGGATCAGGTCTCAACACAGATAAGGGAAATTCAGAGAAAACCTCTCCTTGTATTTGCTGTTCCCCAAGTGCCCTCAGTTTGAAGTAATCAGCATACCAAAATATGCTTTTTGGCACATTTTGGGGTATCATTTTCTGAGCCCCAACACCACCTTAATTTTAGCCCAGCGAGGCCTGTGTGGGACTTCTGCCTACAGAACTGTAAGATAAATTTGTGTGTTTTAAGCTATGAAGTTTGTGGTAATTTGATACAGCACTGATAGAAAACTGATACAGCCAGCATAGATGTGTATAGTTCAGGTTCTTCCACTGATAGGGAGTACTGTTATGAAGAGTATAAGCTTCGTAGTCAGAAGACCTGGTCCTGTAACCTACTAAGCTGTGTTACAGTGGCTGATTCACTGAGCTCTTCCAGGCCTATTTCTTTACTAGGTACATTGGAGATAATACCTACGAACCTAACCTGTTGTGAGAATCAAAAGAGAAAGTGATTGGTAAAACTTGGAAAACGCTCTAAAAGTGTTTGTGTGCCATGTTACAAGTTGTTAATAAAGGGTGCTTAGGAGGAAAATGTCAGGAGTGACTCTAAGCCTATCAGCTGGAAAAATAGAAGTATGGAATGTAATAAGAGGAACCAAGTTCGGTGAGCTGGAGAAAATGATTAAAATAAAGCAGGTACAATTCTTATTATTTTCTCATTTTTCTTCCTGGTTTTAAGCCAGTGCAAGATAGGAATTTTGGAGCTGAAAGCAGCTTGAAAATCATGTAGCCAAATGCCCCCTCCCTTTTGCAGCTGTGGAAGCTGAAACCCAGAGAGACTGAAAGACTTTCCTAAAGCCACCCAGCGAAGACATGAATTAACCAGGTGAATAAACAGCTCTCTGGGCTTCACTGCATGAAGCATAATTTTTAAGATACAAAGTTATTTCTTCACAGAAATCTTGACTGCAAACCAGAGAGGGTACAGTGCCCTCTAGTGGTTTCTCATTTTACCTTACACATTCCCATTACTTCATAGTCCTGTTTTAAAGGTTGAGAACATTTAGAGATGGTGTAAGGTCATCTGCCTTAGGGACGTACTCTACAGTTATTTGCAAACTTGAGAGCAAAATTTAGGAAGATTTCAAGTAAATTAGGGTTTTATCCAGAAATTAGGGACAAAGATGAGAAAGCACCATTAAAGGAAAAGTGTGGGGGGATTTTATAAATTCAAAATTGGAAACATATTACAGTTATTACTTATGGTGAATGCATTGCCCAAATATTTTGTCAGGAAAATAAGAAAAAGAAGTTGTCATTGTATTTTCACTGATAAATCCAGCTGCCTTACTTCCATTCCTTCATTTAATTATTCTCCCAACATTTCTCCAAGATAAGAAGTAGGGAGGCATTCAACCCTATTTCACCAGCAACAAAACAAAAAAAGGTCTTTTTGTCTTTGTTTTATTGAGATATAATTCACATAACATAAAATTCACCATTTTAAAGTGTACTCATCAGTACTTTTTAGTAAATTCCCTATGCTGTGCAACCCTCACTACTAATTTCAGAACATTTCTGTCATCCCAGAAAGAAATCCCACACTATTAGCAGTTAGTTCCAATTTCCCCCTTTTCCCATCCCTTGGCAACTACTAATCTGCTTTCTGTCTCTGTAGATTTGCCTACTCTGGATATTTCATATAAATGGCATTATTAGCATAATGTTTTCAAGTTCATCCATGCAGCATGCATCATCACTTCATTCCTTTTTAGGGCTGAATACTATTCCATTGTATGGACATACTTCATTTTGTTTATCCTTTCATTAGCTGATGGACATTTTAGTTGTTTCCACTTTTTGGCTATTATGAATAATGCTGCTGTGAACATTCATGTATAAGTTTTGTGTGAAAGTATGTTTTCATTTCTCTTGAGTATTTATTTCTCTTTAGTATATACCCATGAAGTGGAATTGTGGGATCATATGGTAACTTTGTGTTTAACTTTTTGAGCAACTGAAACACTGTTTTCAACAGAGGCTGTACCTTTCTACATTTCCCACCAGCAACATATGAGGGTTCCAATTTTTCTATGAGACAGAATAGGGCTAGACCTGTGAACAAAACTGACTCCATCTTCCCTGCAGAGAACAATTTGTTACTTTTTTACTCCTCAGTAATGAGACCCCTCAGGGCACACGATTACCCCATGGCCTGCCCTGAGAAAATAAACTGAGATAAGAGGGGAACAGATATTCACTGAGTTGCAAAACCTCTCCCCAGGGCCTGAATACTGTAAAAATTTAGTTACAGATTAAACTTAAGACCCCTTTAGGAATTCTCACATGCCAGTAACTGCTACAATGACCCTCCTGAGGTGAAGATAATGAACACCACCACCATCTTGGACCTACTGAGCAGGTACAAGGACCAAAGCCCTAACTGAGCATGTGCCCATGACACAAACAGGAAGAACAGAATGGACCACCCCCAGTGACACTTGCCTGCACCGCTTAACCTTTTCTCTATAAAAGACCCTGAACAGCTCCCCCTGGGGACTAGCTTTCCTGTAGTTACCCACCCTAGGCATAAATCTATCTCCTCTTTTAATAAAGTGTTACTTGCTTTACTGCTAGGTACATTGTTCATTTCTATGACTTTGGGACCCAAGAGCTTAATTTGGTAACATCTGCATGCTCTCTAATACCTAGTGGGTATAAAGTGTTATCTCACGTGATTTGTTTTGTTTCGTTTTTGGAATAGCTCTTCCCTTCTCTTTTTGTTTATTTACTTCTAAATTTTTAGTTGTGGTAAAGTACATATAACATAGGGCCGGCCCATGGCTCACTTGGGAGAGTGTGGTGTTCAGATCCCTATCTAGGGATGGCCGGTTAGCTCACTAGGGAGAGTGTGGTGCTGACAACACCAGGTCAAGGGTTAAGATCCCCTTACCGGTAATCTTTAAAAAAAAAAAAATACACATAACATAAAATTTACCATCTTAACTATTTTTAAGTGTACAGTTCAGTAGTATTAAGCACGTTCACATTGTGTGCAACAATCTTCAGAACTCTTTCCATCTGGAGAAACTGAAACTCTATACTCAACTCTCCATCTCCCCTTCCTCTCTCACCCCCTGGCAACCACCATTCCACTTTCTGTCTCTGTAAATTTGACAACTCTACATACCTCATATAAGTGGAATCAAGCAGTATTTGTCTTTTTGTGACTGGCTTATTTCATTTAGCCTCTGTCCTCCAGGTTCATCCATGTTGTAGCATGTATCAGAACTTCCTTTCTTTTCTAGGCTGAATAACATCCCATTGTAAGTATACACATTTTGTTTATCCGTTCTTCAGTTGACAGACTTTTGTGTTGTTTTCACCTATTGGCTCTTGTGAATAATGCTGCTAAGAACATTGTACAAACGTTTCTTCGAGATCCCGCTTTCAATTCTTTCGGGCACATGCCCAGATGTGGAATTGCTGGATCATATGGTAAATCTATTTTTAATATTTTGAGGAACTCTCATACTGTTTTCCATAGCAGCTACAACATTTCACATTCCCACCAGCAGTACACAAGGCTCCAATTTTTCTCCATCCTTACCAACATTGTTATTTTCTATTTTTTTTTTATAGTAGCCATCCTGATGGATGTGAGGTGGTATGTCATTGTCATTTCGATTTGCATTTCCTTGATGACTAATGATGATCTTTTCATGTGCACAGTGGTCATTTGTATATCTTTGGAGAAATTTATATTCAAATCCTTTGACCTTTTTTTTTTTTCCATTGGGTTATGTGTCTTTTTATTGTTGAGTTGCACCAGTTCTTTACATATTCTGGATGCAATTCCTTTATCAGATATATAATTTGCAAAAAGATTCATCTTTAAACTGTACTCTATTGAAGTATAATTTATATACAGTAAAATAGACAGATCTTGAGTGTACAGCTGTTAAAGATTTCTATCAGCCCAGAAAATTCCCTTGTGACCCTTTCCCCCACTCCATCCACCCAAGACAATGACTACTTTGATTTCTGTCAATATAGTTTTCCAAATTCTTAAAATTCATAAACACAAAATTGTATATGTACTACTTATGTCTGTCTTCTTTCACTCAACATTGTATCTGGAGATTCATCTTTGTTGTTTCATTTATCCATGGCTGATTTTTGTTGCTGAGCTTTAAATTTTGATGAAGTCCAACTTAAGATTTCTCTTTTTAAAAAAAAGATGACCGGTAAAGGGATCTTAACCCTTGACTTGGTATTATCAGCACCATGCTCTCACAAGTGAGCCACGGGCTGGCCCCCAACTTAAGATTTCAATTAAGAAACACTTTCTGATCACCCCTAATCCCTTCACCTCTAGGTTACAAAGATATTGTCCTGTGTTTTCCTCTAAAAGTTTTAGAATCTTAGCTTTTGTGTTTAGGCATATTATAGATCTCAAAATAATTTTTGCACAATATACTGCAAGGTTGGGGAGGGTAGTTGGTGTTCATGTTTTTTTCTCCTACAGATGTCCAGTAATTCCTGCACTGTGTATTGAAAACTATTTCCAATAAATCCCTGATTGAATTGCTTTGGCTATTTTGCCAAAATCAATTGTTAGTATGTATGTGTGGGTCTATTTTTGGATCGTCCATTCTGTGCCATTGATCTTTTGTTCATCTTTATGCCAGTAGCATGTCCTGTACTCTGTCAGTACCTTCACTCAATCTCTACACTTAAAAGTTCCTTTTAGGCTTTCCATTTTGGCTATTCTTATCTTAATGTTTGTCACTTTCTCTCAAATCCTTTTCACTCACTGTCTGCCCCTCTTCCACCTTCCTCTTCTCCCAACTTGTCCTGCCTCCCCTGACCCTCCCCTTCCTTGTTGCGTCTCCTTGCCTCCCCCACTTCCTCTTCCTTTTTCTCTCCTTCCTCTTGTCCTACCTCCTCTTCTCCTTCCCCTCTCCCTTGTCCCTCTCCTCCTTGTCTTCCTCTTCCGGTAAAGTTGACAAATTCTTTATTATTATTTAACAAAGATAAGTAAACACTTAAAATCCTTTTTTTGCTTCCCCTTTCATACATTTCAAATTAACAAAGTTTTCTCCATATACACTAGTCCATTAGGATACCAGAATTTTGTCAAGTACCGGAATGTTACACGTTATTCATGATTACAAATTCCATCAACATAGTCTAAAATACGTGAGCACATTATTGCTGAAACTTAGTTAATCACAGAGCCTTCTTTTCTTTCTAAGACGTGTTAGAGAGAGCACTATATCTTTTTGCTGTCTTTTTAGCAAATAATCTGAAAACAAACTGCTTATGGCTATGTTTAACAAGCTGTGATATAGTGTGGAAAAATAGGAATAACACGGGGCCAAAAATATCTCCTTTATATGTTTTTAATTCTTTTTAGGCTTCAGGTCCAGGCAAGTTAAATGTGAAATTTAGATTTATAAAGTTGTTTTGTCGTTGTTGCAAGTTTTACTATCTGAACAGGATAGATTAAACAGAGAGATGAGAAATAAGCTTGTTTATGAGCAAAAGAAGCAAAAAATAAGGTAATTTGGATATCATATGAGAGAATGTCTTTAAACCTGGAGAACAAATGCTTACTTTGGCAAAAGTTTTTATTTTTATTTTTATTTATTTTTTCCTGTGGCTGGCCAGTATGGGGATCCAAACCCTTGAATGTGAAAATTTTTAAAATTTTTAATGGTAAAATACAATGAAAAGAAACAGGATAATAAGTCTAACTTACATTTCCACTAATCTTATCCTAAAGGAGAAATAGGTTTTACTAGTAGAAATCATGTGGAATAGCTAATGTTTGTATGAAATGAAACTTAATACTTCCATTATCTGGGTGCTTGAGGAGGTGCTGATTATTTTATCAAAAGAAAAACAATACTGACTTGACGATACTGCCACATTACATAAATAAGAAATGTCCAGAAACAGTCACATTTATTATGCTGTTGCATTTTTTGTATTAAAGGTCAAATGATAGTTCTGAACATACCTATGCTACTCCAACTCTGAAAATTGCTTGGAAAAACTTTTAGAGCAATGAAAGTTTTGTTTTTCTGAGAAAATATTCGCATTAGCTCTACCCTTATCACCACATACCTTCAAACACCCATTTGATGTGAGTACTTACCTTACAGTATTTCAGACATACTTCCACAGCAATCATCAGTCATATAAACGTGTACTCCTGTAGCCAGCCTCTACTTCCAATAAAAACACATGACTATGCTCTTTCTTCTCAGTCCCTAAATTAAAATATAAAACAAACAAAACTATGCAGCAGTAGCAGCTATCAGAGAGAAGGTGGAGGTGGGGATGAGGGCAGGAGAAGCTGGAGCAGCATGGTCACTTTTCTCCTCCTCTTCTCTCCCCCCTTCATTTTACATTGAAATATTTAACATAAAATTAAATGTATAGATCTCTTTTTTTATTTTTTCCTTTGGCAGGTGACTGATAAGGGGATCCAAACCCTTGACCTTGGGATTACAAGTCTGTGCTCTGACCAACCGAGCTAGCCAGCCAACCCCAAATGTGTAGATGTTAAACGTTCAGTTCAATGAGCTTTTTTTTTTTTTTTTTTTTTTAAAGATGACCTGTAAGGGGATCTTAACCCTTGACTTGGTGTCGTCAGCACCACGCTCTCCCAACTGAGCTAACCAGCCATCCCTATATAGGGATCTGAATTTGTGGCCTTGGTGTTATCAAAACTTACACTCTCCCAAGTTCAATGAGTTTTGACAAGCATGTGTACCTCTCTAACCACAACCTGAAAGAAGATAAAGGACATTCTGTCATCCCAGGAAGTTTCTTCATTCCCCTTTCTAATCTGTCCCCCTTCTGCTTGAGGAACCATGGTTCTGATTAATGTCCTCCTAAATTAGTGTAGCCTGGTCTCATACTTCATATGAATGGAATCATCCAGTAACATACTCTTTTGCATCTGGCTCCTTTCATTCAGCATATTTCTAAGACTTATCTATACTTCTGCTAGGTTCAGTAGTTTGTTTCTTTTGATTGCTGAGTAGTGTTTCGTTATATGAATACACCACAATTTTTTTACCCATTCTTCTGCTGATGGACTTAAGTTGTTTCCAGTTTGGGGCTATTATAATTAACACTTCTCTATTTGTGTAGAAGTTGTTTTGAGGACACATGCTTTTAGCTGTCTTTGGTAAATACTTAAAAGTTAGGTCACAGGGTAGAGGAGTGTTTAATTTTATTAGAAACTCCTAAGTTCTCCAAAGTGGTTTTACCATTTTATACTCCTACCACAATGTTTTAATTTACATTTTCCTGAACACTAATGATGTTGAGTACCTTTCATTGTGCTTATTTGACATTTGTATATATTCTTTTGTGAAGTGTCTGTTTATGTCTTTTGCCTATTATTTATTTATTTTTTTATTATTATTTTTTTAAAGATTTTTTTTTTATTAAGGGGATCTTAACCCTTGACTTGGAGTTGTCAGCACCACGGTCTCCCAAGTGAGCTAACCGGCCATCCGTGTATAGGGATCCAAACCCGTGGCCTTGGTGTTATCTGCACCGCACTCTCCCAAGTGAGCCATGGGCCAGCCACTTTTGCCTATTTTTTAAAAATAGGATTATTCATTTTTTATTGTTGATTTGTAGGAGTTCTTTATGTAATCTGGATGTAAGTCCTTTTTCAGATACATGTGTTGAAAATATTTTTCCCAATCAGTCTTATCTATTAGTTTTTGTCATGGTATCTTTTTAAATAGTTACGATGAAAAGTTTCCAACATATGGCAAAGTTGAAAGGATTTTACTTTGAACACCTGGAAATTCAACTACCTAGATTCTTATATTAACATTTTACTCTTCTTGCTTCACCGCATGTCTATCTGTCTATCCATCCATTAACACAACTTATTTTTTATTGATGAATTCCAAAGGAAATTGCAGACATTAATATACTTCTCCCTAAATACTTCAGCATACATATCATTAACTAGAGTTCAATATTTATTTATAGTATTTTTCTTTTGAAGAAAATTTGAATGGTGGGCTGGCCCATTAGCTCAGTTGGTTAGAGCACTGTGTTCAAGGGTTCAGATCCTAGTACTGGCCAGCCACCAAAAAAAAGAAAGAAAGAAAGAAAATTTGAATTAATATATTTTGTAGAGATCCAAGGGAAACTTCCCCTTCACCCCCTTGAAGGTTCTCTGAAAAATCAATTAGCAAACAGACTAATATGAAGAAAAGGCATAACAAATCTTATTACAGCATAGTTTTTTGTGACAAGGGAGCCTTCAGAATGAAGACCAAAATATATAGGGAAAACTGTCCTTTTTTGTGCTTTGAAGCAGGCACAATCATGCAGAAATGTGATTGTACAAAAAAGATATGATCTAATGCTAATAGATCTAATGCTAATGCTAATGCTAATGTGGGGAAAACCCAGAAAGGCCTGTTTGTTTAGATTTTTTGGCTTCTTTCTGCAGCATTCATTCCTCCAGGGTATGGGACAGAATCCTTTCTGAAATGGGAGTCTTGTGACCTACAATCAAACGAGTTAGGTCAGATAATTTCTTTATGGCCAACTCCAAGACAGAAAGGCTGGGGGCAATGGGAGATTAGAGTATAATTTTAGTCTTTATGGCTGGCTTTGGAGAAAAGGGTTCCAGTTTCTATGATCTGCCTTGCGTCAGGGCAGAATGAGGCTGAAAGACAGGAGGGCAGGAGAAGGTTAGAGAAAAAACTTGCTTTTGAGGCCGTTTCTGAGGCCTTCACTTTGGGGTGTCACTTCCTGAGCCCCAACAATTTTAAAACTTATAATTTGTAATATTAACTTGTTTTACTAAGACCAATGACTTTATCAGATCAAACTTTTATGATTATAAACCAAAAATTTTGAAATTGAGATGTTGCATAATAATTTATTTCTGCATTTTATTTTGTTTGCACATTACTAAAGTGAAAGTTGATTGACCAAAAATAAGTAGTCAAAAATGGTAGTAGGTTTATAAATAGCTCACATTGTAATTTGGGTCTCTCTTCAATTGCATTAATTTCAAAGCTTGAAGGAAGTGTAGTGGAGATTTTTCTTTTTATGTTGAAATCAAAATAGTATCTAACAAGAGTTCAGATTCCTTTTCATATGTGTTACAGTTAGACATAAGTTACCCCAACTTACAATAAATGCTAAAATTGTCTGCATTTGCTCACTAATTATTACAGAACTGATCAATGCAATGTGAAGAATGTTTGCTTCAATAGTTGAATCTTGTGAATTTTATTGAGTGTTTTATAGAGCATGCTATGGTTACTTACCCGTATGATTTTTAAAACCTGGATTTTTAAAAAATGGAGCTACCACCTTCCCGGTAAACCACACATTTGAAAGACGTTCATATTGAGTGCACAGCAATGGAAGGAGAAACTTTATTCAGAGAGCTGTATTTCTGCCAAGGGAGGAGTTGGAAAAATGCACTGGGATGAGCTGGGCAAATATTTAAGTTCCCACCCACCTTAGAACTCCACACTTTGGAAGCAGAGGAGGCCCCTGGCAGCCAGGCCTGCAAGCTTGAGGATTAGTCTTTTTAGTGCTTCCCTAGCAACACCCTGCTAACTGCTGCCTGCTGTGGTGGCAGGAAGCCAGCTCCCTGCTCTGCACATAATGGAGGGTGCCACTGCCCCTGGAACTGTCAGAGGCCTGGGGAGCCAGTGCCTGGCCACCAGGCACACTTGTTTTGCTTCAGGGCACTAGACTAGTTAGAACCCTTTGGAGAATCCACCTGGAAAAAGTAACAAAATCCATGCAAGGCATCCAAAATAACCATCATTAATTAAGGCAGAGGCCTTCATTCTGGGAGTGATTCGCATTCCATTCGCTTTCACAAGAAGAAAGTTTCCGGAATACTCAGAAACTGCCCCAGTGACCTGATTTCATGGTTTGGGCCCAGTCTGTTCTGAAGAAGTCATGCTGCAGTTGCAATATAACAAGAAGAATCCTATATTCAGAATAAGGAGACTCAACTTGGAACTCTTAGCTTGGTTAAAAGACCTTGAACATATCACCTCACTTCAATTTCCTCATCAGTAAATGGATTGCGGTGGTATGGACTTCAAGGATCTATGTGGAAGCACCTAACACTAAATCTCTGTATATATTACTTAATCTGAATATCATCACCTCAATAAAATAAATAGTCCTTAACACACCAACAGATGCTGTGAATAGGGGAGGAAAGAAAGAAGGAGCAAGTTTTTAAGCGGACTATCATCGAATAAATTGGAGATGTTTGTGTAATTACAGCTATTATTGTTTCATCTGTTGGAAGTGAAAGGGACCTGAAACATCACCTAAGGTAATGCTCAGGTAAATACATGTACTTTTGCTTTCTTAGATATAATGATAGATCCTATTCCCTTCTGGAGAGGCCAGATCACAAGTTGCCTCAAACATATACTTGTATAATGGATATCGTTTATTCTTGCCTGACTGGCATTCATTTCTCTTTTTATGTTTATAGCAACTAGTTTTCCTCCATCACGCTCAATCCATTTGTCCTGGGGGAGAAGAGACCACCCCAGCTCCAGAAGCGGACTCATGAGCCAGGCATGGCCAAACAGAGCACTGCATCTGGGGCAGACTCCATTGATTGGCTCACCCAATTCCAGTTCTCAACCCCTTCTTCACAGCCCAACTCAACTGGAGATTCTGGAAGAGCAAAATATTTGGCTGCTCGGCCTGCCTTGTAGGTAGGGGGGTAGTCTTGGGACCCAGTTACAACCAGCAAATTGTAAGCAGAAGTCTTTATGGGAAAGCTTTTGCTTTCCTCAAAGAGGGACATTGGCTGCCCACAACATCCCTTTTTTCCAGCCTGAAACCTGGATAACGACAGCAGCCATCTTACAAAAATGAAGAAAAGGCCAAAGAACTATCAAAGATTCAGTCCGGTGAATCACTAGCAATAGCTTTCTATTCCATATGTCTTTCTACAAAAGGAAAATGAACCGATTTGTTTTACCAAGTTCTCTGTTGTTTGCAGTTGAAGGCGTCTCAACTGATAAAGCATCTCGCTAGCTGACTTGATGGGCCCAAGGATGGGTCTGTGACTCAAACTAGAGCAATCAGAGCCGATGAGACAGAACTTCAGGACTTTCACTGCACTGCTGGAATAAGAAGTTCTCTATTTCTAAACTCAAAAAGGAAAACGCATAAGCCCGGAACTGCTGCCACCCAACTTGCCCCTACATGCGTGAGAATGATGCCCACAGAGAGGAAAGCAGAGATGAGCTATGGATGGAGAGTGACTTATGATGACATCCTTTTCATCCCTGATCCAGACTTGTCTGAAATGTGACTGCCTCTAGATTTTTTGAACGTGTGAGCCATTTTGGGTTCAAGCTTGTCTGAGATGAAGTGTTTTGGGTCATACATTGTATCCTGACCTTATCTGGCAACAGATTACTCATGCTGTGACTAGTCCATGTTTCCCCTGCCTGCCCTGGCTCAAGTGGTATTTAAGTACCTAAGAGCAGGGTTTAATATTTATCCCTTATTAGTGAGTCCTCTCCTCCCCCAGCTTCTCTGTTGAGACTTGTGGATCAAGCTTCTGCTCTCAGAGAGAAGAGATGAAATATCCTATACGTCTTAGGGGCGAGACTTCCCAGCACGGGGAAGCACAGTCCACATGATTCCTTTTTGATTGAAATTCATGAAGAGATTGTTCAGAGAGGTAGGGAAAGGGAGACTAGAGGAAGTTACTGGGAGGGAAGATAATTTGGTTTGTTATTATCAAATTGTTTCAATTTTTTCCCTGATTATCAAAGGCATACAGAAACTAAAAAAGAAAATAGAGATCACTGTATTTCACAAATGATTTTTCTTCTCATAGTCTTCTGTATTTCCTTATGTCTTCTGGCAAGCATGTACGTCTTTGATAATCAGGATAAAATGCTAGCTGGATCAATTTGACAGCAACAAACTAAGCTTTCAAAGCCAAGGTACAGCAATAGTCTGATCCACTGTCAGGAGACTAACCAGGTGTCATCCTGTCTCCACCATCTATAGCCATGTGACCACTTTGATTCTCCATTTCTTCATCTATAAAGCAGAGATAATAGTGCCTAAGTCCCTAACTACCTATCTGATGTGGATATTGTGGGAATTAAAAGTGATAGTATTTAAGAATATTCCTAGTACTAAATACATATTTATTTCTTGTACCTCCTGTTAGAGTGTTAGAGGAGGGAGTTCAGATGTAAGTGACTGGGAGTTGGGGGTTGTAGGGAAGAAAGACTGCGGTGACAGCCTGGCCAGCCACCCCAATTATCACAGAGCCTATTGCATCCCCCACCACCACGCGTCCCATCTCTCCTTCTGCTACTCATGTTTTATTGTTACTCCTTTGTCCTTTTTATCTTTATCAGGAATGTGCATCTGAGGTTGTTTCACAGAATTCAAAGGGGAACATACCCTCTTCCCCCTGCTGGCCTTGTTGTCTCTCCACAGCTCTGTGATTCTTTCCTCTCCTCTCTCCCTCTCTAGAGGCTAATTAGCATTCACACACATGTTCTTCCGGTTGTGTCTTTAAGATTTAAAAATATGAATGGCAAGTGAGGTTTCTGGTCTGAAGTTTCTTCTTTGAAGTCTTTTAACAAGTCACCAGGGATTGATGGAGGTGTAGTGATGGGCCGAGAGCTGCTGCTGCTGCTGCTGCTGCTGCTGCTGCGAGGGAAGGGATGCGGCGCCCCCACATTCCCAGACAACCCTTGAGGAATTCCCTCTGAGATTTCCTCCCGTGCTTGTCTGGAGATTCTACAAGAAGGCAGGAGAATGCAGACTTCTTAACCCACAGAGAGACCAGGGCCCCACAGGCTCTGAAAGCTTCATTACACACAGCTACACTGCCCGTGCTCACCTCCCACACCGGGCACTTACCCTCCCCTCAAACACATACATGTCCTGTTCACACACTCACATAGAGGCCTATGCTCACACTCAGCCCACTGTTTTTTTTTTTTCTTTTCTTTTCTTTTCTTTTTTTTAAAAAAAAGATGACCAGTAAGGGGATCTTAACCCTTGACTTGGTGTTGTCAGCACCACACTCTCCCAAGTGAGCCAACCAGCCACCCCTATATAGGGATATGAACCTGCAGCCTTGGTGCCATCAGCACCACACTCTCCCGAGTGAGCCATGGGCTGGCCCTTCAGCCCACTGTTGACCTAAAAGAAACTGAGGCTCAATATTTATTGAAACAATACGACCATTGCAAGTGGAGAATTGCATAGGTCAGTTTGCCCTGAGAAATACGCTCCAAAGAGGGCCAGCAGAGCTTAGTATTTTATAATTACAAGAAGCGGGAAGAATCAAAGGAGAGAGAACAGCCCATCTCTAATCACCTCTTGGGTTTTTCCATGGGTCGTACATGACGTATAGCACTGAAATTTTTACATCAGTGTAGGTTACATCCTACATGCAGAGATCTAAGGTAACGGTTACAAGAAGCATTCTAGGTTATTTTATGACTTTCTGGTGCCATAGTATATGCTTCTAAGTAGATCTGAGGCACTACAGTTTAGCTGACCTGGTCAGAGCAGATTTTTTAGTTAAATCACTACAAACCAGAGAAACATGACAATGATCACTAGTGGTTTTATAAATCCTCCTTTCCTTTCTCTTTTATGGATAAAGATTCAGGGTCAAGATGTTAAGTAACTTGCTTCAAGTCAAACAGTTGGTAAGTATCACAGCCAGTTGTCAACCCAAGTCCATCAGACTACAAAGCCCACGTCCTCCCTGTGATGCATGCTGCCACCCGGTGTACAGAAGCTGGTGTCCAACAGGTGCTCATTTTTCTATATCCTGGTTAGTTACTGGAAAGGAGAAACCCCAACCCAATTTGATCTTGAAGGGAAAAGCCATTTATTTCCCTCTGCCAAGCAAATGGGACAGAGAAAAAGCTTAGTCCTTAAATGGGCTTGATTGCTGTTTTCTTTTCCTCTCTCTCCCCACTCCCTTTACTATTTGTAGAACTAAGTGAATTTTTATTGAAAAATGAGTTTTAACTATTGACTTCATTAGTTACTGTAAATTGTTTCAGCCAAATGGCAGAGAAAACATCCAGAGAAATGCGGAGCTCAGCCATTTCCTTCAGCCCCTCACCCAGCCGTGGTTGCTACAGGGGACAGCTCCTGTAGCAACCGCGCCACCAGCTGGCAGCAGGTATGTCAAACTTGTCTAAGAGAAAACAGTTTAATCCAACTCCGGGTTTGGGGAAAGCTGTGTTGCACAGGTGAAGGAGCAGACATGATTATTTGGTTTATTTTCTAATAAAACAAGTTTATTACTGGAGGATCAAGAAAGGGAAAACACTCCCAAACATGTTGTCAACACCTGGCCTTCCACAGCTGCTTTTATAAGTCCCAAGATGGAAGAATAGAATGGCATCTACCAAAGTGTCCTGGATTAGAAGATCCCTGTGCCTCCAAACACACTCATCACCCGCAGACCTGTGTATATGTGTGCACATGCACACACACACTCCAAAAACAGAGTTCTAGGCATCCTCCTCAGCATACTGTTACCAAATTTGGTTCTTGGGTCCCAAAGTCATAGAAATGAACAATGCACCAGCAGTAAAGCAAACAACACTTTATTAAAAGAGGAGATAGACTTATGCATAAGGGGGGTAGCTACAGAGAAGGTAGCCCCCCAGGGTTGGGGGTTAAGGGGTACAGGTTGGCATCATCATTCTGTGTCTCTGGAGGTGGTTGATCCTTTTCTTCCCGGTTGTGTCATGGGCGCATGCTCAGTTAGGGCTTTGGTGTTTGCACATGCTCAGTAGGTCCAAGATGGTGGTGGTGCTCCTCATGGTCACACCAGGAGGGTAATTGAAGCAGTCACCTTGAAGCTTAGTGTGCTTTCACGAACTCCTAAAAGGGTCTTAAGATTAATCTGTAACTTAATTTTTTAAATTACAGGAAACAAGCCTTGGGGAGAGGTTTTGCAACTCAGTGAATATCTGTTCCCTTCTTTTCTCAGTTTATTTTAGCAGCGCAGGCCATGGGGTAATCATGCACCGTGGTGGTCTTAAGACTGAGGGGTGGAAAAGTAACAAAGTGTCCTCTGCGAGGAAAATGGAGTTTGGTTCACAGGCCTAGCCCTATTCTGTCTCAGTATTAGTGACTCAACAAACACTTAAAGGATTAGACTGTACTTATTGGGAAGACACAGTAAAGTGAAGGCAAAGGAATTCATTTTGTTTAACAAAAAATTAAGTAAACAAATAAACCTGTGTTCATTCAGCTTAAATCTGTTAAGAACCTAGTATGTATTAGGCAATACGAATTAGCGAACAAGACACAGTGTCTGTCCTCAGTGGGCTTATAATCTACTCAGGGAGATAAACAAGTAAATGTAATTTCAATACACTGTGATAAGTACTATGTTTGAATCTACTCTATTCAGGCTTTCACTCCCATGGTCCACCAGAACTGCCTTTACTAAACTCGCATAGCCAATGGCAAATTCTTGCTCTTCTTACTTCATCTATTGGCAGCATATTACACAGCTCCGTGGAGGTGATATAGTGGAGCAGTCAAGGGTGGACTCTTAAGCCAGAACAAGTTCAAAATTGCAGCTCCAGCATCACCACGTGTGTAATCTTGAGAATTAAACTCTGTGCCTTAAGTTTGTCATCTATAACAGGGGGATAATAATAACACCTGCCTCAGAGTGCGGCGAGGATTACATTGTACTAACAACAGTGATTATTATTGTTGGAATACTTTTTTTATTTTATTATTTTTTGTTAGCATATTCATTATTACAAATCATCCTCATTCTTTATGCCCTTTACCCAATCTCTCCCCATCCTTCTCCCCCTCCCCCTTGTAATAACCATAGGTTTGTTCTCTCCTTCTAGTGCATAAACTGTTTCTCTTTCGATTTGTTGCCTAGATTATCTGTGCAGGCTGAGAGAGGTGTGTTCAGATCCCCACTAGTATCGTACAGCAGATGCTTCTTCTATCACTCTGGAGTGTGCTTTGTGGAGAGAGGGGACCTCTTCTTCTTCTTCATCTTTTTTTTTTTTTTTTTCTGTTTTTTGTCTCTGATGATAACTCTCCTTGTGTCAATGCAGTCGAGTGTCTGGTGTGCCATCTACACGGTAGCTGTGACTACTGCTATAGATACTAGCTGCTTTTGCTGCAGCTGTGGCAATTGCAGCGGCTATGGTGGGCTACCTATGTGGAAATGGTGTTTTTGGTGTGCTCTTTACCTGGTTGTGGTTGGGTTTGGCTTCCCCTGGCTCCATACATCAGGACCCCGGCAGGGCCCCCTACTGGAATACTTTCTTTACTTGGCTTTCAGGATCTCACACTCACCAATCCTTTCTCTTACTTTACTAGCTACTCCTTAATCTCCTTTGCTGGTTCCTTCTATTCCCTGATCCCTAAAGGTACCCCAGGTCACTGTCATTGTACCTCTTCTTTAACTATCACTCTCTTGGTGAGCTCACCCAGTCTTATGGTTTTAAATATTATCAGTGGTGGATACTATGATGTATCACCCAGACACCCCTTCAAGGAAGAACTTTTGTCACAGCTGCTAAGGACACCATCAGTGGACAGCCTTCAGGTGTCAGCTCTTGACCTCAGCATCAGAGAGCCACCTTATCCAAGGCCATGTCTTTCTGGGGATAATCAACAGTCAATAACTGGTTGAGATGAGAGTATAAAGGCCCTGTTATTTCAACCCCACAGAAGACAACTCTGACAAGACATTTCAGCTCAAGTTCCCAAAGGGATCAGCTAAGGCTGTCAAGGCTCTTTCTTAACCAACTCCTTCTATCCAATCCTGCATCCTCCACCTGTCTTCCAGAGATGTTGATCTCAAGGGCTTTCTCTGTTAATCATCCTAAACACTAAGTCCTGCCTCAGAATCTGCTTCCCAAAGAACACAAACTACAGTACCATTTATATGCTGATGACTACTACAATAGAAACAGAAAATATATTTGACAAAATCCAAAATCTATTACTGATAAAAAAAAAAGTCTGCAAAATAGGAATGAAAGAAAACTTTCTTAACCTGGTAAAGAACATCTGTGAAAAACTTCTATCTAACATCATACTTAAGACTGAATGCTTGTCCCCTAAGATCAGGAACAAGCATGAATGTACACTCTCTGCACTTTGCTTCAAAATTTCAATGTAGGTTCTCATCGACGCAATAACACAAGAAAAATAATTTGAGGGCATCAAGATTGGAAAGGAAGAAGTACAACTGTCTTTATAACAAGGTCATAGTTACAAAAAATATTTTGAAGTCTACAAAAAAAAGGCCACTAAAACTAAAAATTAAGCTTAGCAAGGTCGCAAAAACAATAGACAAAAAATCAATTGTACTTTCACATAGAATTAGCATTGGACATTTGGAAGTTGAAATTTTTAAAAACTACTATTTTAAATAGCATCAAAACACTTAAAATTTAGAAACAATTCTGACAAAAAATTTGTAAGACCTGTAGAAATCAAAGAAGACCTAAATAAATGGAGAGATATACTATATTCATGAACTGGAAGACTCAATACTGTTAAGAACTCAATTCTCTCCAAATTGATCTATGGGTTCAATGCAATCCCAGTCAAAATCTTTAAAAAAAATTTTTTTTGCAGAAAATGACAGGCTGATTCTAAAATTCAAATGAAAGGCAACAAACAAACAAACAAACTTAGAATAGACAAAACCTGAAGAATATGAACAGAGTTGGGACACTTAACTAATCTAAAAAATTGTAAACCTACAATAGTTAAGATAGTGTGGTATTATTAATAGTTAAAATAGTGTGGTATAAAAACAGCTAAATCAATCAACAGAACAGAAAAAAGAGTCCGGAAATAGATTCATACAATGAATTTTTGACAAAGGTGCAAAGGCAATTCTATAGGAGATAGGTAGTCTTTTCAACAAATGGTTCTGGAACTATTGAATATCCATATGCAAAAAAAAAAAAAAGAACTTCAATCTATACCTCATATCATATACAAAAATCAACTGTATCAAAATGGATCATAAACCTAAATATAAAACCTAAAACTATAAAACTCCTTATTTCACCCCTACGTATTTATCCAAGAGAAATCAAAGCATATATCCATACATAGAAGTGTACACAAATGTTCATAGCAACTTTATTTGTAATAGCCACAAACTGCAAACAACATAAATTTCCATGAATATATGAATGTATAAACAAATCGTGGTTTAGCCATACAATGGAGTGCTACTCTGGATAAAAAGTAATGAACTACTTATGCACACAACAATATGCATGAATCTCAAAATAATTATGCTGAATGAAAGACAGGCAAAAATAAATATGCTCTGTATGATTCCATCTATATAGAATTCTAGGAAATATAAACTAATCTATAGTGACAGAAAGTAGATCAGTAGTTGCCTGGGAAAAGAGAAGGGCAATAGGGAGCAGCAGAAGGGATTACAAAGGGCATGAGAAAACGTGTGGGTGTGACGGACATGTTCATCGTCTTGAGTGTGGTGATGGTTTGATTGAGTATATATATCTCAAAATGTATATTGTATTCTTTACATATGTGCAGTTTATTGTCCATTACATCTCAATAAAGCTGTTTAAAAAATTAAAACCACCACTGGCCAGTGTTTATAATGGCCTTTGTGGATTGGAAGATTCAATATAGTGGCCTTTACAAAGCCATACACGATCTGGCTCCCCACGACCTCTCTGATCTCATTTCTTACTCTTCTCTTCTTTGCTTTCTGTATTCCAGACACACTGGCCTATATAATGTTCTTTGAATAATCCTTGAGTGCTTTTAACCAGGGCTTTACACCAGGGTTCCCTCTACCTAGAGAACTCTTCCCCCACCCAGATATTTGCATGTCAAGCTCCTTCCCCTACTTTGATAATCAGTTTTATGTATTAACATGACTAGGCTATAGACTCCAGTTATTCAATCAAACACTAACTAGGAGTTTCTCTGGTTGAACCTTGACTAATGTACCTCCTCAGGTCTTTACCCAAAAATAACCTACTCCAGTGAGGGCTTCCTTGGCAATCCCATTTAAAATTGCAACCCCTGACCATTTTTATTTCCTTTCCTGCTTTGTTTTTCTGCAGTGAACTTATCACTATCGAAGATAGTGTATATTTATCTTATTGTGTGCCTTTTCTTCACTAGAATCTGAGCTCCATGAGGATAGGAATGTTTTGTCTACTGTTGTAAACCCAGTGCCTACAACAATACCTAATATCCAGTAAAAATGAATATTTTGAGAACAGATATCAGGATTACAGAGAAGGTACACTTAATCCAACCCTCTTTCAGGGAATATTTCCTAGAGGAAACAACATAGTTAGGTTAAGGCATTTGTATTGGGAGGTGACATCTAGGGTAAGGGAATTCAATCTAAGTAGAGAGAACAGCAATTTCAAAGGCCTAACAGAAATAATGGTAATAGCTAACAAGTGTTGTATACTTACCATGGGCTGGGAACAGTGCATGTGTATTCATTCCATGAATTCTCACAATTACTTGAGGTAATTATAATAGTGTCCCAATTTTTAGAAGTGGAAATTTAGGCACAGAGAGATTTGGTAACTTGCCTAAGATCACATATCTGTGAAGAGGCAGAGGTGGGATTTGACCTCAGGCCGTCTGGCTCCAGAGCCTATATCTGCTCTACTAAAAGAACTGACATGGAAACAAAAACAAAAACAAACAAAAAAGCAACAACAAAGAAAAAAGAAAAGAAAAAACAAACAAAAACAAAAAGAGCTGACATGGTGCATATATAGAACTGTCCACAGCTCACCGTTCCTGGAGGGTGGAACGTGGGAGGGCATGGAGAGAACAGAGGAGAGATAGGCAAGCTGATGCCACATTCTGGGACTGGGTCTTGTTGCTATTGCCAACTAGCTGTGGATCTCTGGTCTTCAGAGGGGGGGATGAATTAGATGACATCTAAATTCCCTCCCAGTCTCATAGGCTATGTCTCTGGGTACCACCTAGCCCAGAATTGAGCCAAGTGTTGTTGGGGCAGGAGAGAGATAACAGCCATAGTCCACATGCTAGTTGAAAAGTCATGACTGACACAAACAGAACTACTTGACAACACCACAAGGTGGTCACAACTGGAGGCAGAAATCTGAAGACTTCACCTTGCAAATAGAGTTTCAAGAAGGCAAAAGTGTGTGGGACAGAACCCACAGAATGGGAGAAAATATTCGCAAATCATATATCTGAAAAGGTATTACTATCCAGTATAAAGAAGGAACTCCTACACCTCAACAACAACAAAAAACAATTAAAAAATGAGCAAAAGAGAGCTGGCAGATTAGCTTAATTGGTTAAAGCACACTGTTAAAAGACCAAGGTCAAGGGTTTGGATCCCCATACCAGCCAGCCACCAAAAGAAAAAAAACAAAACAAAAAAATGAGCAAAGGACTTGCATAAACATTTCTCCAAAGAAGATATATAAATGGCCACCAAGCTCATGAAAAGATACTGAACATCATTAGTCATTAGGAAAATGCAGATCAAAACCACAATGAGGTACCATGTCACATGGGTATCATTTTTAGAAATTGAAAATAACAAGTGTTGGCAAGGATGTGAATAAATTAAAACCCTCATGTATTGCCGGTGGGAAGGTGAAGTGGTAAAGCCTCTATAGAAAACAGTATGGCAGTTCCTCAAAGAGTTAAACAGAGAATCACCGTATGATCCAGCAATTCCACTCCTAGGCATATACCCAAAAGAATTGAAAGCAGGAACTAAAAAGATATTTGTAAACCCATGTTCATAGCAGCATTATTAACAATAGCCAAAAGGTGGAAACAACCCAAACATCCATCAACAGATGAATGGATATATAAAATGTGGCATATACTTACAACAGAATATTTATTCAGCCTTAAAATGGAACCACCACCACATTAAGGAAATTCTGATATATGTTACGACATGGACAAACTTTGAAGACATGGTGAGCAAAATAAGCCAGACACAAAAGGACAAATATTGTATGATTCCACTTATATGAGGTATCTAGAACAGGCAAATTCATAGAGAGAGAAGGTAGAATAGAGATTACCAGAGGCTGGGGGAAGGAAGGAATAAGGAATTACTGTTTAATGGGTACAGAGTATCTGTTTGAAGTAACAAAAAAATTCCAGAAATGGATAGCAGTGATACTTGCACCACATCATGAATGTACTAAATGCCACTGAATTGAGCACTTAAAAGTGGTTAAAATAGTAAATTTTGTGTTACATGTATTCTGCCACAATATAAAAGGTAATTTTAAAAAAATGAGTGGGATAGTGCTGTGGACTGATTGAATTGTGTCCCCCAGAATTCATATATCAGAAGCTTAATTCCCACAGTAACTGTTGAGGGTAGGAAATCGTATTATTGTAATTGAAAGGTGGGGCCTTGCAGAGGTGATTGGATTTTGAGGACTGCACCCTCATTAATGTTTGATCCATTTTTGTAATAGCAGGCATGGTTCTGAAGGCTTTAAAAGGAGAGTGCATGAGGAAGTACATCTCTCTGCTCTGCCATTTTCTGTCATGTGAGACCCCTCCATTGCTGTAAAGCCAACACCAAAGAAGACCCTTAGAAGATCCATGTGTTCCCTGGATTTTAGACTTCCTGGCCTCTGAAACTGTAAGCAATAAATTTTGTTTTCTTTACAAATTACCCAGTTCCAGGTATTTTGTTATAAGAAACAGAAATGAACGAATACAGATGGTTTCTAAGTTCATGGCCCTACACATTTCTACTCCGCAACATCTCATGCACAAAGTCACTTGCTCAAAGCCCAGAAGAACATCCAGTGATGGGGGCAAGCACGCCTCTAATTGGAGTAGGAAAAAAAAAGGAAAAAGAATTGGCAAACCTGACTGGCCAAGAGGCAAATTCCCTCTTCCCCACCTGCTGCCTGCAGTTGAAACTTCCTGCTGACCAATAAGTTGAACCAGAGCCTGTCCATTTGAACTTCTCCCTTTGGTGCTCTCTTCTCCCCCACATTCTGTTCAAGCAGCTTTGAGGGCTGTTGATGGAGGCAACTGGAGTCAGCTTGGTTCTAAACCTCTACGTCTTATTATGTGCCCTCGGACAAATGACTTAACTGTCTGTGCCTTAGTGTCCTTTGCTGGGCCATGGAGATAATGATAGTACCTAACTCATAGGGTTGTGGTGAGTAGTGACTTTATTTACCTAAAGAACTTAGAATAGTGCCTGGAACATAGTAAGCACTCTGTAAGTATTGCTGCTATTATTGCTGTGGTTATTTTATTATTCTCCCAGGTTAAGCATGCAAGCATCTGGATGTACCTTTTTTTTTTTTTTTTAACTAGTTTTTATTGTTAATGTTATACTTTTCAATTGGTTGTGGCAGCATCAGGTATACACCCCAAGACAAAGAGAGGCAGAGAGTCCTTGCAGTGACTTCAAGTTTCAGACTTCTTCATGATCTTTAGAAGGTATCCTTTTGGGGCTTGCTTATCATGCTGTTAAGTGTGCATGTTTAACAGTTTATTTTAAAGGAAAGTACAAAGGATCCCAATGAACACCAGATGAAGAGATGGATAGGGAAAGGTATGGGTGAAGAGGCAAGAGCTTTTATGCCATCTCTGGGCACACCACCTTCCAGGAACCTCCACATGTTCTGCTAGCCAGAAGCTCTCTTGCTGTATCTTTTTGATGGGGGTGGAAGCTAATGAGTGGGAATTATATAGTAAACAGGAAGGTCACCATGTTAATAATGCCTAATTACCTTCTCTCTATTCCAAGTTTATGTTTGCCTCTGGCTTCAGTTAGTTTCCTCAAAAAATGGACTTTTAATTGGAGATGTGCATGCAAAAAGTTTACTGTTAGAGGACCTCAGGAGCAACACCTGTGGGGTAGTGAACAAAGCAGTGTCAGCCAGAGGAATACGTTGAACTTCAGTGTGCTCACAACAAAGGCCTCAGCCAATCCCCTGGTGAACTCTGGAGCTGGACTGTCAGAAATGTTCCAAATTGAGGCTAGTGGGCCTTAACACTTTCTCACAATCAGTCAGTGGGTGAGTCATTGGGTGAGGTAGGTTTCTTCAGCTGAGGGCAATTTCCAGAGAGAGACTCACCTGAAATCTGTCAGCCATGCACCCTCTCAGCAGCTGGGCAAATGAATGTTTCAGTTCTGGAGAGGGAGGTCTCAGATGCACACGACAGTATCCACTACAGTCCACCCTTACACCACTTGCTTCATGGAAGATCTGGGAGCAGCTCCTTCAGAATTCTGTTTGGCCTTTTTTCTTGGAGAATCTCACAAAATAAAGGTTAAGGGATATACTACAAAGTCCATTGAGAATCAGTGTCAAGGACTTCCCAAAGAGAATACATAGAACTTTACCAAGAAATTTAGAATAGTTCCAAGAATATGCAATCCAAGATGCCAGATCTATATCAACTGGTTCATATATGTTAGTAGGCATTCCACATGCAAAATTATTGGATGGAAAATGCAGAGTATATAGACTCCGAGGTTCATCGAAAAGACTATAACTTGTATAGGAAACCAGAGGAGTTTAGAAAAACTGTAGATATTGGACACAATCTTTTGGAAGCTATCCCAAAAGTTTTTTCTGTGAGAACACTCTAACTTAGTCCCGCAAGCAAAGAAGGGTTAAATCCAAAAGAGATGGCAGGAATAGGCTTCTTAATACCTATGGAGAGCATTAAGGAGTAAATCCTGAGGCAGGTATGATTCTACCTCTCTTCTCACTTTTTGTTAAGGGCCTTACACTAGAAATAGGGGATTTGTATGCAAATAAAACTTTATGGATATTTTTTATTTGTTTGTTTTGGTAGCTTGCTGGTACAGGGATTGAACCTTGTACCTTGGTGTTATCAGCATCACACTGTAACCAACTGAGCTCATGGGCCAACCTCGCAAAAAAAATTTTCAAATGGGAAAAAGACCTATTGTCAGATCTCTAAACATCTTATTAAACATTTTTAAAATTAATATATAATTCATATACTATGAAGTTCATCTTTATAAAGTGTGCAGTTCAGTGATTTCTAGTACATTCACAAGGTTGTACATTACCCCAGAAAGAAACTCCGTACCCACTACAACCACTCCTATCTCCCCTCCCTCTAGCCCTTGGAAACTACAAATTTACTCTCTGTGTCTATGGATTTGCCTATTTCAGATATTTCATATAAATGGAATCATACAATATGTGGCCTTTTGTGTCTAACTTCTTTTAGTCAGCATAATTATTTTGAAATTCATCATTGTTGTTGCATGTTCTGATAGTTCATTCCTTTTTTTCTTGTTGAGTAATATTGCATTGTATGGATGCACTAAATTTTGTTTATCAATTGTTTATCTATTATTAGCTGATGAAAATTTGGGTTGTTTTCACTTTTAGACTATTATGAATAATGCTTCCATGAATATTCATGTACAAGTTTTTGTGTAAACATGTTTTTAGTTTTCTTGGGTATATATCTAAGAATGAAATTGCTGGGTCCTATGGTAACTCTATGTTTAATTTTCCAAGGAACTGCCAAACTGTTTTCCAAAGCAGCTGTACCATTTTACATTTCCACCAGCAGCGTATGGGGGTTCCGATTTCTGCACATCCTTGCCCACAGTTGTTATTTTGATTATGGCCATCTTAGTGGGTATGTCACTGAATATTTTGAAAAAGCCTTAGAACAAAATCAGAATAAGACCCAGCATAAACTGATGCCCTTATATATAAAACTAGAAACTCTCACCACGATCCTCAAGAACTGGAGGAAGGAACCTTTTGATAAAGGGACTGGTAAGTATTTTAAGTCAAAAGGATATTCAAAAAATAATAGTACTGTGCTAGCTAAGAAATTGAATGAAACAAATAAGGCAGATGGGCAATGAAGATGTTCTAAGGGAAAAACCAAGCATCCAATTTCTTTAAGTTCACAAGGGAATTAAAACATTAAAGGAGAACTCTGCAAATTTTTATTCATTCAGGAGATACAATGTCAACCTTAAGGTGGGACATCATTATGCAAATTGGAGTCAATGAACTACTCAGCTGGTAGGTTGTCTAATAATCCTCAGATACTCCCCATATCCCACAGTTGTTATACTCAGACCTCAGACCATGGAATATTCTTCCTTTCTTTCCTCCCCTGTGACATGACCCACCAACTTAATAGCAAGGATCTACTATGCAAATGGAATTATAAAAAAAAAAAAAAAAACACTTCCCTGATCACTTCATCCTTGAAATTCATAAGGATTCTTCAATTAAAAATGAATTATAGTTCACTTGGACTCTGACTTGCCTATATCTTTGTGTCTAAGTAAAGCCCAAATTGAAGATCACGGGGTGCAGGATCTTGGTGGGCCAAAAATTCTACTGGAACTCTCAGAATTATCAAGGCTGAACTCTTCAAGGTTAGGTTGACCCATCCAAAGCTCTACCCAAACTTGCTCAATAACCTCTAAAAGTAGAAACAAAATAGGGGCTGGCCCGTGGCTCACTCGGGAGAGTGCGGTGCTGATAACACCAAGGCCCCGGGTTCGGATCCTATATAGGGATGGCCAGTTAGTTCACTGGTTGAGCTTGGTACTGACAACACCAAGCCAAGGGTTAGGATCCCCTTACTGGTCATCTTTAAAAAATAAATAAATAAGTAAAAGTAGAAGCAAAAAAAGAACTAAAACCAATACTTGAAAGCCTACGAAAGACTTATACCTTATGTTACTCCTTGTACTATTCCAATTTTTCCCAGTTAAGAAATCTAATAGGAGAAATATACCTTTGTTCAGGACATTAAAGCCACAAATGTATGATTTAAATGATATTGAGGAGCTAGTCTCTTATCAAGTGAATCAACAAATCTTAGGGGAAAAAACTGACACATAGGCTGAAATGATCGCCATCACAATCTTGATAAGCAATTACAACACCTCAAACAGTAGTAAGATCTGAATTGATGTTAACTCCAGAAGGTAATGGTCTCCCCTCCAGTTCAAGCTGAAGATTGACCCATGGGGCTGGGGGATGGGGATAATTGAGATAATTTGCATCCACATAACTCAACAAACAGGACTGAGAACTGACGCCACCAGTGTCAACATGATTTAACAATTTTTTTTCCAGGAAATTCTTGCCCAGGAGCAATAGACCACAAACTAATAAATAACTTCACTGTTTTTGTCATGAGATTACTATAAGCCAACTTTTTTTTAGACAAACAAGTTGCTCATCTGGGCAAACAGTTTGCTTATCAAACAATGTATGTATCAGGACTCATTTCAAGACCTTTGCCTTACTATGTCCACTAATCCTAAACTATTAAGACTCAACCTTTGCCCAGTCCCAATCAGCTTTAATGGTCTTAAACCATTAGACACTGAAATCCAAAACCTTATAAATATCCTTCCCTTTTGTCAGGTGGGATAATCGTTACTGGTCCCTCCTTTTGGAGGACAGATTAGAACATAATGATTGGAGTTCACATTGATATGTGTTAACAATCAGGACTTGTAACATCCTGATTGTTCCTAGGGGCTAGAGTGCCACCCACCTCAGCGGGTAGTCTAGACAGGCAGGAACAATAAAGACACAGCTCCAAAGAGCTGAGATGTGGAGTTGTGGGCCTGCCTAAGGCAGCCCCCCTGCAAGCTCCTTTCATCAGGCCCAGGGCTTGGATTGAAGGGGACTCTCGGGGTGGGGGATGTAAATAAAGATGATTTTTTTTTTTTTAAATATGACCAGTGAGGGGATCTTAACCCTTGACTTGGTGTTGTCAGCACCATGCTCTCCCAAGTGAGCCAGGGGCCAGCCCTAAAGATGATTTTTGGTGTAAAAAAAAAAAATCCCTCAAAACAAAAAATCCTTCTCTGACCTTCCATTCTGACACACAACTAATATTCTGTCAAGGCAGTGTTCTCCCTGACTGCAGTAGATCTAATAAACTTAGCTCTACTTCACAGGCTTTCTGGTGATCTTTGGATGAGTTGACAATAGAAAAGCAAACACTACGTCGGTTTCGTGCTGATCAAGTTCCCTCCTCTGAATAATAGGTTTATAACAACTTTTTTTTCGGGTTCATGAAAAAGAAAATTGGGCGCCATTCAGATCCTAGCAAATTGCAAAACATCCTGTCTCAGTGCACCCCTTCACCCTGGCCTGGCCCCCACCCATTGGGTTCCTGTTGTCATTGACTACCAACTAATTCACTCTTAATGAGTCAGCCAGGTCTGCACACTTCAATTACCTGGACTTCCCCAACCCTTCCCGTAGTGGTTTAATTGTTGCCTATAGCTACACTTTTTAAAAAATCACCAAGGGCTTTGTAAACCACATCGGAAATCCCAGACTCCGTACAAAGTCTTCTCTACAGAGTGCAGGAAAGCACCGAATTTCAGACACCTCTTCCCGGACTAGACGAACCTATGGTTTTCTCTGAGAGCCCTAGGAGCTGCGGTTCTGCCTAGCTCTTACCCTAGGCACTACATGCAAGTCATCTACATGCAGGTCACCCACTCACTCAGCTGCGGAATCACATCTCTGCAACCCAGATATGAGAAGCTCCGCCTTCATACGGGCTTCTATTTAAACTGTTTGTGCACCTTACATCTTCGTGGCACAACTGCACTCAAGGGCCCTGGGCCTTCCTGCTTGGAGACTTTCCCCGGTGCCCCAGCATTTCCCCGGGGGCCCTGCATTGAGAGGAATCCAAGGTTAACGCCTTTAGCCTGGGTGGACTCCAGGCCGCGGAGGCAACGGAGGTGGCGGGGTTCGGTTATATCCGCAGGCCAGAGGAGGGGACGGGGATGGGGTGCGGACCTCGGCGGTCGCCCCTCGCGGGATTTGGGGGTGGGGCACGAGGGGGTGCTGCGCGTCCAGCGGCCCCACTGTCGCCCACTGGGGAGCATGTTATGGACACTGGCCGAGACAGAGGACTCGCTCTCTCGGGGACATTGCCCACCCCCAAATCTCCTGCGGGCTCCGCGGCTCCCCAGGGGGCAAGGCACGACCCTCCCCATCCCGCCGCCGGTCCCTGATGGTCCTCGGTGGATGCCGCTCGACTGATCAGAGGGAAGGAGAAGAGGGAAGTTTGCACCTACCTGCCCGCTTCAAAGTAAAGCAGAGGGAGAAGAATCCCTGGAGTCACTGTGCCGGAGGGGGGCGTGTCTAGAGCAGGACCTGGACTGGGAGCGCTGCCGCCCGCGCTGCTCAGGGCAGAGACACCCGGCCCTCTGTCTCAGGAGCTCAAATCGCCCCCGCCCCGCGCGACGGTCCCCTTCCACATCTTCAGAACCAAGCCCCTACTCAGTCCCAATTTTGCTGCCATCCTCCCTCTGGCATTCTGTTACTGGGTATAGGTTTGTCTGGCTGCCCCCTTGACCCTTTGAAAAACAAACCACTCAAAAGTCAAATGTTGGTGAAAATGGAAGTCAGCTTTTGTTCAGGAATACCAGTGATGTGAGGGGAGATGTTAGGCTAACCCATCTCTCCTGTACACTTGAAGGAGAATGGCCAGGCTAAAGCCATCTCAAAGATTTGGATTTACTTAGGCGTTTCTATAGGGGGGCTGAGGGAATGGAAGGAAGAAAATGAAAAGCAGGAGGGAGGGGACGGTGCAAGGGGCCGGGTGCAAGGTCTCCTCAAGGCTCCATCAGGTTTCTGCTCCCGCCCTTGCTGTTTTCTTGTGGTCCTACTGCAGGGGTGGAATCAGCATAGCTTTATTGATGTCTTCTTTGGTTTGCCAGGGTCAGGATAGTATCTGCAAGTTTGCAGCTCCAGGCTGACTGAAAAACAACTTTACATTCATGTACATAATGTCATCTTGCCCCATAACCAAGGTTCAAAATATCAAATAACTAAGGGAAAAGAGGGAACTCAGAGAAATGCATGCCAAGAAAAAAACTGTGTCCTTTTAAAATCTTTTACAACCCAGGGCTGGCCTGTGGCTCACTCGGGAGAGTGTGGTGCTGACAACACCAAGTCAAGGGTTCAGATCCCTATGTAGGGATGGCCGGTTAGCTCACTTGGGAGAGCATGGTGCTGACAACACCAAGTCAAGGGTTAAGAGGCCCTTACCGGTCATCTTTAAAAAAAAAAAAAAAAAAGATCCCCTTACTGGTCATCTTTTTTTTTTTTTTTTTTTAAATCTTTTACAACCCATGTGGTTTTAGGTCCCCGCATGGCTTCAGTCCTGCTCACTCCAACATTCCTTCTCTTCTCCTAAAGGACTAATCTGTACAACTGCAACCATTCTTTTTCTTTGTGAGTTTAACTAAAAGCTCTTTCTGAAAAGATTGTTGATGTTCATCCCTTAGCTCAATCTTTAAAAATCAGGAATTGAAAGCTAACTCTCAAAGGAGGGAAGGGGTGAGGGAAGAGGAGAGATTGGATAAGGGGTCATAAAAAATAAGTATGATTTGTAACAATTAATATGTCAATAAAAAAAAAAGCTAACTCTCATTGTCACTGGCTGCTCAGAGGGACAGGGACAGGAACTGCCAGCACTCAGGAAGTACAGTTTGTCATTACATTTTTGCAATATAAAACTGTACCCACATACACATTGCAATAACGCATATCAAAGTTATTAGAATTCTTAAGAGTTTAGAATCTCCTGCTTAGAAAACTGCTGCAACATTATAAAGCAAATAACTATAGGTTTAGAAATAGAAATTAAATTTTAAAATGGTTGCCTTCTATGGAAGGCAATAATATTTGCATATGAAACATAGGATGAACCAATTATTAATGAGGTAGATCAGTTTAAAATTAATTTTTCCTTCTAACTGAAGAGAAAGTAATAGACTGCATAAGCAGTGTTTTCAATTATATACAAACGTGAAACCACTTTCAGTTGCTGTATGACCTCCTCAGGTTCACCATGATGTCAGAGGAAATATTGATATATGTCCCTGTATAAATTTACATTTTAAATTCAATTCAGGATAGATTATGTCTCCAAAGAAGATATAATAGATATAGATATATAACCAATAAGCACATAAAAAGCTGCTCAATATTACTTATCACTAGGGAAATGCAAATCAAAAACCACAATGAGATACCACTTCACATCTATTAGGATGGCTATTATCATTATCAAAAAAAAGAAAACAAGTGGCAGTAAGGATGTGGAGAAATTGAAACCCTTGCACATTGCTGGTGAGAATATAAAATGGTGTAGCCACTGTGAAAAATGGCATGGCTATTCTTCCAAAAATTGAATATAGAATTACTATATGATCCAGTAATTCCATTTCTGGATACATACCCAAAAGAAGTGAAAGCAGGAAGTCATACAAATATTCGTCACACCCACGTACATGTCAGTGTGGGGACCCACTTGAAACTCCAGAGTTGGTATACAGATTATTTTAAACAGAAGGTATTTGACATCCAACAGATACAGAGAAAGAAAAAGTCTTGTTAGAGCTTCCCCTATCTTTGAGTTGGACTAGAAGCAGCAACTTCTGGGAAATAAGGTGTATTAGTCCGTTTACGTTGGTTATAACACAATACTTGGAGCTGGGTAATTTATAAAGAAAATGAAATTTATTGCTTACGGTTTCTGAGGCTGGGAAGTCCAAAGTCCATCCGGTGGCGGTGACAGTGACCCAGGGGTCTCACATTGCAAGATGGTGGAAGCAGAAAGAGCAGAGAGAGAGAAAGACAGACTCTCCTCTTCTTTTAAAGCCCTCAGAGCCATGCCCCTGACCACCGTTTTTAATCCATTCACTACGGCATGGTCCTACAACCCAATCACCTCTTCAAGGCCCCACCTTACAATTACCATAATAGGATTTCCCACCCTCTTTACAGTCACAGTGGGGGCCAAGTTCCTAATACATAAAACTTGGGGGACACAACTCAGCTTCAGGGAGTCTTGGAGGGAAATAATTCAATCCACTAAAAATAAGGCAACCCAAAATTCTTCCTCAGGGTAAATTCCCTGAAGGGAGGAGAATAAAACCTATCCCAAATCCCTTCTCTAGGGGATTTTTATGGCCTGAAGGAGACAGAGAGACCACTGTACCTGTATAGACAACATTACTGCATACATTTTATCTACTGTTTGCTCTGCTTGAGCAGGTTCAGAACATGCTACCCCCAAATATGGCACCTTCGCATATTAAATGTTTAAAGCTGAAGGCATTTGAGAAAGTGGCAGAAGCGGGAAGGTGTCTTTGACCTTCTCCTGCTGTTCTCTGCTGAAGCAGGTCATCAAACGTAGGAAGGATTTTCTGACCTTCCCCTGAAGCAGGTCATATGACCTCCTTATACCCAAAGGAAAGGTGTCCTTATCCCTGAAGACACAGGGTCACAGAGAAGAGTCTGAATAAACAAGCCTTTCTAAGTTTCCCCCAAGTTATTATCATTAGATTATACTCTTTTCGTCCTATCATATTTCTCCATGACTGCCCTTCTTCATCAAATCTAGTACAAAAATATTCAGGTTTACCTGTTTCTTTGGGTTTTCATTTCCTTATGAAGCCTCCCATGTCACATAAAACTTAAATACATCTGTATGCCTTTCTCTTGTAAATCTGTCTTTTGTTATAGGGGCCTCAGCCAATGAACCTAAGATGAGTAGAAAGAAAAATATTTTTCCTCCGCTATATCCTGAAAACCCATTCATCTTTCAAAAAAGTCATTCGTTTTCCATAAGTGCCTTTCTCCCCCTCTCCTTTGCCTATTAAGGTAGTATGTAGGCCCCAAATTCTAACCACCCCTTTGAGGGACACTTTGTTGAGTTCTCCCACATCTTTGCACATTGCGTATGATGGGGTCAGGACATGCTGTCCAAAAAACATGGCACCTTGACATTCGAGAAAACAGCAGAAGCGGGAAGGCCACACTCGCCGTTCTTCCTGAAGCAGGCCATAAACCCATCTTTCCAGAGGTACTCTTTTGATATCCATAGGAAAGGAACAATTATCTCTGAAGACACAGGGATGCAGAGAAGAACATGAAACGGGCCTTGCTAAGTTCCCTCAGTTTATTACCTTTAGGTAATAACCCCTTCATCCAATCATACTTTGCCACAACTATTCACGCTTCATCAAATGTAAGCATGAAATACAGAGATTTCCCCGTTTCTTTGGATTTTCATTTCTGAAGGCCACTGTGTCATGTAAAACTTATAGTAAATAAATTCGTATGCTTTTCTCTCTCTCTCTCTCTTTTTTTTTTTTTTTTTTTTTGCAGCTGGCCAATATGAAGAGCCAAACCCTTTTCTCTTGTTAATCTGTCTTTTGTTATAGGGGACTTTGCCAGGAACCTAGTGATGGGTAAGAAAAAAATCTTTCCTCTCCTACACACACATAGATAAACTATTTTTTTCTCCTATTAATCTGTCTTTTGTCAGATTAATTAATAGGTTCCTAACACCAAGGCACAGGGTTCAATCCCTGTACAGGCCAGCTGCCAAAAAAACCCACCATTATATATATATATATATATATATATATATATATATATATATATATAATTACATATATGTAACCCACAGGCCCCATTCACTGAAATTAGAGGATAGAGGAAGAGTCTTTCCTTCAATACAGCAGCATTATTCACAATAGCCAAAAGGTGGAAGCCACCAAAGTGCCCTGGATAAACAAAATGTGATATAATTTGTAGAATTGAATGGATATTATTCAGCCATAAAAATAAATGAAGTGCTGATATATGCTACAGTGTGGATGAGCCTAGAAAACATTATTATTTTTTTTTAAAGTGACCGGTAAGGGGATCTTAACCCTTGACTTGGTGCTGTCAGCACCACGCTCACCCAGTGAGCAAACCGGCCATCCCTACATAGGGATCTGCACCCATGGCCTTGGTGTTGTCAGCACCACACTCTCCCGAGTGAGCCACGGACCAGCCCTGAACCTAGAAAAATTATGCTGAGTGAAAGAAACCAGACACAAAAAGTCACATATTGTATGATTCTATTTATAAGAACATCCAAAGTAAGTCAGTACGTAGAGACAGAAAGCCAGCTAGTGGTTGCCAACGGCTGGGTCGGGGGAAGAATGAGGACTGACTACTTAATAGTTATAAGCTTTTCTTCAGGGGTGATGAAAATATCTTGGAACTAGATACAAGTGATGGTTGTAGAACATTGTGAATGTGCTAAATGCCAATGAGTACACTTTAAAATGGTTAAAGCTATGTGAATTTAACCTCAATACAAAAATTAAATTCAGTAAAGATGTAGTAGGAGTACATTCAGTTATTTCTTCCACTAATCACAACTATAAAACCTAGGCATTATGTACAAAACAAACATAGGAAGACTCTAAAAGGTGGAGAGAAGAAGGCAGACCAGCTGGGGCGTTGGGACCCAAGGAACGGCAGGGCAGTGAGTTCCCTGTATTTTCTTCCTGCCTTATATATTTCAGACTGGATGCTGAGCAAGCCAGCAGCCTGGGAATGCCAACAGGCACAGACAAAAGGAAGGACCGAGGAAAGCCTGCTCTCTCTAGCAGGCTAGCAAGACCAAAAACTTGGGCAATAATTGTTCTACTCCTGGCAACACCGAAGAAAAAACTACAGCTTTATCCACTCCTGTCACCAAAAGCTGAGTGGGGAGCCTAGACTTCCCCCCTCGCCAGGCTGTAATGAGGCACCCCAACCTCCCTGCCAGGGTGCTCTCAGAGAAGGCCAAGTGGGGAGCTGGGACTCTCATCCTCACTGAACAGTAATGAGCTCAGTCTCTCTCCCCACCGTCAATGTCAGTGGAGACCACATGGGGAATCTGGACTTCCGTTCCTACCTGGAGATAGCAAGGTGCCCCTCCCCTTCTTTGTTGGGGTGGTGTCAGTGGACACTAAGTAAACATGTTATCAAACCCAAGTCTGGCTGTCTGCCACCAAACAGAAACATATGACTCAAAAGCCAAATGTTGGTGAAAAAGGGCAGGCAGCTTTTTTTCAGGACTAGTAACCTGAAGGAAATGGTAGGATAATCCACCTCCTGTTCTCAAGTTAACCAAGGATTTTTATGGGGTAGAAGCAGGAAGTGAAAAGCAGGAGGGGGAGATGGTCGTGAGTTGCGGGGGCTACGTGTAAGGGGGCAGGTGCCAATTCTCATCAAGATTCCGTCTGGCTTCTGTTCTCATCCTTGACGTTATCTTAGGGTCCTGCAGGATTCTGAATTGCTTCGAGATAGAATCAGTGTAGCTTTATTGATGTCTTCTTTGGTTTCTTAGGGTCTGGACAGTACATGACTTATAGCAAGTTTGCAGCTCCAGGGTGACTGGAAAACAACTTTATGTTTATGTAAATTATGTCATTCTGCCCTGTAACCGGGGCTCAAAATATCAAATAACTGTGGGGAAAGAGAGAGAAATGCATGCTAACCTTGTATTATATTTTTCTAGACACACACACTCCTATTTCTGGGATTCAGCCAGCAAATTTGCCTTGCAAACTTCCTCCAAGTCTGAGGCCTGCTCCAGCCCTTTCCTTCCTTCTCCTATTTCTCCCTTCATCTTGAGGGGCTGTTTCAGTCTTGTTCACACTAACAGAGAGGCAGGATTTTCACTGCTGTCCAGTGGTAAAGAGGCCCAGTGGGGACCAATACATGTCCCCTTACACCCCCCAGCTGGCGTTTATCAGTAGAGGCCTAGTGAGGACCCTGTACTCACACCCCACACCCCACATGGTTCTAGTTAGGAGCCTCTCCTCATCCTGGGTGTCAACAGAGACTGAGTGGGGAACCTGGGCCTCCATCAGCAGTAACAAAATGGTACTGCCCCTTCCCCACCACAACAATATCAGAGGAGGTCTGCTAAAACAGAAGATTTAAATATCCCAGTCTTATAATGCCCAAATGTCCATGTTTCTTTAAAAAATTACTCATACCAAGAACCAGGAAAATCTCAACATGGATGAAAAAAGATGATCAACAAATATCCCCAACTAGATGCCACAGGTTTTAGAATTATCTGACAAGGGCTTTAAAAGAGCCACCATAATGTTTCAATGAATACTTAGAATACACTTGAAACCAATGAAAACATAGAATGTCTCAGCAAAGAAATAGAAAACAAAGAAGAGCCAAATGGAAATTTTAGAACTTAAAAATACAGTAACCTAGATAAAAACTCAATGGATGGACTCAACAGCAAAATGGAGGAGACAGAAGAAAGAATCCATGAACTTGAAGATAGAACAATAGAAGTTACCCAATATAAACAACAGAGAGAAAATAGTCTTAGTGTTGGAATGAACAGGACTGAAGCCATGTTGGACCTAAAACTGCATGGGTTCTAAAATATGTTTAAAGGAAGCAGGGGATTTTTTTTGTTTTGTTTTTCTTTGGGGCATGCATTTCTCTGAGTTCCCTCTTTTTTCCCATGGTTATTTGATATTTTAAACCTTGGTTATGGGGCAAGATGACATTGTTTACACGAATGTAAAGTTGTTATCCAGCCAACCTGAAGATGCAAACTTGCAGACTTGCATGTACTATCCAGACTGTGGGAAACTTAGGAAAGCATCAATAAAACTACGCTGATTCCATCCGTCTGGCAGCACCATGAGATAACAGCAAGGACGGGAGTAGAAGCCAGACAGTCTTGGTGAGACCTTGCACCTGAGGCCTTGCATGAAGCCCTCACTGCTCACGTTCTTCTCCCTCCTGCTTTTCATTTTCCTACATTTCATTCCCTCAGGCTCCTCTTTAAAAAACCCCTCAGTAAATCTGAGATTTTGAGATGGCTTTAGTCTAGACATTCTCTTTCAGGTTTACTGGAGATATGGGTTAGCCTAACTCCTCACCTCAGGTCACTGGTATTCCTGAATAAAAGCTGACTTCCATTTTCACCAGCATTTGAGTTTTGGGTTATTTATTTTTGTCTGGGGGCAGGCAGTTGGGCCTGCATGCCTTGTAACATTAGGAATCTGTGGAGGTATAACAAAAGACCTAATGGTTGCGCCACCAGACTCCTGGAAGTAGCAAGAAAGAGGGCAAGGCTGAAAAACTATTCAAAGAAATAATGGCTGAGAATTTCCTAAATTTGGCAGGAGAAATAAACCTACAGATTCAAGAAACTGAGTGAACCCCAAACATGATAAATTCAAAGAAATCTATGCCAAGACACATCAAAGTCAAACTTCCAAAAACTAAAAACAAGAAAAAGTCTTGAAAGCACAAGAGAAACTGTGTATTATCTATAGGGGGAAAAAAAAGTTTGAATGACAGTGGGTGTCTCATCAAAAACTATGGATGCCAGAGGAAGAGAACACAATATTTTACAAGTGCTGAAAGAAAATAACTCAACCCAGGGAGCTGGCTGGTTTGCTCAGTTGGTAGAATATGGTGCTGATAACACAAGGTCTAGTGTTTGGATGCCAGTACAGGTCAGCTGCCAAAACAAAACAAAACAAAACAGCAACAACAACAAAAAGAAAATAGCTGTCAACTCAGAATTCTATACCCAGCAAAAATATCCATCAAGAATGAAGGGAATGGGACTGTCAAGCTCAGTCAGCTAGAGCACAGCTTTGTGACACCAAGGTTGAGGGTCTGGATCCCCATATCAGCCAGCAAAAAAAAAGGGGGAAGGAGGGAATTAAGATGTTCTCAAGAAGAAATATTAGGAGAATTTGTCCTGTAGACCAACCTCAAAAGGATGGCTAAAGGAAATTATCTAAATATGAAGGAAATGATAAAAGAAGGTATCCTGGAACATTAGGAAGTAAGAATGAACAATGGAAAGATTAGAAATACAGTAGAAACATATGGAGGTAAAGAATACCTTCAATCACTGGATGGAGAAGAGCCTAACTAACCTATATCAGAAAATTAAAATTTTGGTCTTTGTAAGTCATTACAATTTTGTTCTATACTTTCTTCTGAAGCATAGCCTATTTATGCTGTCTAATTCAATCATAATGGAAGGTTTTAATTTTTGCAGCTTTTGTTTTTTTCATATTCACATTCACTATAAATCTTTAAAAAAATAATATGAAAAATAAAATTGTCTTTAAAATCAATGTAACTTACCACATAAATAGAATATAGGAGAAAAATCATATGACTGGCTCAATAAATGCAGAAGAAAATATTGGCAAAAAAATAATTCAAAGGAGTATTTAATTGGAGAAAGAGTACAGCATGAGTGAATTGAACATAGAATTTAGAGTCAGAAATACCCACATTCAAATTCTGACCATGCAATAAAACCTCTTGCAAGTTGATCGATTTTTCAGAGACTTGTTCTTCTTTTGTAAAATGGATTGTTTGGGAGATATTGTACATCAACATCCCAGAATCAGACACGAAATAGGGACTCAATAAATGATGTCCAATATGAATATTATGTTATTTACATGGGAGATATATATATATATATATATATGTACAACATATGCTTAGAGGTACATATATACGTATATATGCTTAGAGTCCCATATTAGTGGAAGACATAAAAAGAAGTATCTATTGGGGAAAACATATGAAATAACTAATATTTGTATCAAAGGGTAAAAATTTACAGCACATTACTACCTTATTTAAAGTTATGATTAAAATAAGCTCTCAATATATAGGCAATGAATAAGAATTTTCAGGCCTGGCCCATGGCTCACTGGGTGAGCGTGGTGCTGACAACAAGTCAAGGGTTAAGATCCCCTTACTGGTCATCTTTAAAAAAAAAAAAAAAAAAAAAAGAAGAAGAATTTGCACAGACAGAAAATTAGAAGAGTAGACTGCTACACAAGTGGAAGAGAAAATGTTAAGCTTTAAGAATATATTTTTTTCAAGTACAATGGCATATAATTAAAGAAAAATAACACATTTCCTACCTCAGTGTGTGCTCCAAGCATTCACCTTTCTGTTGAGATTTTCTTGGGCAAGGTGTCTTCTATTTTTATTATTTTTTATTTATTTATTTTAGTTTATTTTTTAATTTTTATTGAATCAAAATTGATTATACAAATTTTGGGGGTTCAACAATGAGATATGTTGATCAAATCAATATCACTAGTATATATATAGTTACAAATCATAATTATTATTTATGCCCCTTGTCCAATCTCTCCCCATCCCCCTTTTCCTCCCCCCACACCCCTCTAATTACCCTAGATTTCTTCTCACCCTCTGAAAGAATAATGGTTACCCTGTTAATTTGCTGCCCAAAAGATCTGTCCAATGCTGAGAGGTGTGATCAGATCCCCCAATACTATCACAGAGCAGATGCCTCTTTCATCACTCCGAAATGGGCTCTGTGGAGAGAGACATCCTCCTCCTTTCTTTATCTCTGCTGGTGACTCCCGTTGTGTTAAGACACTCCAGTGGCTGGCAGACGATCTGTGTGGTGGTTGTGGCATCTAGCCGCCTTCACGGCAGCCATGGTTATCGTGGTGGCTGTGGTGGGCCACCCACATGGAGAAGATGTTTTTGGCATGCTCCTTGGTGCTGGCAGTGTGCCTGGTTGTGGAGAATGTCCAATCCACAGCTCCATACCCCAGGTCCCCAAGTGGGTCCTGAGGCCCTGGCATGGTGTGCCTGGTTGTGGAAGGGGGTCCGGTCCCCTTCTCCATGCCCCAGGTCCCCAGATGGGTCCCAAGGCAGTGGCATGGTGAGCCTAGTTGTGGGAGGGGGGTCCAGTCCGCAGCTCCATACTCCGGGTCCCTGGGCAGGCCCCAAGGTGCTGGCGCAGTGAGCCTGGTTGTGGGAGGGGGGTCCAATCCCATTCTCCATGCCCCGGGTCCCCAAGTAGGTCCTGAGGCACTGGCACAGGGTGCCTGGTTGGGGGGGGGGGGGGTCCAGTCGCAGGGTGTCTTCTAAGATGTTTTTTTGTTTGTTTGTTTGTTTGTTTGTTTTGTCTTTTTCATGACCGGCACTCAGCCAGTGAGCGCACCGGCCAGTCCTATATAGGATCCGAACCCGCGGCGGGAGCGTCGCCGCGCTCCCAGTGCCGCACTCTCCCGAGTGCGCCAGGGGCTCGGCCCTAAGATGTTTTTAAGAAATTTTTTAAAACAAAAATGTCTTAATTTTTAAAAACTCAGAAAAAAATATTTAATGAAAAGAAATTCTGATGAAGTTGGCATGAAATAGGCACATTCCTATAGGGCTGCAATAGCTCATATTGATACAAAATAGGCTTTAAAAGCCAGAGCTTCATAAAAATTAATGCAGAACAAAATAGATTTTGCATTATTTTATTCTCAGAGTGTATTTTTAATAGATTCTTAATTTCCTTAACAGTGAATTAGTATTTACATGGCATTGTTCTTACTTACTTGAAAGGTCAAGTTTGGGCTCACAGTGCAGAGGGAGCTTCAAAGGCAGGACAGTTCTGTGAAGTCGGAGAACTTGTCCCACTCTTCCAGCCCTTCCCACAATTTTGAATTTCCTGTATCAAATCCTTTTCTGGGTAGAATACCTAGGGTGGATTCAGTTCCTGATTACTGAATGGGTTTGACAGCATAGCCCAAAGGAGCAGTGCAAGAGAGATGATGAAGACAGCATTCCGACAAGAGACACTAGAACTGTTTATTTCTGAGAGCTTCTCTCATGTCAACCTAAATGCCTCCTAATACAACTAAGCCTACTTGCTTCTTCTCTATCCATTGTTGAACAGCTACACATTGGGCTCCAAGTCAGATGTTAGAAACTAACGTCTCTGCTAGAGAAAGCTGCATCTTAGCCTAGCCTGGCTGTGCCTGGGACGTGACCTTGGCCCTCCTTCCACCAACTAATGGTGAGCAGAAGGCCCTCATGATGAGTCCTTGGAATAAGTTTTGTCAAAAGCCAGAGTGAGGTTGGATATTTGGCCAAATTAGACCATTCTTTTGAAGCTAATGTTGGGTCAAAAGAATCTCTTTCTCCCCTGTTGAGATTCAATATTTGAGTCTGAGTAATGAACTGACAATAGACAGATTAACAGGAGAAAAGGCATACAAATTCATTATGAGCATGAGGGCATCACAGGAAGGTGGGGCTTATATACCCTTTTCATAGAAGAGGGAATTGGGGGATGTGGGAGATTTTAGAGGAAGAGTAAATAATTTTTAGGGGAGATGAATAGGGCAACATTCTACTGAACTATGGGTATGATGTCAACTGTAGTCTTCCTTCCTGCTATATGCATCAATCTCCCCCAGTTGGTGAGATATCTGGGGGAGGGATTCACAACAATTGAATATCTTCTGGAAGATCCAGCCTTTTAGGTAAATAAGGGAACTTCAGAGTTTGAAGTCCAGAGTGGCATATTTTGGAGAATCATTTTCTGAGCCCCAACACTAATTTCCTTTTGGTTGACGTGGTGCAGCAAAATGTATTGATATGAAGGGTGATTAGCCATTAATAAATTATGCTGGCTGCTCTACTCTACCTGTCATGAATTATTCAGAGCTATAAAAGCATTTCAGTTTAAATAGTCACCATGGCTTTAGTCCAATTTAGCGAGGAGCTTGGGTTTCATCATATTTTTGCATGTCAGAATTGGAGCACAAACTAATAGTTCCAGGAAAAAAACACCAGATAGCCTATCCCATACAGAAGGTGAGGATCTATGCAGTGCAGAAATACGTGGTGGGGGAGTGGCCAGAGCCTTTGCTTGGGGTCCAGGATTGCTGGGTCCTGTCCCAAGCCTGGCACTGGCTTCACTGAAGGACTTGGGGCTCATCTGTTTGATCACGAGAAGTCAGGTTGGGGCATCAGAGTATGTCTTCCCCAATCCTTGACTGTAAGCATTTTAAAAACTATCAGTCTTTTGAGACTGTGTAAGGAGACATGAAAGAGTGAAGGAATCTATATGACCATATAGATTGGGAATGGGACTCGAATTACCAAGCATTAGGACCTCCACAGGAAACGCTGGACAGCTGGAGGTTTAGGAAGGCTAGACTCAGATAACCTGTTGATAAAGGGATGATTGATATGTCTATAAATCATGTCTGAGGACCTGTGGTCCTGATGCGTAGGTGGTGAGTGAGGGAAGCGTATGAAGGATGAAGGTGAGTTAGCAGGAATGAGTGAGTCTGGGCCTTTCTTTTTAAAATCCGAAGAGTGGTTTGTTTCCTGTACAGACCCTAACCCAATGGCAGCAGTGTCAGAGACTCAACATGATGAAAACAGCAGTCTAGCAAGAGAGAATAGAGCTCGCAGCTTCCCTGTCTCCTCTTTTGTTAATTTTTAGGACATAGCTAGAGCCAAAGAAGAGTTGGTGTGAGGATCAGGTTTGGGACTAGGGTGAGGCATCCGGCGCACAAAATTTAAGGAGGCGCTCACTCACAAGGACCAACCTTGCATTTGTATGATCTTGAGAGTGAGTGCCTTCTTAAATGTTGTGCCTCCTGGCCTCAAGGTAATTCTGGCCCTTGTCAGGGCTCAGAACATGACACCCCAAAATATGGCACCTTGGCAATTGAGAAAGCTGGATAAGCAAGGTCACTCTCACCTTCCCCTGCCTTTCTGTGTGAAGTGTGGACATAAAGAATTCTCTAACCTACCTGGCCTGCAAGTAGGACATAAGACCCTCATTCCAGAGTGGTCCTACCCCTTACCTAGGGGGAAGGAATGCTTCAAGGAAGGCCAAGAATAATCTGGACAGGCCTTGCCGGATGCCCTCTTCAGTTTATTACCATTAGATCACACCCTTTTAATCCAATCATGTTTTGCCACAAATTTTTACTTCTTTCATCAGACTTAGCATAAAAACACAGTTTTCTCTAGTTCTTCAGGTCTTCATCTCTGAAGGCTCCTGTTAGTAAAACTTTGTTAAGTAAATTTGTTATGCTTTTCTCTTGCTAATCTGTCTTTCATTATAAGGGTGTCATCAGTGAATTGCAATTTGCAATGGGTGAGGAAAAGATACTAATTTTTTCTCCCCTGTACCCTGATGGGGAGCTCTCCAGACAGACAACTGAATTGCTAGGCTCCCCCATCACCTGTGAACCACACCCTCTCCTCCTATTTCCTACATCTCTGAAATTTCCCTCACTGCCCACCCCAAATACAGTATCATGAGAGTTAAATCTTAGACTAGGTTTCAAAGGAAGCACGGTGTCGTTTAGTTCCTGTATTCTCCCCTGTCCGGACCAGAGATGGGTATGTGGAGATGGATTTCCAAGATGGACATAGCTTCCTGTTCTCCACTCCCTGAGTCCATGCCTGGTTGAACATCTGAATGACTTCTTACTCTTATTCTTAGGGAATGCTGACTTCTCCTGCTGCTTACCCCTCTTCCCCTTTGCAGAGTTTGAATGTCTGTCCCCTCTGAAACTCATGTTGAAACTTAACCCCCAATGTAACAGTATTGGGAGGTGGGACTTTTCAGAAGTGATTGGGTCAAGGGGGCTCTATTCTTGTGAATGAATTAATCCATTCATGTGTTAGTGGATAATGGATTAATGAGTTAATGGATTAGTAGGTTACCACGGCAGTGAGTTAGTTGTTGCACAAGTATGTCTGCTGCTGCACAAGTGTGTCTGTTGTTGGCTCTCTCTCATGAGCCCCCTGACCATGTGATGCCCTGTACCACCTTGGGACTCTGCAGAGAGTCCACCCTAGCAAAAAGGCCCTCACCAGATGTGGCCCCTTGACCTTAGACTTTCCAGGCTCCAGGATTATAAGAAATAAGTTTCTTTTTTAAAAAAATAAATGACCCAGTCTCAGGTATTCAGTTATAGCCGCAGAAAATGAACTAAGACACCATCCTTGCTTCGGCCTAGGCTCCTCGAGTGTTTCACTGTGGGTTCCCTTTACCATCAGCTCCAGGCAGCTGCATTTTGATCTTAGAGCTAACAGACAGATCCACTTTCTCAACATGGCAGCTCTCTCTGCTGTTGTTTGTTACATGGCTACACAGGTTGATGAAAACTTCTTCCCTTAATTTTCACTTTACTCAGCTACCTCTTGTCTCTGAGAGAGCTCCCAAGGGCCAGCTCCCTGGGCGAGGGAGGAAATCTTGCCACTCACACTGACCGCAGGCAGTCAGCAAACACCGACTCACCTCCCACGCCTTTACTTCTTAGATGTAAACCTCTTGATGGAACGCAAATGAATACCCCCAGGACAGTGAACACGGACCTGTTATCAAGCATCCCTTCATGTGAATAAAGGGCATGAGAACAGGCTTCTAAAGGTCAACCTGGGGAGTTCCAAATATGACAGTTACAATTTTACACATAACTTTCCTCAACGTTCTCCACTTGCCGCTGCCTTACTTTCCACCCATTCCCTTGTCTTCTCTCACTTCCTCTCCTGGCAAGGTCATGCTGGTTGTTGGCAGAAAGCCTCAGCTCCTCGATATGGGAACCTCTCCGGAGGCTGCTTGAATGTCCTCATGGCATGGCAGCTGGCTTCCCCCAGAGTGAGGGGTCCAGGAGAGAGAGCAAAAAGGAAGTCACAATGCCTTTTAGGTCCTAATCTCTAAAGTCACTCTAGGGGAGAAAAAATAATATCTTTTTCTAATATCTAATGTCTCACCCTAGGTTCATGGCAGCGACCCTTATAACAAAAGACAGAATACAAGAGAAAATTACGCAAAGTTATTTAACAAGTTTTATGTCACATGGAATGCTTCATAAGAAAATGAAGACCCAAAGAAACCAGGAAAACTGTATTTTTATGCTTAGATTTGATGAAGAGAAGACAATTGCGTAGAAGTATGATTGGACAAGAGGGAGTAGGACCTAATGGTAATAAACTGGGGGGAACTTAGCAAGGTCTGTTTATTCATTCTTCTTGGTGTCTCTGTGTCTTCCTTCCTTTCTCCTGGGTACAGGGAGGACCCCTCTGGAATGAGGGTTTTATTTTCCTACTTTAGAGGAAGACTGGAGATTTCTTTTATGGCCTCCTTCAGGGGAGAGTGGTGGGAGGTCAGAGAAACCTCCTGCTCATACTGTTTGGTCAAATGCCACAGTGCTGTACTTTGGTGTGGAGTGTCCTGAACATCATCACACACCAGCACTTCTGCCACATCCTATTCAATAGAAGGGAGTCACAAAAAAAGTTTAGCCCATACCCTGAGAGGAGGAGAATTAGGATCCACGTTTTGAAGGAAAGAGTATCAAAAAATTTGTGGACATATTTTGCTCAAGTGGTGGGATGAGTCACCATTAATCCCCATCCCAGTCCAATCTATCAGCAAGTCCTATTGTTCTACATCCAAAATATATCTTAAACCTGATCATGTTTTCTCATTTCATTTATTTATTTTTATTTTTCTGGCTGCTGGCCGGTGCAGGGATCCAAACCCTTGACCTTGGTGTTATCAGCATCATGCTCTAACCAACTGAGCTAACTAGCCAGCCTAAAAGGGGAAATTTTTCTGTGTATAAATTATACCTTAAATGAGAGGGCTGACTGACTGGTCCTCTATATTATAGCCCTTTTTTCACAAACCTATGTAAATGGAAAAAATACCACAATCAAGATGTATTTTAACTTTTTTCTTTCTTTCTGTGGTTGGCTGGCACAGGGAACTGAACCCTTGACCTTAGCATTACAAGGCTTTGTGTTAACCAGCCAGCCAAGACATAGAAAAGTCCTATTAATCCAAAAACTTCATGTCCCTTTTTGTCAGCTCTCCCCTCATTCCCAGCCCCTGACTGCTGCTGATCTGTTAACTGTCTCTATAGTTTTGTCTTTGCAAGAATGACATATAAATGGAATCACACAATATAAAGCCTGTTTCCTCTGGCTGCTTTCACTTAGCATAAGGCGTTTGAGATTCTTCCGTGTTATTATGTAAGTCAATAATTTGCTCCTCTTTATTGCTGAGTAGCATTCTGTTGCATGGATGTGCCACATCTATGTTTATCCTTTCCCTGGTTGAGGGACCTTGGGGCTGTTTCAAGTTTGGGCAATCAAACATTTGTGTTGCAGGGGAGGAAAAATGATTTTCTGTCTGCCCTTCATAATTCTCACCTGTGACTCCCTGAAACGGATGCACAAGAGAAAAATGAAAAGTCTAATAACATGTATATGTCCTGTATGCATGGGAGATAACCCAGAGAAATGAGTCCATCTCAAGAGTAGATCTGAAAGGAGTTTAAACTTCAGGCTTAAATACCATCATTTTCTAAAATTAAAAAAAAAAAAAAAATGAAGGGAAAGGTCTGGTTAAGATGACAATGCCAGGAAAAGCACCTTCAACAAAAGTAAGGTTTTTTATGCAGATTGAAGTCCAAGCCTTCTCCATTGATTAAGTCTCTAGTGATTTAGTCTTTCTCTTCCCGGTGCAGAGAGGGAGACACCTTACAAATGGAGGTTTCCTTTATAGTTATAAATTTCTCTTACAAAAGGGTAACTTTTCTGGCATATTTTGGGGTGGCATATTTTGGTCTCCAATGGTGTAAAAAGTTTTGTGTGTTCTAGTTTTCACTTCGCTTCTGACCACTTTTGATTATCTTCAGTGCTTCCCCCCTAGTCTGAGCCGCCATCCCCTCTCCCAGAGCCCCCCAACAGGTCTCCCTGCTCCCACTCTTGCCTCCCTACAATTCAGCCTCCTCAGAGCAGCGAGTCAAGTTTGAAAACTTGAAAACTGTCAGCCAGTTTATGTCTCCCTTCTGCTGTAAAGCGCTCTAATGGAATCATATCGCACATAGAGGAAAATCCAAACTCTTTCACTGATACCGGGCACAGGTCTGGCTGCCCCCTTTGAAAAACAAACCACTCAAAAGTCGAATGCTGGTGAAAATGGAAGTCAGCTTTTATTCAGGAATACCAGCGACCCAAGGGGAGATGTTAGACTAACCCATCTCTCCAGTAAACCTGAAGGACAATGGCTGGGCTAAAGCCATGTCAAAGATTCAGATTTACTGAGGGGTTTCAAAGAGGGGCTTGAGGAAATGGAATGTGGGACATGAAAAGCAGGAGGGTTGGCGATGTGGGCTGCAGGGGCTCCATGCAAGGGGCCAGGTGCAAGGTCTTGCCAAGACTCCCTCTGGTTTTCTTTTCCCATCTTTGCTGTTATCTCAGGGTCTGGATAGTACGTGCCTCCTGGCAAGTCTGCAGCTTCAGGATGGCTGGAAACAACTTTAAATTTATGTAAATAATGTCATCTTGCCCCATAACCAAGGTTCAAAATATCAAATAACCGTGGGGAAAGAGGGAACTCAGACAAATGCATGCCAAAAAAGAAAGTATTCTTTTAAAATCTTTCAGAGCCCATACAGTTTTAAGTCCCAACATGGCTTCGGTCCTGCTCACTCCAACACAACCTTGCTCACAAAGTACTGCGAGGCCTGATCCCTATATTCTTCTCAGAACACATCTTCTATCTCTGTCCTCCACTATGCTCTAGCCCAGGGGCAGACCCAGGTTTGGGGGGACCTGAAGCTTAAGTAAGTTGTGGGCAATGGGATTAGATTAGAAAAATAATATAAAATGGCAAATAAGTACAGGATTTTGGAGGTACCTCTGAGGGTTCCTGCAGTTTAGACTTAATTAGCTTTATGATTGACCACCTTCTCTTCCATTTTGAGCTACAGAAGATGCAGAAAGAAATCTTACCTGAACTTCCCCTATCTGGATAAAGCAAAGCCTCCCCCAAATACAATTGCCATTAATTTCTCTCTGATGGAGTTTCCTGTAAATTTAGCTGCCCTGGAGACAGACTGCCCACTCCTATTAGCATCAAAAAGCCCAATACAACCTTCCATACGTTTCCATTGAAGCCCTAAACTGCCCCCCAAGCCCCCCATCACCATTTTGTGTGTATATATGCAGGGAAGAAGAAATCTTTTCCTCACCCATCCCTAGACTCATGGCTGAGGCTCCTATAACAAAAGACAGATGAAAAAGAGAAAAGCATACCAATTTACTCGGTATAAGTTTTACAGGACGTGGTGATTTTCACAAGGAAATGAAGAACCAAAGGAACAGGTAACCCTGAGTATATTTACGCTGGGTTTGAGGAAGTGTGGGAACGGTCATGGAGAAATACAATAGGGCAGAAGGGGTGTGATCTAACAGTAATGAACTGGGGGAAACCTGAACTGTTTGTTCAGATTCTTCTCTGTGTCCCTTTGTCTTTGGGGATAAGGATGCTCCTTTCCTCTGGGTACCAGGAGGGCACCTCTCACAGAGACCCTTGTGTCCTGCTTCAGGGGAAGGCTTGAGAATCCTTCTTAGCTTTTAGGACCTGCTTCAGGGGAAAAGGGGTCAAGACCAGAGAGACCTTTCCGCACATGCTGTTTCTCAAATTCCCTCAGCTTAAAATATTTAATATGTCCAGGTGCCATAGTTTGGGGAAATGTGTCCTGAACCGCATCACCTGGAGTTCATGCCCTGTTCCCTCTGCTACATCCTACCGGTGAAAGCAAGGCACAGAGCAGGTATTTAACCTACCACAAAGAGTTTGGCAGGAGTATGCGGTAGGTGAAGGGGGATCACCCTTGGTCTTGCTGGAGTCTTGAAGGAGCCACCGCGCCCCTGCTCCCTTTAGCAGGAGCCCCCAGCTTCTCTTACTTTTCCAACTTATCTCCATCCCGTGCCCCGCACCCACCATTCGGTAGTTCAGCTACAGCCAAGCTGAATGACCTTGGGCACGTCCCTTTTTCTCCCAGCTCTCCCAACTCAGGAACCCATTCTTCCCCCCAAAGTCCTTCTCAACTCTCCCCCTGAGAAGAAGCCAACTCAGAGTGAGTTGAGTGTGGAATTAGGGAAGCTCCTTGAGGCTTCCGGAGTTCCCGGTAGCAAAAGGAAACTTGGATAACAAAACAGTTGGAGTGACACCTGAAGGATGGTGTGGAGGTGCTGGTGGGGCACTCAGAAGAAGCGCGATGGGAGAGAACCAAAACCCAGAAAGTTGCCCTTGACTTCCCTGCCTCAGAGGAGCCATGTGCTGCCCTGGGTATTAACTGTCGACAGTTATTTATTTATTTATTTTTAAAAGATGACCAGTAAAGGGATCTTAACCCTTGACTTGGTGTTGTCAGCACCACGCTCACCCAATGAGCTAACCGGCCATCCCTATATGGGATCCGAACCCGGGGCCTTGGTGTTGTCAGCACCGCACTCTCCCGAGTGAGCCACGGGCCGGCCCACTGTCGACAGTTAACCTGCCGAGGGGATAGTGTGTAACAGCCCATAATTATCCATGATAATGTCACAGGGCTCAGCCCAGGTAGGAGCCCAGGCATTTCAAGATAATGAAATTTTTTCTTCCTTTTTTATTCTCAGTGTGTTCGCTCCCTGCAGGGATTGAAAGGTCCTTATTAACACAAGTGCATTTGATAATTAGTTTCTTTCTGGCTCATGCGCTATTCATTAAATACTTAAAATCAATATGGATAAGAGTCTTGCTTCTGGGCTGGGACAAGAGAAGAAGCCAGAAAAACAATTCTCCTCAAAATGTGTCTCTGGTGTCCAGAGAGGACAGAAGCTGCTTCGTTCTTATGCTCCTGGGTTGAGATGAGGGAAGGAGAGAAGCAGAAGGACAAGAAGACAGTCCCCAGCATGCCGCCACCCACGAGCTGAGCCTCAGTTTTCTTATCTGTTGTATGGGGCTTAGAACCAGAGTGAGAAGAGATCAGAGATCAATGCCCACACTTTTATATTCCTCAGGAAAAATTGTCAGACTTTGAAATTGAGTGGGGGTCCTGGCCTGGACCGCTGATCCATCCAGGTGGTCTCTGCCTAGTTTGTCCTTGATTAGGAGATTTTACAGCTTTGTAGAGGTACAAGTTAACTTGTAAAAAAACCTCATAGTAAGGCAGTGAATTCCTTTCTGAAGAAATACAAGTTGTGTCCATTCCACAATGGAATGCAATTGGTTTTCTCCCCATGGATATAATGGGGTTCAGGACACACTACCTCAAAATATGGCATCTTGGGATATGAGAGAACAGCAGAAGCAGAAAGGTGTCTCTGACCTTCTCCCCCATTTTTCTCTGAAGCGAGGCCATAAACCCTCGCTGACTTTCCCCTGACGTAGGTCAGAAGATCCTTATTCCAGAGGGGTGCTCCCTATACCTGCAGAAAAGGAATGAAGACACAGAGATGCCCAGAAAATGTGGACAAACAGTGCCTTTGATCATATAAATTCATGTGTGTTTCTCTTGTTAATCTGTCTTTTGTTAGAAGGGACTCAGCCATGAACTTTGCGAAGTGTAAGGAAAAGATAATAACTTTTACTCCCTTACAGATATTGACCAGTTTTGTCAGTTCTTCAAGTTTTGCATCCACTTGCAAGTTCATTTCAACATTCTTTATATGACTATAAACTTGTGAGTTTTCTTTAGAATTGGTTGTAATATCTTAGGTTTCCTCCTTTTCTTTTTTTTTTTTTTTTTTGGCTGGCTGGTACAGGGATCAAACCCTGGACCTTGGTGTTATCAGCATCATGTTCTAACCAACTGAGCTAACTGGCCAGCCCTCTTCACTAATTAATGAGTTAAATTCTGCATTTTATATCTGTATAAGAGTTGTGGTTGTATCCCCTTTAAATATTAATCCTTTAATATTCTATAGAGGAGGATAAAGAAGTCCAGAGAGCAAATGGGCCTTTCCCAAGGTCATATAGCTTAGCTGTGCCAAAGCCGTTTCCAGAACCCAGGCCTCTTTTGGCTGCTCTGTATTTAGTGATGTCCCTCACAGGATTGTCTCAAGGACTAGAAGGTGGAAAAGAGAAGAGAAAGTGGTATGAAAAGGGAACTAGGCCATGCAGGGCTGCTGGCTTCCTGCCTGGGCTGTGGGGGTTCGTGAAGTCCCAGGCTCCAGGCCTCAGGCACAGGCGAGGCACAGGCATGTGAGCATGACCAGGTCGGACAGCTCCTGAGTCTCATCACCTGCCCTGCCCACCTCACAGGGCCCTGGAAAAGAGGGGTGAGGGGAGAGGGGAGGGTTATGAAAGTGTCTTCTATTCACAATAGCCAAAAGATGGAATCAACCTAAATGTCCATCAACATATGAATGGATAAAAATTATGGTATATGTACATGATGGACTACTATTCATCTATAAAAAGAAAGGATAGCCTATCATTTGTAGCAACATGGATGGAACTTGGAGTTTGGATGTGTTGTCTCCTCCAAAACTCATGTGGAATTTTTTTTTTTTTTTAAAGATGACCAATAAGGGGATCTTAACCCTTGACTTGCTGTTGTCAGCACCATACTCAGCCAGTGAGCCAACCAGCCATCCCTATATGGGATCCGAACCCATGGCCTCAGTGTTATCAGCACTACACTCTCCCAAGTGAGCCACAGGCCGGCCCCTCATGTGGAAATTTGATCCCCAATTTGGCAGTGTTGGAAACTGGTTAAGTCATGGGGGTGGATCCCTCATGAATGGATTAACGCTCTCTCTAGGTTGGGGGAGTAATGAGTGAGTTCTTGCTCTATTAGTTCCTGCGAGAGCTGGTTGTTTATAGGACCCTGGCACTTCCTCTCTCTCTTGCTTCCTCTTGCCATATGATCTGCTTGCACCCACCAGCTGCCTGCCACTCTCCACCATGAGTAGAAGCAGCCCGAGGCCCGTGCCAGATGCAGCTGTCCCAGAATCGTGAGCCAAATAAACCTCTGTTCTTTATAAATTACCCAGTATAAAGCTAGGGCTTGCAGATCCCTCAAATCTGTTGCACAGATTGGGTTACAAACCCTCCACACGCAGGTCTGTGAGCTGGGTAATAGGGAAAAAAAAGGTTCTGGGAGCGTGGGCATAGAAAAATGAATGGATTTTATTCAGAGCTAGGAACAACTGTCCTAGTGGCTTCTCTGAGAGTTCTGAGAAGCACTGTGGATCAGAGCTGTGTTAGTCTTTTATACTTAAGTCCACAACCCTGGACACCTGGGTGCCCATACACAACTTACATTAAGCAGTAACAAGGAACACCTGAAGATTCTTACAGCAAATGATCAGCAAATTTCTGAACATCCGAGGGCCCCTGACATTTTCCTATTTTTCCCAACACCCAGTCTCAGGTATTTCTGTTATAGCAACACAAAATGGACTAATACAGAACTGAAAAACCATCATGTTAGGTGAAGTAAGCCAGGCACAGAAAGCAAGTATGACATCATTCATATGTGAAATCTAAGAAAAAAAGAAAAAAAAAAAAAAGTGGTTCTCACAGAAGTAGAGAGTAGAATAATGGTCACCAGAGGCCGGGAGGGGAAGAGAAGAGGTGGACTGACAGGTGCCAGGCTACGCTATCTACCCTAAGTGAATCAGTTTACAGTGTACGCCTGTAGGGAAACAACACACTGTACCCCACAAATATGTACAATGGTAAAATAAAAAAAAAAATTAAAACAAGTGTCCTGAGAAACACAGCCAGTCAAGCTGTACTAAAAGCCTCTGTCTCCAGGGCCGGCCCCGTGGTGTGCTCGGGCAGGAGCGGCGCTGGGAGTGCCGAGGCCGCGGGTTCGGATCCTATGTAGGGATGGCCGGTGCGCTCACTGGCTGAGCATGGTGTGGCCGGTCTCAAAAAAAAAGACAGAGAAAAAAAGCCTCTGTCTCCCCCATCGTGGTCACTTGTGCTCTTTCTCCCAGGGGACCAGGGATTCTGCTCTGAGACAAGCCAGACATAAACTTCAGTCAGCATCAGCAACAGCCACTTCTCCGTTTGTTTTCTGAATTACTTGCCTTTCCTTTGCTCCTGTTCCAACCCCAGACCTTTGGAAATATTGAACATTTAAATAGGCCTAGGCCTCAGCTTGGGGAACTGTACTTCTTTCCCATTCCTGCCACCTTCGTCCCTGCCCAAAGCCGGAAAGGGCTTAGAGAAGACTTATCTCTGCCCTAATTTTCCTTTTCGCTGTAGCTCCTGGTAATTGACTCTGATTGGGTCCTAATTAGGAAACTGGTTTCAGCATTTCCTGTTCTCTTTTTCCACAATGGAATCAAAGGAGTTTCTTCCCAGCAAATGCCGTCTCCTACTTGCCCAGGCTCACAGGGATTGTGTCACGGCTGTTGACCAGGACCCAGACCCTCACTCCTAGCACAGCCCAACCAGCCCCATCCCAGAAGGAGATAAACCCACACGGCTGTAAGTCATGTTCCTCTTCCTGTGACTGCCTTGTCCCTTATTTATCTCTCAGTTGTCATGCTGCCCTGGGAAGTCCGTGAAACCTCTGGGGACCCAGGATCCAGATGCAGCTGACAGACCGGGAGAGGGTCCCTGAGTTCTGCTCTCCTGGGAGGGCTGCCCACTGGCCTCCACATGCTCACTTGCAAGTCCAGAGGGTGGCACCCATCTCTTGGGGCTGCAGAAGTTGGAGCTTTGGAGTCTGAAATTCCATGTGGCCCATAAGAAAGCCGAAACTCACAGGCTATGGCCTCACCCAGGGCTCAGTCCTCTAGATAGCTGGGCTGCCCCTTGCCCACCTGCCCAGACTCTGTGCCGGGTGTGGGGGTAAGTAGGACCTTTAGCCGGGAGTTAGAGGGGGACCCTTCCCTGCTTCCCAGCCTCTGCGGATCCCTTCGCATGGCGCCTCCTCTGCCTGGTCACCTGTGACCGTCCTTCAAACCTCAGTGCAGAGGCACCTTCTCTGAGCCTCCCTGGCCTCTTGGAGCAGGGCAGGAGGGCCTATCCAACATTCCCTCCCCTCCCTGCACCCTATCCTGGTCCTTTGGGGCACTCCCCAGGTGTGTGAGTTTACATTTATTTCTGTCTTTTCTTTAGTTGGTCACCTCCCGGCAGGGCAGGAAAATATCACCTCTAGGCAGGGCTGGGTCTCTGTTTCAACAATCCCTGATTGTTGCACTCTAAAGTTTGAGGACTACCAGGCTAATTCCCAAGCAAATCAGCAGCCTCCCCTGCCACCCAGGAGGCAACACAGCTCCAGCGTACACAACCCCAGCTTGGGGCTTGGGCTGCTGGAAGGGAGGCCACAGGGTCAGGATCTGGCCTGGGATACCTCAGAAAGCACCTAGAAATCTCCGGTGTAAGCTTACCCATGATCAGGCTGCTTGCAGAAGCAGTGTCCAGTCTATTGGGTGACTGTCCTATTGTGTACCTGATGGCTCCACCATCCAGGGGACAGTACAGAATGTTGAATGTGGGACAAGTGCATGTCCTCAGGACTGCTGAAGGTGCTGGGAGTCAGGGCCCCACCCACACCACCATGGACCTGGTCTGTGCTGAGAGCAGGGACACGGTCTGCACCATCCTGTATTCCTCATGGCCTGGCACAGGCCTGCTACTCACAAAGACCCTTGCTTTGTGACTCTGCCTGGCAGAAGCTGACCAGAATGAGAGGAGCCTTCTTGCAGTCGGAGCTGTCCAGGTGCCGAAAGGGCTGCTCTGTGAGAGGATGAGCCCCCATCACCATCAGCATTTCAGCTCAGGCCACATTAGCTGAGTCAGATGCTCAGCTGGAATTGCTGTGTTGGGAGGGAGGCTGGACTTGATGCCTTTGGCAAGTTGTCAATTGCTTAGCGTGAATCTCTTCCCACAGCATTGAAGTCTTCATAGTGGAATCTTAGGTGATAGTCAGGTGAGGAACGTGTTGGGCAGTGGATCCAGGCCAATGTTACTGAAATCACTGTTCATGAACAGCTCCCTATTCTAAGTGAGGTCATCTCAGCTGACCAGACCCTGAGGTGTGGTAGCCAGAGTCCTGGTGGGGCTGGCTTGCCTCCTTACCCTCTCTTCTCTGCCCTCCTCTGGTCAAGGGTTGAGGCTGGGGACGGCCATGCAGTGGGGGGAGCGGGGAGTAAGGGAGGGGAATCCTGAGCCAAAGGCTCTTGCTTTTATTATCAACAAAAAGCTCCAAGAGATACCAGCTCATCCCCATTCCCACCATTCAGGGGCCCTAAAATAAATTTTAAATTCCTATTTCCTTTTTCCTTTTTCAAATTTCCATGTGTCAAAAGACAAAATTACAGTAAATTTAGTTATAGATCTAAATGACTTTTATTTGCAATCATGAATCAGGCATCATCTATAAAATAGTAGTGTTCTGATGAGCTAAGGTTGGTTTTATAGACAGAAAAAAGCTGAGGAAAGGAGAAAGAAAGAACAAAAAGTGGATTCGTCATTTCAAGTTCACTTACCTTGTAAAGGTTAAAGAGAGAGACTTCCTTATCATGCCAGCTAAAACTGGCCTGTTTGGGGATTTGGCTATTATCTTCTTTCTCTCCCGATTTCTTGGAAGCTCAGATAAACAAGTTAGTTTCGGCCTGGTGGCATGGGACTTCAGCATGAATGACTACATTTTGGTTTGGTCTGTTGGGCCCAGAACAGGAGCTCAGTCCAGACCAATGGCCTCTTATAAATTTTATTTTACACATGGGAGGCAGTTCACATTCCCTATCTGTGGGTAAACAGATAATGCTCTGTTAATGAAGATGAGATCAGAACTGTGATTTGCTTGGGAGCTTTTTTTTTTTTTCTTTTTCCCCATTTTCTTCCACTTTTTTGTTGTTGTTGTTAGTTTGGTTTTTTTTTTCTTTTTTCTTTTTGTTTATTTTGTTTGTTTCTTCCACTTTCTAAAAGAAGCATCTTCAGAGTGAGTAGAGAGATAAGAAAGGAAACTCATATTTAATGAACATCTGCTAAGTGCAGCAGGATTCTTTGTCAAGACTCTCATGAAATCTTACTACAACAATATGAATAGGGCAAAAGAAAGAAAAGAGAAAAAATAAAACACACACACAAAATGTGAATAGGGCCTGTTACCCATCTAAAAGAGGAAGGCTAGTTGGAAGTCCTGGGAGTGAGTCGTGACATCCCGTGGGCAGGCAGCTCTGGGAGGTGGGTGCTGGAGGGAAGGCAGGCAGCTGAAATCTGAGCCGCCAGGCTGCAGGGCCGCTCTGGGCCACCCGAGGGCGCCTCGCACTGCCACATCTGGGCTGAGGGTGGTGGAATGGAGGAGGGAGGACCAGGAGGCCTTCCGGGGAGGGACAGTGGGAAGGGACCGTCCTGTGTGCCCACAGACTGGCCCTCTCTCCAGGTTTCTTGGAAAAGGTCAGTGTGAGGTCCCTCTGGCAGCTGGAAACACAGCTGGCTTTCAGGCCCTGGGATATTCACGCGTCTGCTTGTTGGGGCTGTCTGCGTGGCGGGAAGGGTGTTTATTGTTGGTTGAGGTGTGCGTGAGTTGTGTGTGTTGTGTTGGGAGTGACAGTACGTCGGGGTGTGAATGCGGGTGTGTGGGTTTCTCCAGGGATATAGTGGAGAGTGGGAGGGGGCCGTGGGCTGGGACTAACCGGGAGGGAACATGAAACAAAACCAGCTCCGAAGGATTCAGACACATTTCCCCATCAGAGGCAGTCCCCGGTCTGAAAGGGAGGGATGAGCCCTTGCCTTCAGCCAAGCTGCTGTTGGTGGTGGTGGTCACCGCCCCCCACCCCGACCGCCATTCCCCTGCTCTGGCCCACCAGGACTGTATACTGGGGACTTCCCTGGGGGCCTGCCCACCTCTGAGCCTTCTAGTGGTAGTTTACCATCCAGCAAGGGTTAGGATCCACAACAGCGGCCAAGCCCTGGAGTCTGTCCAGTCTCGCTGCTCAAGGACCTGGTGTCACCAAGATTTGCCCTGGGGTCACAGTCAAGGTCTTGTGACCTGAGAAATACAACTAGTCTCAGTTTAGACAAGGACATTTTTTTCCCCCTGAAAGCTGCGTGGGGGCAGTGGCAGGAAGCCCAGGTTTGGGGGCTGGAGGGGCAGCTGCCATTGGCCTGGAAGCTTCTCTCTGCTTCCAGCATGGTCACCAGACAGCTACTTCACATGAATAAGCTCTGCAGGCTGTACCCTGGCCTGGTGTCTCAGCCGGGGATTTGAGGGCATTAGGGTTGGTGGAAGTTAAACCCAGGGTGAGAGCCTAAGGCCAGTAGGCTGAGGCCCTGGACAATGTCCCAGAACAGGAGGAAGAGGAAGTCCTGAAGCTTCTCAGAGCCAGACAGGGAGGCAGATTAGCAAGTCCCAACAGTGCCAGGATTCTGAAAGATGTCAGGGAAAAGAGCAGGACTCTGCAGTGCACAGGAAACTCCCAGCTGGGGAGAGGGAGGACAAGAAAAGATCCATGGGCACCAAGGTTCCTCTGTATCTGTCCAGACTTCTTCCCAGTAAGACCTTCTCCTCAGCAGCCCAGCCTTGGCTCTGTACACCTCGTCCTTCCGAGGAGCATCGATTCCTGGGCCCAGTCTAAAACAATGAGATAAGCATGAGAGAAAAACATCCTTCTGGTACCTGGCAACTCCAGGGAGTAATGGGACCTGCAAGGAGCAGAGGATCCAGGGAGGGAGCTTTAATGACCACGTAGTCATTAAGAAAAAGACCTAAGTTGGACAAAATTTCAGTTCAGCAGCCTCGTAGACCTGTGACCTTAATGAGCAAAAAATTACTTGATCTAACTCAACCTCAGTTTCATCATCTACAAAATCTGAACAATAACTACTTTGCAGAAGTATGAAGATGTGAAATTAGGAAGATAAAGCACCTGGTCAATAGTAAATGTTGTTGTTATTATTATTTTCCAATGCCCAGACCCCCCTAGGATGGCAGCCAGCCTCTCACCTTTCCAAAAAGCAGGCCTCCGTTGTTCTAGGCTCCAAGATCACTCCTATAATTTGCCTGCACTAGTGTGACAGTGAATTGTAAAAAGTTAATATGTCACCCAGACAGTAATGGGTTAATGTCTCCCAGTTAATAGAAGTCTCTGGAAAATACTTTGATTCCAAGGAATGAATTTATTGGCAGGAGGCAAGTCCTGTGGGTGAAGGGCCAGGTGGTTTTCTCCTTTCCTCCTGGATCTAACAGCAGTAGGAACACAGAACTTTCAGACTTTCTGAGGAAAAAGAGGCTGGGTTTGGGGCCCAGTGGCTCTGTCTAAGGCCCTGGTGATGTCCTTTGTACCTTTTCTATTATTGGTGTGAGAAAACAGGGGTCAAATTTCTCTAGAGCTGGGGGAGAAGAGAGGACCTGAATTTAGACTAAGGGTCCATAGTTTTTCCCTTCTCTTCTGCCCCCCTTCAACCTCCCATCTCTGCTTCAGAGTCTCTCAGTCATCCAGTTAAACTCCTTTAGGTGAGGCTGGGAGAAGCCTCCCTCATTTCTGGTGTATGATAGGTGATTACTAATTGTTGGTGGGATTGTTGCATGCAGGCTATAAAGGTGAGGAGAGGGACGGGGCTTTCTGTGAACACAGTCCAGGGACAGGGAGCCAGTGGGTGAGCACCACCCCAGTATCAAATGCCAGCAGTCAATGGGGGCCCCACCTTTGGGTGTGCCTGCTGCTGTATCCTGGCAGCCACCCCAGGTTCCTCCCTGCCCTCACCCTCACACCCCTCTTGCTCACTCTGCCTCCTCCTAAACTCCCTGGAATCCACTCTGCCTTTTTCCTCTAGGCACACATTATTTCCAACCCAGATGGCTGAATTATAAATGAAATTCTTGCCTGCAGTCCTACCTCTTCCAGCCTGTTGCACAAACTGCATCAAAGTGAAATTTCTGAAACCAGAATGGTGATGATTCTTCTCCCTGCTTAAATGTCTTCTATGGCTCACCATTGCCCACAGGCTAAAGCTCAGATTCTTTAAAATGACACATAATGCCCCATGAGCTCTCCCTGGCCCTGCTTTCCTCTCCAACTTCACTGCCCTCACCCATCATTCTATGCACTGGTCAGACTGAACTGTCCATTCCTGGCAAATGCCAAGCTCCTCTGTCTTCGAGGCCTTTGTATATGTATGTGCCACCTCAAGGCGGAAATACATCCTTAGCACACAGCCCTTGCTTCCCTCTGCTTAATTTGGCTAATTTGTAGCTCTGCTTCAAGCCTCGTATTAGACTTCACTTCTACCGGGAAGCCTCCTTACCTCTCCCATCCAAGACAGCCTGGGTGACCCCCACCCCCAACACACACATACACTCTTGCCTTGGCTCTCACAGCTTCCTGTACTCCCCAGGCTTTTGAAACAAGTTTTTTTACATTTATCAATTTATGTTCCTCCTTGAGTCTCCTACAGGGTAGGGATCTATCTTGTCCACTGTTGCATCTCCCAGGGCCTAGCACGCTGCAGGCACACAGCAGGCATGTAGTGATAACCACCGTGGCATTGACCATAGCCCACATTACTCAGCCCCTCCTACCGTGTGCCAGGAGCTGTTTTGAGTGCTCTCCAGGCACACTGCAGTTAGTACTCATGTGGCTGAGGAGCACCTAAGATCCACCCCCATCTGTTTCCTGTCCTTTGGAGGCAGAAAGCTGAAAACTGCATTTCCCAGACTGACTCCTTCAAGAGTGATGGGTGCATTTTGGGATCCAACATTCAGGCCCTCACATGAGATTTGCAAGATGCAAGAGAGAGGCAGAGGCCGTCTTTCTGCTGCTTTGGCTGGTTCCTTCTGGCAAGCAGAGCCATGCAGACATGAACTTTTTCCTGCAGCAGTATCCAGTGTCCAGTCACCACCCCTGGGAAGTCATGGGACAGCTGGCAGCAGCAGTGGAGACCCAGTCTGTTCCCTGGACCACAGCCGTGTTAGTGCAGCCCAGAACTCAGCAGTGCCAGTGGCAACCTCCAGGTGCCCCACCTTCCTTTCCTGTCCAGACAGAGGTGGCGAACCCTCTAGAGACTCAGTGTACCTCCTCCCCTACCCCCATCCAGCCAGTGCCACCATCCCACAAGCACTTAACCCCTGCCTCCAGTCACTCCCTGCCCAAAATACCTCGAGTGGTTCCAGTGTCCTGCACTGAACTCTGCTGACTCATACACCTATTATTATCCTCATTTTACAGAGGAGGAAACTGAGGCACAGAGAGGTGAAGTAATCCTCCCAGAGCCACACAGCCAGTAAGTGGAAGAGCCCAGGTCTTTCGGACCCCAGCACCCACCCTCCTCACTGTCTCGGGGAATATGTGTTACTATGTGCCAGCTGGGGGGGAGGCCCAGAGAGCTTTCAGGCAGTGGGCTGTGCTGCCTCCCGTGCAGGCAGGGAAGCAGGTTCCAAGGTGTCTGCTCCTTCCTGAGCAGCACAAGCAGCTCAGCTTCCTGGGGAAGGTCCCAGAGGCTGGGCTGACCCACATGGGATGTGTGGGGTCCCCTGAGCTTTCTCTGCCCTTGCTTTCCTCTCCACCTTCATTTCTTACCCACTAACCTCACCCATCACTCTATGCACTAGTCAGACTGAACTGTCCATACCTTGCAAATGACAAGCTCCTCCATCTTCCAGGCCTTTGTATATGTATGTGGGGCAAGGAGGCTGCCTGGGAGAGCCAAGCTCTCTGGTCATGATGTCAAGCTCATGGAAGAAATATTCCTTCTGTTGTCCATCTCATTTTGTTGATCTAATCACAGTGAGACCATCTGGTGTACCACTGATGACTGCTAACACGCGTTTAAGATTGTGAGAGATTATAGCACACCAGGGAGACCACTACAATGACTATTAGGAAGAAATACCAAGAATTTCAAGTGTGTTCCTTAGTCAGCATCCCCATGAGCCAAATCAACTTAAATAACAAAAGAAAACCAAAGGTTAATGGCTAGAACAAACTTTAAATGAATTCTCTGCGTCTAGAGGTCAGTGGAGAAGATTTCTAGATGTTGGTCTCAAAGCATTTTCAGTTGGAGTGGGGACAGGCAGTAGCAATCTCACAGATTTTTTTGGTTTGTATTTTGCATCAGGTGTTCCAGTGAACTTTCTGATTAGTCCATATAGCAACAGGCATGGAAGTTGTTCATGTATAAGCTGTTGAGGTGATTTCTCTGAAATCATTACCAAGTCTTCCAACTTCAGCTTGCAGGGCTGCAAATCTAGGAACCGTTTAAGCTGGGCGGGCCAGTTTTTCCAAAGGGCACTTTATTGGCTCCATAAAGTCAACCTTAGTTCTTGAAAGCTGTCTAGTCATATCTGAAAAACAACATTCCACTCAGTGCCTTGGTATTATAACCAGTGTTTCCAATTGTGTCCTGTCACAACTAGAACAGATTCTTCTTGAACTTATGCAAACAACTATATTTCTATAAAAATAAGAATACTCACCAAGAGTTTCTGAATTCTGGAGGGATCAGGGAGGGAGAAAAAGTAAATGTTTCAATTTTTGTTCATAAAAGTATACTTTGCCAAATAGCTTTAAGTTACAGATAACTTGAGAAAAGAATAAAAGGTTGCCTTAAATCTGGAAAACAAACATTAAAGAACCAGCAATGTTTTAAACAAAAAGCCATTTAAAAAATTATTTTGTCAGTTCACTCAGTCTCATGTAATTCTTGATCTGCTTGATGTTAGCAGTTAGCAGTTTTATGAACCCATCAGTTTCATCAGAGTTCTGGAAATTCTTTTCCAGTCCAATGGTATGATCTTATTTTGTTTTTGGCATCCAGCCAGTATGGGGGTGATCTTAAAGTTATCAGAAACCTGTACTCATCAGAGTCCTTATCCCTTAAAGATGAAACACTTGAGGATTATAGTTGTTTGCAAAAGCTTTCAGGAAAGTATCAGTAAAACAACTGTCTGTGGAGGACAAGACTTAAAATAGCCATGGTTAAAAATCTGATGAGAATCCATTATAATGCAATTGGCAAGGAAATTTAATTATTTTTGTGACATACAACATTTTAACATAATACCCAGAATTATGACTGATAACATTCTACCAGGACATATCAGATTTTTTAGGAATTTTATGTAATGTCTGGAGCACTCATATACATAACAAATATAACTTAAAGATTTAGCATAACTCATCATTTGACAATACTCTCCATATAATTTAGCATGTAAAATACACCAAACTAGTTTAATATGTCTCTTTTTATAAGAAGAGAGGACAAATTCTTTTGAGATGTACAAGGGGCCCATCTGGAAAATCCCAAAGTTAATTTGAGGTCAAGAAAAAGACAATTTAGAGTTTGATTTTGGGAAGTTTGTCAAAAATATCAAAGGTTTAAAACACTTGTCTAAACATCATCACAGATGGTTACAAAACAATACCAAAGTGACAAATGATTTCAAAGGCAAAAAATGAAGGGTCTTTCTTCAAAAAGTTCATAGAAAGATTAGTATTATCTTTTAATACTATTTTTCCACAAACTCTTTGAAGTTCCCTTGTGCAGAAAAGTTACATAGTTTAATATTGAGCTCCTTTAATACTGAGAAGACTCCGTTCTTAAGAATTTAAAAGACCTAATATAAGAGAACATAAAGCACAAGAATTTATCATGATAAAATACAGAATCTCTTTTTCCCCCTTACGCAGATCACTTAAAATGTAAAGAAACCCTTTCACAGTCTCTTATCAATACTCCAAGGAAACCCTGTTGTTTTGAAAGAGAAGACCGTATTCTAGTTTTGCATCAGTGTAATTTTGATATTAAGACTCACTTTAGCTGGCTGGTTAGCTCAGTTGGTTAGAGCATAGCCTTATAATACCAAGGTCATGGTTCGAATTCCCATACCAGCCAGCTGCCAAAAAAAAAAAAAAAGACTTACTTTGAAAACCCTTATAATAAATTCGTTTGATTTTAGTTGGTTTGACCACAGCAGATTCTCTTCCCAACTTTCTATATCTATTCAGTTTTTGTCCTTTATTCTCCTTTTTCATTCTCAAACAGCCTGTCATTCTTCTTTAGGACAAAAATTACTCTTTTTTTCCTGAACAATCAACAGAAAACCATATCCTCATACCTTACAACTTTCCTCACCCAAAACAATACACCATAACTTTCTTGTATATTTTGCTTACAGAATTGTTTTTCTTATTATTTCAAGTAGTTTTAATTACCACATCTGAATTAGAATTCTTAACTCCCTTAATTTTTAGTATGAACTGACTGTCTCATACCAATATTCTATTGATTAATACCATTTTATAACCTTCAGAAGCATGTGTCTCCTTCCTAAACCAAAAGTAGATAAACTTAAACTTATTTCATAATTAATATTTCAGCATTTTATCTTATTTGGAAATGATCTAGACATTTAATGAATATCTATTATACAATTTTAATTTAGCATAACTTTATGATTGCAAGTTACCAAAAACGATTTTGAAACTAATTTATTTATTTATTTTGGCAACTGGCCAGTATGGGGATCTGAACCCATGACCTTGGTGTTACAAGGCAGCACTCTTACCTACTGAGCTAACTGGCCAGCCCTGAATCCATTTTAAGTAGACATATTTTTTATAGCCCATAATTATTATTCAAAATTTCACTTATAAACATTTATCCCACTTTCATTCACCTAATTCACTCATTCTTAACAAGTATGCTTGAGCTGCTCATGAAAATTTCCTGAGACTTTAAACAAAGCTAGCCATTGTCTCAAGTTATTTTATCTTTGTTGACAAGATAGACACGTACCAAAATACCACAGAAGTAAAGAAACTAAAAAGTTAAACGTGATTTTTTCCTCTCTCTCTTCTTTGTTTTTCAACTTTACTTCCATGACTGAGATGCATCAAGAAATCATTTTACCATGTATTCCACTCATGGGTTGGATTTGTATTTTATAGTCTTAAACATCTACCAGAAACAACACAAACCAGTCTAACCAGCAAACCTAGGCAAAAAGCTAACAATTTTGAAAACATTCTTATTTTTATTTTATCAAGAATTTCAAAACTAGCTTTATTTACCAAAGATTATCCCAGAGCATATGAATTAAAAGGCATTTGGGTTAGTTGCTATATTTCTGAGAGTTTTAGAAAAGCTTAATTCATATGAGCACTCATTTATCTCAAAGCTCATTTGAGTAGAACTCATATATATATTTAATATTTTGTTGCAATGTTGTACATATTTACGGGGTACAGAGTTATATCTCAATACCTGTGTACAATGTGTGATGAGCCATTCAGGACAATCAGCATATTCATCCTTGCAAAACCCAGTCATTTCTTTGTGATGTGCACATTCGATCTCCTCTCTTCTGGGTGTTTGGTAACATGCAGTAAATCATTGTTAATTATAGATTCCTGGGTTGACTGTATACCAGTAGGACTTATTTTTCCTGTCTAGCTGTAATTTTGTGTCTATTAACCAGCCTCTCACCATCCATCCCTTCATCCTCCCGGTTCCCATCTCTAGGTAACCACAGTTCTTCCCTCTCCATTTAACAGTTCAACTTATTACTATTATTACTTATTTGTTTTTTATTTTGTTTTGTTTTGTTCTCTTTTTTAATTCCCACATATGAATGAGAACATGTGGTATTTCTCTTTCTGTGCCTGGCTTATTTCACTTAACATAAATTTCTTAGACTGGCCGATTAGCTCAGTTGGTTAGAGAGCAGCCTCGTAACACCAAGGTCATGGCTGCGGATCCTCATACTGGTATCACACACACACAAAAAAAACCAAAACGGGATTTCAAGTAGGGGGATGGCTTTTAAGGGCTCACCAGTTGGTTAGAGCTCACCAGTTGGTTAGAGCGCGATTGATAACACCAAGGTCAAGGGTTTGGATCCCTTACTGGCCAGCTGCCAAGAAAAAAATATTTTTTCTCCAAGCTCATCCATGATGCTGTGAATGGTAAATAGAACTCCTTTAAGGGATTTTATTATTAAATTTAGTAATACCATGTGAAGGAAGAAAAGAAATCATATATGCATAACATACAAACATACATACATAAACATACAGATAGTTACAAATAAAGATCTTATAGCTTTCATTTAAAAATTTAGTCATGAGCCAGTAATACAGAATCATTGGTTTATCTCCATTTATATTTTTATCCAAATTGTGATTCTGACAAAAATGGAACAAGTTAAGGCTACCTGCTCACATGGCTAAAACTTTTTTTACTAATATTTGTGAAAAAGCGTTAAGATTTTTCATTTGCCAGTTTCCAAATAGTTTCCCACCTTTTTTAGATGGAAAGACCCAACTTCCTAATAAAGATTTTGAAATTTTGAGTTTACTAATGTGGTTAGGAGATTTCCAACTTAGCTTCTGTTTTTTAACCAGATTACTGAGTTCAGTGTGGAACCCATTAATGAACAGGGCAGACAAAGTAGTTTCTATGCCTGGACTCAGTATGGATGGCTCTGAGCTCAAGAATTTGACTAGGGCAAAAGGGTGGTTAAAGAAGAAAACCTGGTTGACCTGAGGGCTTAACTTTTATAAACACTTTAGCTTTCTTTTCATCTTTGGAGTGGGATGGTAACTAAGCAAAAGGGTTAACAGATTCAATTTTCCTTATCAATCATTTGCTTAAGGTTTTTGCTTATCTTTTGTTAGGAGTCTCATAGAAAAGCAATTTTTTTTTTGAATCCTGAAACCTTTTTAGAAGCTCCTGTATTTCAAAAACAGGCATCCCATTCTGTTTGTCTAATTTGGGAGCTCTTATTTTCAAATGCACCTCATAGACAGTCTTGTCCAATAGGTAGAAATGGTCCCCAATGATCAACGGTCATTATAAATTTTAAATTATCTTTGGTAAAATTTCACCATTTTTGTAAGTATTTACAGCTTCCAGGGCCATAATTTTTTTTTTTTTTTAGCGGCTGGCTGGTAGGGGGATCCATACCCTTGATCTTGGTGTTATCAACACCATGCTCTAACCAACTGAGCTACCCTACCTGCCCCACCATAATTTTTACGCATAAAAAAGAGCAGGCATACTGGAAGGTAGCATACTCAGTACTTTAGAATCTTGGCTTTCTTGGAGCTGAGATAAAAGCTTAAGAAGAAAATGCCACAGGGTTGGGTCATGTGATCTTTTCATAGTGTTCCTTAAAGCATAGAAATTCTCATGAGGCTGGTGGGTGACCTAGTGTCAAACTAACCTGTTCCATGACCAGCTTACCCTTTCAGCAGCCTCATTTTTAGGGGGCGGATGCTGCAACAGCTTTTAGGTGAACTTCTCATATCCACCAGTGAAGTTGTGGCTTAATTTGAGATTCCCTTAACCAACTTTGCCAATGATCTTCCCTAACTGAGTGCACAGGAAAAGTAAATGAGGAGGAGAGAACCCAAATCCCCGTGATTTTCTGAAAGACAGTATCTAACTCTCCCTGTAGTAACTGCCACTTACTGCAACTGCTGTCAGTCACCTTTATTTATTTTTATTTATTTATTTAATAAATTTATTAAGATTATTTTTTACATTCTAGGATGTTGTTGCAGAGCAGTTGGGAGGGCAGGGGAGAGGGGAAAGGGGAAGGAAATGAGATGGAAGAAGGAGGACGAAGGAGGGGTGGGATTGAGGCCTGTGGCACCCGCCTCATTCCCACAGGGGTCCAGGGGGCTTCCAGCAGTGGCTTGGTCATTGCCAGGCTGGGTGCAGAAGTCGGGGGGTGTGGCAAAAGTCCTAACCCCCCACCATCCTATCTTGGGAACCCAGGGCCCTTTTTGCTGTGGCTTGGTGGTTGTTGCTGGGCTGGCTGTGGGTGTCAGCGGGGTGTGGCCAAGGCCCGAGCCTGCCGCCATCCCAGCTCAGGAGAGGCCAGGGCACATCCTGTGGTGGCTTGGTGGTCACTGCTGGGCTGGTGTCAGTTAGCTTTAAAACTGTGGCTAACTCATCAATGATCATGAACTCCTAAGGTCAAGTGCCCTGCCACAGCACAACCCTTGGCACCCAAAAGCCAAAAAATTCAGGAGCTCAAAATTAAAGAGAGAAGAGCTGAAGCTGGGAAGAACTTACTTGTGACCTCCAGGGCACTGTGAGGAAGACAAAGGACTCTAAAGGAGACAGGAGGGCCTCGCTTGCATTCTTCCACGGTCTTGGGAGTTGTCAGCATCTCCTCCAGGTCTCTTTGTGGTCACCAGAACTGTTGAAAAACAAAATTTCTACAAATTTAGTTTAAAGATCTAACTGGCTTTTATTAGCAATGCGTATATTGGGCAGCATCTCATCTAAAGAATAGATAAGTTCTCCGCTGGGATGGCAGAACAGTTGGTTTATCTAAGGTAGCTAGAGCAAGGACCAGGAAGCAGAGTAATACAACAAAGGGATTGCTTAACATCAGGTTACTCAGGTTACTTTTTTTTTGTAAGGGTTAAAGCAGTGGGGACTTCCTTATCATGCTGGTTCTGGTTGGGTGGGCCCCTTCTGACTGGTTGCTGTGAATCTTCTATTTTTTGGAAAAACTGGCATATGTGGAGATTTTTCTGCTTCAAGTTTCAGTTTAATTGTTATGGCACTTGGCATGAGTGATTGCATTTTCATTTGGTCTACTGGGGCCTAATGCAAAAGCTCAGTCCAAGACAATGGCCTCGCATAAGTTTTATTTCACACCTTTATAATATGGTAAACATAAGTAAAGTGTTTCCCTGAGTTCTGTGATCTGCTCTAGCAAATTATTGAACCTGGAGAAGAGGGTCATGAAAACCTCTAATTTGTACTCAAATTGGACAAAAGTTGTGGGCAACCTGAGGTCCTACCATTTGCAATTAGGGCCTGAAGTAGGGGGCAATCTTCTGGGACTGAACCCTTAATTTGTGGGATCTGATGCTGTATCCAGGTAGATAGTATCAAAATTGAGTTCAATTGTAGGACTCCCAGTTTGTGTCTGTAGAGAATTGGAGAACTGCTTGGTATGGGAAAACCTCCTTTCCATATTTGGTCCAGAAGTGTTCTGTGTTGAACGTGAGTATAGAGAAGAATAATTTGTTTTTCCTATACAGCAGCCTGACAGGCCCACTGGAATCTCATCTGTATTCTGCCTTTCGTTGGACCTGGGCTTAGGAAATACTGCCCTTGGTTCACTTGAGCGTCTGAAGTTTGGCCTGTGACCTTGCAGGGCCCTCATCACACTATGTCATAAGCACCAATTTCCTTTTATTGCCCCCAAAATACTGGAAGCTTCTTGAAAACAGAGACAACTTTATTCAGCTTTTTATCCTCTTTACCTAGCCTGGGGCCCAGCACATAGTCTGTTCTCCCATGCTTACTAGTCAGTTCTACCATGGTTCCCACACAGCTCTCTCTGGATGCTTTTCTCCAGGAGAAATGCAGCCTTACTTTTCTTTACCTAGCTCAAATGCCACCTCTTGCAGAGCTTCCCCAGATACCTAAAAGTTATCTCTCACTCTGCATGCTGTTTCCTTTCATCTTAAAAGGCTCACAGTCTGGTATTGTATTAGTCCATTCCTGTTGCTTATAACAAAATACTTGAAACTGGGTGATTTGTAAAAAAAAAAATGAAATTTATTGCTTATAGTTTCTGAGGCTGAGAAGTCCAAAGTCCATCTGGTGGTGGTGACAGTGACCGAGGGGTCTCACATTGCAAGATGGTGGAAGCAGAGAGAGCAGAGAGAGACAGACAGACTCTCCTCTTCTTTTAATGCCCTCAGAACCACACGCCTGGCCACCATTTTTAATCCATCCACTACTGCACAGTCCTACAATCCCCCACCTTTCAATTACCATAATAGGATTTCTTACGCTCTTAACAATCACAGTGGGGGCTAAGTTTCTAATACATAAGACTTGGGGACACAATTCAAGCTTCAGGGAGTTTTGGGGGGACATAATTCAATCCACTACAGGTATCGTTTTAGAAACTAATGAGTTCAATGTACTGTGATTTTAGGAAAAATTTTGAAAAGCTTTTAAGAAGGCAAAGGATTACTGGATGTCCTTTCAATGGAATGCTGTGTGTTTGTCTAAGATTCCAGGTTATCTGATTCTATAGGAATCTGCACTGCAAAAGTGCTGGGCTATTTTACAACTCTGAAGAAGCCAAAGTTAACTTTGGGCGTGCTGATGATGGTGCAGATGTTTTCTGTCTAAAGTATGATGCAAATCTCCATACCGGCCAGCTGCCAAAAAAAAAAAAAAAAAAAAATGGTATGATGCAATAAGCAAATAGTTTCTGTTCATGGCAATGCAAATTAATTTTTTTCAGTAGAGAACAAATTTTTGAAAGTCTAATCTCATTTGAAACAGTTGTAAAATCTTACTGGTTCCCTCCTTAATTAATCTGTTACATAAACACTCATTCATTCTATATCTGTATGGGAGTCATGATTTTACCATTTTTGAAAATTATTCTTTTAACAGTGGTATCTATGACAGAGGTAGTGATAATTATACTTATTGAGCATTTATTCTTTTTTTTTTTTAAAGATGACCAGCAAGGGGATCTTAACCCTTGCCTTGGTGTTGTCAGCACCACACTCTCCTAAGTGGGCTAGCCAGACATCCCTATATAGGAATCCGAACCCGCAGCCTTGGTGTTATCAGCACCACACTTTCCCAGGTGAGCCACAGGCTGGCCCATTAAGCATTTATGCTGGGGAAGGCACTATGCTAAGGATTTTATAACTATTACCTTATTTAATCCTCAGGGCAACCCTGCAAAGTAAGTTCTATTATTAGTCCCATTTTACAGATGTGGAAACTGAGACTTATAGGTTAAGTAACTTGCCTAGAGACTCAGAGTTAGTAAGTGGCCTATCTGGAATTTGTACCGAGAGATCTGGGATTTGACAGAAAGATTCATACTTCAAATGCACTTTAGACATAAGAGCAGTTAAAATAAAACTGGGAGATCAGGTAAGGCTTCCTGTAAGAGGGACATGAACCAAATTTCAAAGGATGAACAGGAGTTGGTGCAGAGGAGAAAGAAGGGAGGGGGTTCTGGGCACAGGTCAGCAGGTAGGAAGGCAGGGAGATCTGCAACAAGGCCCTACACTTAAGGAGCTAAGAAGAAATTCAGTTGGGCTGAAGAGCAGGGTGTGGGTGTAGGACTAGCAAGAGATAAGACTAAAGAGGTAGACTGGAGTTGATTAAAGAGGGCCCTGCGGGTCATGCTGAGGAGTTTGAACTTTATCCTCAGGCTAGGATTTTAAGCAGAGGAATGACATGATTAGATTTGAGTTTTATTGTTTTTATCTTTATCACTTTTGTTTGAAGATGTAAACGTGGTATAGGCGCGCGTGTGTGTGTGTGTGTGTGTGTGTGTGTGTGTGTGTGTGTGTGTGTGTGTGTGTGTGTGTGTTTAAAGTAACAATGCTGAGAGATTGACTTTTTCAGAAAAATCATTTTGGCATCAGTGATGAGGCTTGATTAGAAGTGGTGAGTGAGAACAGTCAGAGAGGTTGTTAGAAACCAAGCGAATATCGGGGCCGGCCCGTGGCTCACTTGGGAGAGTGTGGTGCTGATAACACCAAGGCCACAGGTTCGGATCCCTATATAGGGATGGCTGGTTAGCTCACTTGGGAGAGCGTGGTGCTGACAACATCAAGTCAAGGGTTAAGATCCCCTTACTGGTCATCTTAAGAAGAAGAAAAAAAAAAAAAACCCAAGCGAATATATAAGCAAACCAAACTATAGCTCCCATTCTGAAAAACATATACAAATAAATCCTCAGCACCACACTCTCCCGAGTGAGCCACGGGCCGGCCCTACAAATAAATCCTGACCGAAAGCGCTCAGACCCTTTTCTCTTAGCAAGGTGGTAAGAAGAAGCAAAAAAAAAAAAAAAAAGGAATGAGGAGAAAGGAAAAGAAAGATAAACCACAGACTACAGCCATTACAAACCTTCTCTTGATAATTATGCATATACAGATTGTCAGCACACCAGGTGACTTTTAATCCCCGTCCAGTTCCCCTCCTGGCTCTCTTAATGGCTTCTTGCCACTTCCTCTTGGAATCTGGCCAGTGTAAGCTCAGAAAATACAAAGTTTTAATTCTGGAATCAGTAAATCATATTAGGAAGGGAAATCCACAAGTGAAAAAAATCTCATTATGAATTTCAAAGCCAAAGGAAAGAACTGTAAATTAGATTGTAAATTTGTTGGGAACAGGAACCATTTTAATCATTTGTGTGCAGGACCTGTGTGATTGGTTTGGCCACTAGGCACCCTTCTGGATCACTCAGGATTCGGCCTCTTCCATTCTTGTGTTTCCAAATGTTCCATCCAGCACAACCTTCAGCTCTAGCAACTGAGCTGTCTGCAGTCTTGATTTGCACTTTCTGATTGCAGGATAGATGCTGCCAGGATGAAGGCCCAGCTAAAGGGTCATTATTTTTAATTACACCCACCTCCCTAGGATTTTGCATGGGTCAGATGATAACATATTTGAAAGGCCTTTGTAAACTCTGATAGCTATGCCATTATCAGCTGTTCTTTATTCATTGTTGTTTTAGTTGATGACTTAATTGACACTTGCCACACTAAATTGCAGAATATTCAAGCAGATTCAGATTGTTAAAACTACTATGAACTCAATATATTAATACTACCATGCACTCAACAGTATGCTGTGTACTTTCACACTTAATCCTCACGACAATTTTATCATGTTTATCAAAGAAGCTCGGAGAAATTAACTTGCTCAAATATATACTTTTTGATCTTTTTGTGCTCTCTCAAAATTGAGTTAGAGGTTTCTTTTCTTTGGACCGGTAAGGGGACCGCAACCCTCGGCACAGTGTTGTCTGCACCATGCTCAGCCAGTGAGCGCACCGCCCATCCCTATATAGGATCCGGACCCACAGCCTCTGCGCTACCAGCGCTGCACTCTCCCGAGTGAGCTACGGGGCCAGCCCTGAGTTAGAGGTTTCTCTGTGTGTCACACCAACACAGCACTTGGTACATAGTCTTCCCCACTAGACTAGAAGCTATGGGTCCTAGCAACTATATTTTGTCCACTGCTCTGTCCCATCTATCCAGCAATAGGACCAGGCACATGGAAGATGGCTCTAAAAAATAGTTTAGATGAATGGTTTAGATTAATGAATGAATAATCTTACATCCATGCTCAATTCTGAAAACTACTGTTTTCCTTATAACTTACTGTTCATTGCCTATTCTCCCCTGCTAGAACATAAGATGTCTGTGAAGACGTCTTATTGTGTTTTGTTCACTGCTATATTCTCAAAACCTAGAACAATGCCTAAGACATAGTAAGGGTCCAATAAAGATCTGTTGGTGAATGAAAAAATAACCGTGCAGGCAAGCAAATTCCACCTGTCTTTTTGTGGTATCAGTGTATTTTTTTCTGATGATGCTGATCTCAGTAAGCTAATGCTTGAGAACCACCACGACACTGGGACGTGGGTGAGTGCTCAAGGCTCTGACTTCCTGAGTTAAACATTCACATGCAGCTGACTGATGATCAGACAGGAGCCGCAGGAATGCTGTCTCCACGAGCACTGTCTGCAGGAAGGCGGCACTGGTGGCCAGCACAGGTGGCCTGTGGACTCTACACTCCACAGTGTTGGTCCAGCACCAGCAAAATCATGACTTGAAGCCACTGGTGCTCTTGAGTTCCATGTTCCACTCATCTCCCTTTCACCAGAGTGCAACTTCTGGTGAAGCAGAAAAAAACCCTGCTTGAAATAATCATTAGCTTTATTTTTTTAGGAGTCAAGTGTCTTGTATCAGAACCCTTCTGGATCAAATGCACTGTTTTTTCCCTCCGTAAAGCAGTAGTATGTGCTACATCAAATGTTTTCTTTTAGTATAAAAGTATTCATCACATTCATATCCCTGTAATGGCCAGCTGCCAAAAGCAAAAGTATCAATCATAGTAAGAAAACTTAGAATATGGGAAAAATACAGAAAAAAGTCACCTCTTACTTTACCACACTCACAATTATAATTAAAGTATTCATGTATTTTTTCCCTGCGCATGTTTATTTATATATATATTATGCATATATATGTATATACAGCATGCTACTTCATGTTGATTTTTCACCTAACATTGTGTCATGTTTATATACAAGGACTTCATAACCATCCATTAAATACTTATGGATACCCACTTAAGGATTTTTCAAAGAAACTGATAATTTCAGACAGACGTAAACTTTCTTAAATTCCCAAATCTGGAATTTTTAGGGAAAAGGATAAGATGTGAGCCCATGGTGCTTGATACATATTACAAAATTACTTTCCTAGCCCGGGGCCCAGGTGTTATACCAGTTTACTCAGCCACCAACTGATAATAATTTAAACCATGTCATTGATGTAGTAGGAAAAAATTAAAATCTCATTAAATTTTCAATTTGCATTTAAGCACATTGCTAGAGATAAACTTTAACCACGATCACTTTTACATTTCTTCTCAAAGTGTGTTGTTGGGTTAGAGTAGAAAGAGTAAGGGCTTTGGGATTCAAATCAATCTTATGCAAAGAGCTGGATATATGTGCCAGTCACATGGTGAGTGAGGTGCTAGTTTGATCCATTCATTCTCAAAACAACCAATACCATAAGACTAAAAGGTAGTCAAAAAGGAGGATTTGATCATTTTCCTAATTATTCTTGAGTCACTCAGAAATCATCCTCTGTAAGGAAAGATCCGCTATGGGAACTATAACAGCCCAATTTTTCCCCCCCGCATTAAAATTTTATAGTCAGGTGCTTACACTTAAGCACTTGTTTAACACAAGCTGTCACATATCAATTAACCTTCATGACAACCCTGGGGCTGGATACTAATCATTAACACCTTACATAAGAAACCAAGTTGAAGGCCAACTTGCTTGAGGTCACACAGCCTCAATTTGAACCCAGGCAGCCTACCTTGTTAAACAAGCAGTAGGCTGTGATTCCTTTTGCTAGCTATCACTATCTTCTCTAGGCAAGTCACTGTAAAAGTTAGCAAAAAGTAAGTAAACTGATGTTCTTTACTCCATATTCATACGTGTTACTGTTCCCAAATGCTAACATTTGAATGACTTTGCCATTTTGGTCCAGAATGAATGGAGGGAATAGTGACTGAATCTGAAACCCTAAAGTTAGAACACAATTTCAGGGGTGATGCACTTGAATATCCCCCACCCAGATGCTTCTAAACTCTGGAGAAACCAGGCCTGATTGCTCACTTTCCAGCAAGCCAGCTAAGCTTGGGCTGTCACTTCCCATCAGGTACTACAGGAGTGTTCAGTTACACGAGTCTGCCACTGACCTCTTCATGTCTTCTAGGCAAGTGCCTGACTTGATTATTAAAAAAAGCCGCATTGCAGAGGTGGAAATTTACTGTTAACCTTTCCTCATTTTTCCAAGCAAGAGTGTGTGTGTGTGATGGAGGGAAGGAATATCTGCACTGATGATTAGGTTTATTATACTGTGAGTTATTTGCTAAGGAAAGTAAAACCCAGGCATTTCTATACTCCATTTATCAGTCTAAATTCAAGATAACACTCGTTCATATAAAAATATTAAATGGCTTTTAACAATTTTTTCCTTTTAAAGATAGTTTTAATATCGACATATGTGATACAGACATAAACTACTAAATTCAGACAAACCAAGAATCCAAAGAGGATTATTTATTAATGTGACTAAATCAGGGATAAAATACCTCTGAATTTTCTACAACTTATCATCATCCTTTCCTAAATACTTTTTGTACAAACTATTTATCTTGGCTAATTAAGATCATTTAAATTCTCAGTAAACTTGAGTACTAACATGATAATATGGTCCAGTTTATGTTACCATGATCTTCTACCATTATCCAACCAATCAGTTTCTAAGTAATTTTCCCACTTAATAATTTGGGAGCCTGTTTCAGGGTGTACTCTTGAACAGCCTCATGCCTTTTTGGGCACTGCAACTACTTAAGAGCTGTGTATGTTCTCTCTGTAACTTCCAGAGGTGAGAGGCAGAGAAAAGGAAAAGTTAGGCAGATGATCTATGTATACATCTCTTTTCCTAAAGCAGCCATTGAAACCCTGTGAACTGAAATGAAACTTCAAAGGAGTTAAGTCTTCAAATGGAGTAAGGGATGACAGACTGGATCAGAAAGCCCAGTTGCTCCTTGCAACACAGAGATAACAAATTGGTTGTTAACAAGGAAGGCATGACACAGAGTAGGTCTTTGTTGAGTTTTAGTGGTACCAAAATTGGTCTTGAACGAATCCCTTAATCCTGTAAAAAAGTCAGGGTTGGCGGGTGATAAAAAGTTTTAGTTCCAGCTTTGTGCCAGTTACTAACTTTTGCTTCTAAATATAGCAACTTTAGAACCCTTCCTTCTAATGAGTGGTGGTGAATCTGAATTATGAAACCCTCACACCACTAACAAGATTCAACTACTGAACAAAGATTAAGTAGGGTCTGCTGTGTGCACGTAGCTACAACATTTGGGATAGGAAAAAAGTAATCCTTTCTAATTGCTTTACTATTTTTTTTCTTTAACATTTCCTCATCAATGGTAATACTCATTTTAATAGAAAAGAGGTACACAGAGGCTATAGACTTGAGTCCATGGAAAATGGCAGGCTCCAAACAGGGGCCATGCCTGCTTCTCAGCAGGCTCCTTCCCTAAAATTCTTTTTTCTTTTTTTCCTTCGGCAGCTGGCCAGTACTTCTCCCCTAGAATTCTTCCTCTATCTGCCATGACACTTAGGTATACAGGGAGTTAAGGGAGTTTTTCATTGTGTCCTTGGGGTTAACTGCTCTGGATACTCTCAGTTCATGAAAAAGTTTCAAAATTTCCTTCCTGCTTGTCATAAAGGAGAGGAAAGAAGAAAATCAAAATAAGATAAATAAAGCATACACACAAATTTCAAGGTACATGAGTTGGATGATTTAATATCAGCAAGGGCCAAATTGAAACTTAACACAGCAGTATTTTGCTCAAGAAAATAAATATTTAGAGGAAGAAACATTTTCTTAAAAAAAAAGTTTATTTAGAAAAATCAGCCTCTTACGCAAGGTTTTGTATCTATACTTTCACTCTTGTCAATTACAATGGTTATTTCCAATGCACTGAACATAATTCATTGAATGTCTATCCATATTTTTTTGCATCAATTTAAAAGATATCAGGTTAAAAAATATTTACAGTTTTCATTCTGGTCCACCTCCATCTTTATACTGAACTTCTCTAATCTTCACGTAAGTGAAAAGGGTCACAAAATCTGTAGGTTTGTGGGGAGAATAAGAATGTGTCCAATAATTCCAAGCATAACATAATTTTCTTTAAGCCCTTCTAAGGAAAAAAAAAAAAAAAGAAAATGCTTATTGAACTAAGCACATTTAGCAACTTCCCTCCCAAACTTATCTTCATTGGTTTGCCTGAGGCCAAATTTTTCTGGCCCTCATTTATTTGCAAACATTGGGAAAAAAACAAACACCAAATACATACACACTGAAAATCACACACACACCTGTAAGCTAGAAGCAGATATAAATGGAATCACTAGGAATCAAAGGGGAAAAATTCTAGGAAAAAAAAAAGATTTCAATAGTCTCACAGTTTAACTGAGATCTTGGAAAAACTTAAGCTGAATTCAGCTGTTTGAAATATCTCTCTACATTTAATTAAATGTCTTATATTTACCAAGAAGGCACAAATATATAGCTCTGTATATTTAATATTACTACGTGATTTCAAAAGGGGCAATGATCTACAACCACTCAAAATTTATCTTTGAACAGGGGTGCAAAAAATAGTAATTTAATGAAAACCCTCAAGCACTTGGCTTCTAAATAGCATTCCAAGAAAAGTTACCCAAGAGGTGCTGACAAATACATGTGGTTAGAACAGCCAAGAGGTTTCCAAAGTTTTATACTTTAAATTCCCTAAATATATAGCTAGTAGGCACATATATCAGGCAACTATTGATGCTAAGAAAATGTCAGCATTTTATAAAACCTCCAACTTTCAACCAATATTTCTATTCATAAATCTTCCAGTGACAATGCCTGACAGCACATTACAAATAACAATGAAGCAAGATTAATTTTAAATTTTTGATTTGCCTCAAACAAGTTAGGTGTTATTCTTCCTTTTAACATGATACTTAAAATAGATGAATTCAGCAGAATGGTTTAAAAAGTTAAGGCTCTCTAAAGGGTTCTAAAGACTAAAACTTAAGGCACATATTATAATCTTCATGACACTGTTAAAAGCTAAGATAAAAACAAAACAAAACAAAACAAAACCTACTTCCTTCCCTCAACCTTTGCCAACCACTCCTTCCCCAAAACATACGGTATTTTAAATTCAGGCTATTGGTAAGGAGTAAAACAAAAATTCCATCAATGAACACCTGGTATGATTTTCACACAAATGTCCACTATCTGCATTGAGCACCACTGGTAGATAACAGGCCAGTAGAAGATTTTCAGGTATCCTGGGTCATGAACTGCTCCATTTACCCTTCAGCCCCAGGGGTTCAGACTGGACTCTCCTCCTCTTTGGGGCCTCCTTCTGTGCCTTTCTGCTCCGGAGATTCTGCTGTTTTTGTAACTTCTTTTGGCTTCTCGGCAAAATCTACACCAGTCTCCAATTCTTTACTTTCCTTTTTCTGCTTCTCCTCTGCTTTCTGTTCTTTTGCCACAAGTCGATAATTGATGCCCATGCCAATGAAGAGATAGATACCTGCAATAATTAGGATTACACCACATGCCCAGTATGTGTATTTGTAGTCTCCATACATGTCATTGAGACGACCTAAAGATGTAAAAAAAAGAAAAGAAAAAATCATGTAGGTAAAAGTAAACAAGGGTACCCTTTCCCAAACTAAGCTTAAGCATCCACTCAAAGATGTCAATCCAACCTTCAAAGAGCCCCAAATGACAGATTAGTATAAAAAGGAATTGCTAAAAGTTATTTGATCTTTTGTTTTTAATGTCTCACTGATTTTGAATGGCCTTGCCTATTGTTATTTTTAGCAACTTGAAAATAATTAACTTCTGGCAAAACTGAATTAGGAAAGACCTAGAGATCACCTAGAATCAATTCTCTCAATTCACAACGGAAAAAAACTGTTGCTCAAAAGAGGTTTAGGAGTCTTGTCTAAGGCCAAAGAGCTGTTCCAGTTACCCAGGCCAATGGTCTTTCTCTATAAGCATTTCCCAAACAGTGTTCCTGTGAACACTGGTCCTATGCTACAAAATGAACTAACACTGATGCCTTACAACCATTTTAAGCACTTAATCTTCACAACGGGCAGATTCTATCCTCATCCCCACTATACAGATGTAAGAACTGAAGCACAAAGACATTAAAGCTAGTAAGTGAAATGACTTGCTTTAAAAACAGAAAAAGCCTGATTCTGAAGTCTGTACCCTTAACCACTGTGCTACAGGATAACGCTCTAATGTATCAAAAGCCAAATGAATTTGGGAAATGGTACTTCATAGTCTTTCCTATTAAAGGCTTTGTGAAGCCTGGTAGCAAAAAAACCCTACTTGAGTTGGTGTTTCCAGGGTTAGCCAATTAGCTCAGTTTAGAGTGTGGTGCTGATAACACTAAATCCAGGCTAGCGGCCAATTAAAAAAAAAAAAATTCCAACAAGTCGGTGTTTCCAAACTATTTTTTGGCCATGAAACTATAACAGAAAAATTTATTAGCATCTCATCCAACTAGTATTTCCAGGAATAAACTCTGGAAAACCCTACTCTACACTTACACAGGACTTAATATAATCAATTCAAATATACCATATGGCTTTCTAAGTCAGGGTGTCATTTATTCAGCAGTATTTACTGAGTCTTTATCTTAAACCAGGCACTGGGCTCTCCTGGGCCCCGAAGATAAGGGTGAGCAGGAACATCCACAGTTCAAGGGAGAAGAAAGATGTTAATCACATAATTACACAAGCTGTGACCGTGTTACAAAGAGGATACTAAAAGCAGAAAATGGGAGGTTGAGACTGGTAAATGGGGACAGGAAGGCTTCCCATAAAGTGTCCTCTAAGCTGAGACTTACAAGAAAACAGAAATTATCTTTGAGAAAGGGGATGAGAAAAGGACCCGCACAGGACAGCAAGGCAAAGGCACAGTGGTAGGACACGAGACTGGGGAGATAGGTGAGGCCAGGCCATGCAGTGCTTTGCAAGTCACATTTAAGGAATTTGATCTCCCCCCTAAAAGCAATGGGAAGCAACTGGAGAGTTTTAAGGCAGTTCTAAGAGATTGAATAACAGCTAGAGTGGGCACAAGTAGACCAGTTAGGAGGCTCCTGTTAGGAGCAGCCAGGTAGGAGAGGAGCTTTGAATGCACATAGGGTGGTAGTTGTCATGGAGAAAGATGGGCAGATTAGAAAAAGACTTAGGAGATAAAACTGACAGGACCTGGCAACTAATTGGGTATGAGGTGAAGGAAGAAAGCAATATCGAGAGTGCTACAGATCTTCTCTGTTATGTATTCTCATTCACTCTCCAAATCAAAATTCCCAAACTGTGAGTCACATCCAAAAGGAGGATCAAATTATTTTTTCCACTATGTGTTATCTATAGAGGTATTAATTTAAAAGATAAATACTTCATCCTTTACCTTAGGAAATAGTTCCCAAATTATATATTGACTTACTAGCTGTGTGATATTAGCCAAATTATTTCTACCTTTTGAAGACTCTATTTCTTCACTTATGAAATGGACACTAAGACAGTCCTACCTCATGGCTTTGTGAGATACATATAACAAGATATATTAAGTGGTTAGGATAGTCCCTAGTACACTGTGACCTTACATGGTAGCTATTATTATCCTATTACTACTGAAATAAACTCCATTATTAAAATGAAATCAACACCAGTGCTTTAAAGGCAGAGTTGTTTTACGTATTTTTCTGCAATAATATCAGAAACAACACCTCAAAAACACTGATGTTTGTAACCATATTTGATCCCCCTTCAGCTTGAGGGTTCAATTTAATTTGATTCTGCAAGTACTTGGGCAATTATGCTGTACCAAACACTGTGCCAATACCGAAGATACAGAAATGAGAAACACTTGCTCTTGGCCATCAAATAGCTCACTAGTCTTTGCTTTCTGTCACCTTTTCAATCTTTATGCTTGTTTTATTACAACAGAGCCAAAGAGGTAGGGAAACATACTATACCTAAAAGTGGTGGTCCCAGGAGGACAGGACAGCATTCCACAATGGTCACCAATCCCACAGCGCTGGAGAACCTCTGGGGTCCGACGAGGTCCATCAGTGTTTCAAACAATACTGAGCTGAGCCACCCAAAGGCAAATCCAAAGAATCCCGCATAGACACAGAACCCAACATAGCTGGTGGATAAAGGTGCTAGTAAATGACACACTCCATTTGCAATAATAGAAGCAGCAAAGAAATACTGAACTCTAGGTCTTATCCACTTTGTGTTGGCTACAAGTCCCATAGAAGGTCTGGCTACCATGTCAACAAAAGCCAGAATGGAAAGAAGGAAGGCAGACTTCTCACTAGAATAATGCTGACTCTTGCCATAATTACTGAGAAAAACCAACGGTGTAAACAGACCAAAAAACATGACGACATTTCCAGAGAGATACAGCAAAAAGCCTCTGTGAGTGAACAGGGATAAGTCCAGGAATTTATTAATTGTTTGGAAGACTGATTGTTTCTCCTCTTTGGGGTGTCCTCCAATAAGATCTGTATTTGCTTCACCTGCATCTTTTTTTGCATCAGATTTTCCAGCTTCCTGAAGAGAATCTTTAGACCTAACTTTCCCTTCATTGGTTGGTTTGGGCCCTATTGGTCGCATCAGGGCTCCAGCTACACAGCAGTTTAGCAATAAGCCCCCAAGAATTAGGAAGCTTCCTCTCCAGCCAAAGATGTCAAAGAAAGCCTGGTTAAGGGGGGCCAGGGTAGACAGGAACACAGGGCTGCCTGCCATGGCCAGTCCATTTGCCAATGGTCGTCTCTTGTAGAAATACTTTCCAATCATGGTCAAAGCTGGATTCAAGTTGAAGGCAAGCCCAAGACCTGGGTAAAAGGGGGAAGAAAAATCATATACTATGATAAATATCAGAAATATCTTTGAAATTACAGACAGAGAAACTAAAACAAGAGATATAAATAACAAAAAGGAGACAAAAAAATCCAAATTATTAGAAGACATGTTGTACATTGGTTTAAAGTATGGGTTATAAAACAGACCATATGTGTTCAAATCTCAGCATCACCACTGACATGGAGACCCTCCTGTAACTGTTCCCTAATATGTGAAACATGCATGGGGCAAGGCACTATTGTGATGAAGAAAAGATTTGTAAGGCATTTAGAACAGTGCCCAGCATGCAGTAAGCACTCAATAAATGTTTGTTATTTTTATTATTTTTTTTGAAGGTGAATAATTGTCTATTTTGTCAAATCTAACAAAATCACCTAAAGGAATATTATAGCCATACAAGATCATTAAGTAGACAGTTATCAAACAGAGATAAAACAGATTTACAATAGAAAATGCAATATAAAATTTTCACTATAACACCAAAAACTAAAAAATGCAACTTACAGAGCTCAAATTGTAATACTTTCCTGAGACATCAGAAAATTAAAAAAAACAAAAAACAAACCCCCAAAACCCACCGAGTTTTGGGAAAATAAATCCCATATGAATGCACTAATTTAATGCAATTCCAATGCGAATGTCAGTGGATTTTATTTTGAGATGAGGTAAAATTACTCTAAAACATACTTGGAAAACAAATATATGCAAGGTATCAGGGAATTTTTGGTGGTTGAAGGAGGAGTGGGACCAACCACAACAGATATTGAAATGGCACTATAAAGGCTACAATCTTATGGGCTGGCTGGTTAACTCAATTGGTTAGAGCATGGTGTCATAACACCAAGGTCAAGGATTTAGATCCCCATATTGGCCAACGACCAAACAAGCTACAATTATTAGAACAATGTGGCCCAGTCTCAGAAATAGGTAAACATTGATCAATGAAAGTGGACAGGAAGTCCAGAAACAGAGCTGAAATATATGTAAACATTTAAGTTAAGATAAAGTAGCATTTTAAATTAATGGAGAAAGGGCCGGCCTGTGGCTCACTCGGGAGAGTGTGGTGCTGATAACACCAAGGCCCCAGGTTCAGATCCCTTATAGGGATGGCCGGTTAGCTCAATGGGTGAGCGTGATGCTGACAACACCAAGTCAAGGGTTAAGATCCCCTTACTGGTCATCTTTAAAAAAAAAAATTAATGAAGAAAGAATAAGTTATTCAATAAATAGTGCTAGTAGAAGTAAATATTCACAGAACTTCTCAGATACTCTCCCTTACCATCATCTATGTTAAGCCATTCCCAGAGGCTTAAACCAATAATCCAGAGCAAGTCACTCCCATACATCAAACCTAGAATGGCTTCCTATCTACAACCTTTACCCTGGCCCTTACTTCCCTCTCTGATACCACACCAGGCCACTCTCACCTGTGCTTATAAGCATGCTGCTGCCTAGACTATGTTTCCCTAGATTTTCACAAAGCTGATTCCTTGTTGTTATTCAGTTCTTTACTTGAAGTCATCTCTTTAATGAGCCTTTACCTTCTTTCACTGCCTGCCCAGTCCTTCCCTGTCACAACACTTAAGGCTTTGTACTGCACTGCCTAAATATTTTTCTTTTGTATTCATATATTTGTGAGTTGTATTGTCCGACTCCTCCCATTACAGAGCATGACGACTTTGCCTGGCTTGCTGCTCTCTCGCTACAGTTCCTAAAATGGTTCCTGACATACATACAGTTGTTGCTCAATAAATATTCCATAAATAAACTAATAAAAAAGCAAATGAAGCAACTGATTAATCATGTGGAAACAGAGTTATACTTTTTCTCATTTTATGTCGAGTGTTTTTATCTATTCAGAATTTTTAAATGTAAAAAAATGAAGTGGACTAAAAAAAAGTGGACAAATATTTGCATAACCTTGGAATGGGGAACAACTTTCAAGAATGATATACAAGGGCCGGCCCCGTGGCTCACTTAGGAGAGTGCAGCGCTGGTAGCGCTGAGGCCATGGGTTTGGATCCTATATAGGGATGGCCGGTGCACTCACTGGCTGAGCGCGGTGCAGACAACACCCCACCGAGGGTTGCGATCCCCTTACTAGTCCAAAAAATAAAAAAGAATGATATACAAGACAGAATCCATAAAAGACTGACGGTTTTTAATAAATGAAAATTTTAGAAGTTCAATGAGGAGAAAAATAAGACTGAATTTGAAAAACATTTTCAAACAAAATTCAATAGCCAAAAGTTAATCAGGAAGAGATATTTGTACACTGAGGTTCACAGCAGCATTATTCATAATGCCCAAAAGGTGAAAGTAACCCAAGTGTCCATCAGCAGAAGAACAGATAAACAAAATGTGGTATATACATACAACAGAATATTATTCAGCCTTAAAAAGGAACAGAATTCTGATACATGCTACAACTCAGATGAACCTTGAAGACATTATGCTAAGTGAAATAAGCCAATCACATAAATACAATTACCATGTAATTTCATCTATATGAGATGCCTAGAATAGTCAAATTCATAGACAGAAAGCAGAATGGTAGTTGCTAAGGGTTGTCGGGGTAGAGGGCGGGAGGAAGGGAAGCATGAGGAGCTACTGTTTGATGAGTGCAGAGTTTCAGTTTTACAAGATGAAAAGAGTTCTAGAGATGGACGGTGATAACGGCTGCACAACATGAATGTACTTAATGCCGCAGAACTTAAAAATGGTTAGAATGGTAAATTTTATGTTACGTGTATTTTACCACAATTAAAAATTTTAAAAATTAATTTGGAAAAAAACTGCATCTTATGCAAAGGAATAATAAACTAATGAGCAAATTTATTATATATTACACTTATATCAACAAGAAAATGGATATACAAAAGTAGTCCATAAGCACTGGCTAACACTTAGCCACAAACATGAAAAAACATTTACTCCTAAAACTTAAAGGGGAGCAATTTAAAACCAGGAGATACTGTTAAATTGGCATTGATTTAGAAAGAAAGAAAAAGACAATATCCCATTATCGGCAAGGATATTCTCTTTCAAATATTGTGGTGGGGCTATAAATGAGTATAATCTTTCTGGAGGGCAATTTAGCATATATGTATTAAAAAATACACACAGTAGTTCACCTTCTACAAATTTATCCTATGAAAATATTCACATTCACAAAGAACTTTCAACCTAATATTGTTTATTAACAGAAAAAAAAATTAAAACAAAAGCGCCTAAACATTTAACAGTTAACTAAGATATTGGTCCAAAAAAAATTATATCTATTCAATGGAATAATAGAGATTCAAATTGTAATGTATCTGAATATTTAATGACATGAAAAGATATTCATGATATAAGCGAAAAAAAGCGGTTACAAAATATTACACATAATCTAACCCTTTTTTGTTACAAAAAAAGGTTATATTTGTACATACAAAAAAGTGTGAAAGGTGAAAGGATAAACATCAAAATGTTAATAGTGATAGTCTTCGGATTGTGAAGTTTTGAGTAATCTTTATTCATTATACTCATGAGCAGTTCATTACCTTAACTTGGTGAACAAAAAAAGGGTTCAGGGATTATCAAATATATTGTCTATCCCTCAGAAATGTTTTTTGGACATTCTATCAAATAATTCCTGCTTTTTGTTTAATGCTCTCTCCTGCTCCAATAGAAGCCTATTCCCCTCGGGAGAAAGGTAAGGAGAGAAAATAACCAACAACCACCCTTGCAACAAGTTGCCACACACATTTTACTTACCACCACTGTCTATTCTTAGGACAAGGAATGCAATCAGCTCTTTCAATTCATTCATTAATCCATTCCACAAACAATAAACACCTATTATATGACAGCAAATTCTTTAAAAGTTTGCTTTTCTAGTAAATTAATTTATCTACGGTTCTTCATAATGATAAATCATTTCTATAAGGAAAGAATTAATTTCACTCAAGGAATATAAAAGATGAATGCAGGTGAATACCAAATAGCCAGCAATAAATTGTTTGAAAATGAATCACTAGCAACTCACCTCCAATGACTCCAATGCACAAGTAAAGCTCCTGTACAGTGTTACAGAAAGAAGCCGCAATCAAGCCACAGCCTGACAAGCAGCCACCAACAATCATGACTGGACGACTGCCATATTTATTCACCAGGATACTGCTGATAGGACCTAAGAAATAACCAAAAATTTAGTAGTATAAGGAACCTACTCCTTCACATCTATACAAGGCATGAATGACAATAAATGACAAGTCCTCCAAAATAAACAAAAGGCAATGATAGGATATTGCTTTCTATAATAATTTCTGAGTTATATGTATGTGTACTGGAAGATAAAGATGCTAGAAATCATTAATTGTGCATGTTCTGTATCTAGAAATATCATGGAATTTTACTAAAATATAAAACCCGAGTCTATCCTTAACCTTTCTCTTTCAAGGCAAAATAGGCTCAAAAGACCTTGGTAATGGATGTTCACAGGGTTCCTGACATATCTAGGATACGATAAACATATATTTAGTACGTTTGTTCTTTATAATTATAAATACAGGCACACATGATGAGATACATGAACACATCTGAATAGGTTTTAGAGCATTATTTATACATTATCATAAATGTGATTTGTGTTGTATTATTAAAAAGAAAGAAAAAGCAAAAGTGCATAATCATTTTTTCCAAGTTTAAGCAGTGTTGCAATTAGGTCATCTCAAAAAACAAAAAACAAAAAGCAACTGTTCCTAGTTACAATTAGATGCTTCAGGTATTGAATCAAATATATGTTTCAGAAATTACTTGGTTCTATGCCTATTGTTACTATGTTTCACGGTATCCATACTGTGAAAAAAATGCTTGCAAGAGAAGATTAAGTCAGTTAACATTAACCTTGGGTCTAATAACTCAAGAGGATAGAAAATGGAATATTATCCAAGAAAACCAGATTAAATTTCCTCAGCTAAATAGATGCATACATCCTTTAGAAGATGATTAGTGAATGGATCATGAATGGGATCAGTGCCCTTATAAAAGACATTTGAGGGAGCTTTTGCCACGTGAGAATGTAGCTAGAAAGGCACTATCTATAAGGAATGGGCCCTCACCAGACACTGAATCTGCTGGGGTCTTGATCTTGGACTTTCCAGCCTTCACCGTGAACAATAAATTTTTATTGTTCACAAGGTATTTTGTTACAACAGCCTGGATGGACTAAGACAGCCACTTCATGAAAATATTAGGTCAAGGATGACTTGAAAATAATTTGAATTTACAGTTTGTGTAAAACAAAAGAATTGAATACTCAAAGAATATTTATAAAGAATCTCAATATAAATTAGTCATGAGATTTTGTATGGTCAGAATTACAAAGATCAATAGTGCTGCACTATTGACTCTGTGAGGTACAAGTTAATGCGTTAAATCATCCAGTATTTGAAATTCCAAACCAGGAGTGTTAAGATGACCACTGTGAGGGCCGGCCCGTGGCTCACTCGGGAGAGTGCGGTACTAATAACACCAAGGCCACGGGTTCGGATCCTACATAGGGATGGTCGGTTGGCTCACTGGCTGAGCGTGGTGCTGACAACACCAAGTCAAGGGTTGATCTCTCCTTATCGGTCATCTTTATTTAAAAAAAAAAAAAAACAAAAAACAGACGACCATTGTGGAACAGAAAATACAAGGGCACTTCAAAAAATTCATGGAAAGTATAGCCTTATGACACCAAGGTTATGGGTTCCGGTCCCCGTACCAGCCAGCTGCCAAAAAAAAAAATTCATGGAATGATTCATATTATCTTTCAATTCTGTTTTTCCACAAACTTTTTGAAGTACCCTCATACGAAAATTTCTACTTTCATGTTAATTTTTTAAAAAAGGAAAAACAAATTAACAAACCAAAAGTAGGCAACTAAGTTATCCTTCCCAAAAAATATACTTACACTCTAATAACTATCACTATGTATATGTGACCCAAAGCACTAAAAAAGAAAATGAAACCAATCACAACTCAAAATATATTCATGTTCAAAGTGTGGTCCAAGTGCACAAGTTCAGGGATTATGACAGTTAAAAAAGTAATGAAAATTCTTAAGGGACATTCTACTTAGAAACCAGTCAAAACAAAATAACTGACTTAATAAGAATTCTGTCATAAGGCTCATGACAGGCAATTTGTCTTTAAGAGTTATTTCAGGAAGGATGGCCCTAATTAGCTATCATTAAAAATAGAAAGGGGTACAGTTTATAGGCCTATTATAATACAAACTCAGAGAAATGTGCTAGTTATCTCACTAACTGGGTGAGGACAAAGAAAGAACTGTTTCCCCAAAGGAAAGTGTCATGTGCAATTAGCACAACTGACATCACTCACTTTTGATGCAAAATGCAAGTGGCTCTTAAACTCTTTGGCAGCTCAGAATTGCAACATGTGAACCTTTGGTTTGTAGTCAGCTTAAGGAATTACTGAACACCTGGACTACCTCTGGATAATATTTATACTGATTTCTTCAAGCTATCATAGTCAAAACCTGATTAGAAATCCTGGCAGATTGGAATTCAAAGCCTGTGAATTACTGGCTCTCAGAAGCTAGACAATGTCCAAAGTCCCTTTTGATTTCTCTGAACTTACAAAAAAATAAGTACTATAATTTTAGCACTTAGGGCTCTTTAAAAATGTATTTAATTTAGAATACAAAATAGGTCTATGTTCAAAATGTAAAAGACACAAAAAGATGTACAGTGGAAAAAAAGAGTCTTCCTGTTCCCAGCCACCCAGTTTCTCTCTAAGGCAACCAGTTACCCATTTCTTCTGTGCAATTTAATTATGTTTAATTAAATTATGATTTCAACTTCATATCCCTGTTTCATGAGCTTATATTATTGTCTCAAGAGGATTATAAACTTCTCAAAGGAAAGGACCAGGATCAGTGTTCTCCATCACTCATAACACTAGCCCAGTGCTCAATATATTCATGGGGTTCGATAAACATTGGTTGAATGTATCACCAGTTTAGCAACCTAAGACTAAGTTATTTACAGTTAAAATATAGAATCTATACATATATATTATATATTAAGAAGCTACATGTGAGAATAATCTGAGGTACAAAATTGCTACTAAAAACAAGTTTGTTTGGTTTTTTTGGTGGCTGGCTAGCATGGGGACCCGAACCCTTGACCTTGATGTTATATGCTCTAACCAACTGACGTAACTGGCCAGCCTTACAAACAAGATGAACAGAAGTGAAAGCTTAGCAAAACCAGCAACATGAGACACTGTCAATCCCAGTAAATAAATACACTTGGCTTTAGAATCCTTGCTAACTAAGCAACTATAAATTTTCAGTATTATGATAGGTTTGACTTTTACATGTTTAATTGTGGTTTGATGTTTCAAGGTGAAACACACAGTATTTTAAATGATGTTAGGTGAACAACTTAGTATCTACATTTTCTTCACAACATGCCAAAGAAAACAGAAGGGGAGGAAATAAGATAAATTTAGAAGGCAGTTGAAATGCTTTTAGGACTCACAACGTCACAGGGAATAAGGGGGAGGTTTTCTTCAGTTCTTTAACACCATGAAAAGATTTTTACCTGAGACTTGAACTATGCTTTTCAGATTAGCCTGACTTATTTTAATTCTTCCATCAATCAATTTTTAAAAATCTGTATTTATGTTTACATTTAAACAGTCTAGCAGAGAGCAACAAGAAAAACCAGTTGTGCACACATTTTTACAAGAGTTTTTTAAAGCACAATGATCCTCAAGTTGAAGCAAATCAGGGCTCCTTACAATTTCTCATTTCTGTTTTGGAACAAACAGAACAAGAGTTGCCATTGTTATCAGGAATGAAAAATGTTACTCTAAACACAAACTTCAAGAACTAACATTTCAAAACATCTCACCAAATAAGTTATTTAAAAAAATAAGTCACCCAATACAGAGACTGGCTGCTTAATGAAAATTAACAGAGCAGGCCTTAACGGGTACTTACCTCCACCGTACATGACAGCCAACATGATGGAGGATATCCATGACACTTCACTGGTGGTGGCATTGAATATACCTTCAATTTCTTTGAAGAAGACAGTAATAGATTTGGGAAATGCATAAGAGAAGCCAATGGAAATGAAAGCTCCAACTACCACTGCCCACCCCCAGCCTCCATCTGGGGGGGTGTATCCAACTGGACCTCCAACTACGGGTGGCATTTTAAGTGTAGATGAATTCCAAAATGCAGTTCAAATCCAAATATCTGAAGAATACAAAATTAAAACAGTATATCAACAAAAAAGCACTCCCACGAAATCCTTCTGTGTAATAAGAAATACACTTGAACAATGTGGAGGTTAGGGATGCTAACCCACCTCGCAGTCGAAAATCTGAATATAACTTTTGACTCCCCCAAAACTTAACTACTAAAGTGTCTTGTGTGCTTTTAAGTTCTTAATTACTTAACTATTAATAGCCTACAGTTAGGTGTATAACCAAAAATTTTCCATGTTGTTCAAGGGTTTGCTGTATATATTTCTTGTTCTTTTTTCCTGGTTCTTGGCAGAGCTCCTACACCCTTTGTAATTTCCTGAGAGATAAGGATAATAGGTGTATCTTTTTCCTAATATGAGGGTACTTCAACAAGTTTGTGGAAAAATGGAATTGGATGGGGGTGGCTAGAGATTAAGCTCTATAAAAACTCTTGAACAAGATATCCACGTGCCAGGAGGGTGGTGCACCCCAAGTGCACAGGGACAGAAGGTAATGAACTAGGTTCTTCTAGACCTCACCCTATGTACCTCGTCATTTGGCTGTCCATCTGTATCTTTTATAATAAACTGGTAAACATAAGCAAGCATTTCCCTGAGTTTTGTGAGCTATCCTTGCAAATTTATCTAATGCAAAGAGAGAGCAGTGGGAATCCTCATTTATAGCTGGTCAGTCAGAAGTATAGGTGACAACCTACTACTTGCAATTGGCATCTGAAGTGGGGGGCAATCTTGTGGGACATATGGGATCTGACTCTAACTCCAGGTAGATAAGGTTAGAATTGAATTGAGTTATTGGACATCCAGTTGGTATCTGCTGGAGAACTGCTTGGTGTGTGGGGGAAGAAACCTACACATCTGATCACAGAAGTGTTCTGTGACGTGTTGAGTGTTGACTGTGTAAAAGAAAAAGTGTTTTCTCCCTTTGGACCTTTATACCTAGCTCTTGAGTAAATGAATTGTTTTTCAATGTTACTTGTCCAATAGACATTATCTTCTAAAGACATTATCAGAAAAAGTCTTAGAGTCATGGCATTGCTCATAATTTTTTGTAGCTTAAAGGAAAATAGCGTCTCATCACTTAAGAAACCATAACTGAAATAAATCCTTTCAACAAATGTAGACTTTGTACTTCAAATAAACATACTTGTTTTAGCAGTTAATAGAACAATTCCTGAAATTACTCTAGATGACTAAATGCTTCATTTGACTCACCTGCTTGCAAAATTCACATCACACATACCCTAAAAATGTTTCAGGTTTTAATATTGACTTTTGTTTGTTTGTTTTGGTGTCTGGCCAGTACGGGGATCCAAACCTTTGACTGTGGTGTTATAGTACAATATAGCCTTTATAAGTTTTGTCCCATTACCAAAAAGTATTCAATACTTACTTCTTTACTTTCTCTTATTTATGGCAGATTTAACATATTTGGAAGTGAGTACCTGAACTCACTTGATACATAGCAATTTACAAAACAGATCACTCTGAACACACAAGATTTTCATTTAATGGGCTGGAAAACTATCTCAGAAAAGTTTCCTATTATCTAATTGCTTCAATTCAAGGTAATTTTTCCCCATTATATGACAAGAAAGACAAACTTTTAAACAGCTAGTCAGTACAACTAAATTCACAAATTAAATTATGATGTCAAAAGATGGTATAGGCAAACCTTGGAGATATCGTGGGTTTGGTTCCAGCTCATTGCAATAAACTGAGTCACATGAATTTTTTGTTTCCCAATGCATATAAAAAGTTATGTTTATACTGTCCTGTAGTCTCTTAAGCGGGCAACAGCATTAGGTCTAAGAAACAATGTACTTTATCGCTTTAAAAATGCTCACAATCATCTGAGTCTTTGGGGAATTATCTTTTTGCTGGTGGAGGGTCTTGCCTTGATGTTGATGTCTGTTGACTGATCAGGGTAGTGGTTGCTGAAGGCTGGGATGGCTGTGGCAATTTCTCAAAAATAAGACAACAATGAAGTTTGTCACACTGATTGACTTCCTTTCATGAAAGAGTTCCCTGTAGCATGCAATGCTATTTGATAGCATTTTACTCACTGCAGAACTTCTTTCAAAATTGGAGTCAGTCTCCTCAAACCCTGCCACCGCTTTATTAACTGAGTTTATGTAATATTCTAAATACTGTTGTCATTTCAACAATGTTCACAATAGCATTTCACCAGAGTAGATTCCACCTCAAGAAACCACTTGCTTTGCTCATTCATAAGAAGCAACTCCTCATCTGTTAACGTTTTATCATGAGATTGCACAATTCAGTCACATCTTCAGGCTCCATTTCTAATTCTAGTTCCTTTACTATTTCCACTCCATCTGCAATTACTTCCTCCACTGAAGTTTTGAACCCCTCAAAGTCATCCATGAGGGTTGGAATCAATTTCTTCCAAACTCCTATCAATGTTGATATTTTGACCTCCCAAGAATACGAATGTTCTTAATGGCATCTAAAATGGTGAATCCTTTCTAGAAAGTTTTCCGTTTACTTTGCCCAGATCTATCAGAGGAATCACTATGTATAGCAGCTACAGACTTATAAGATGTATTTCTTAAATAATAAGACTTGAAAGTCAAAATTACTCCTTGATCCATGGGCTGCAGAATGGATGTTGTGTTAGCAGGCACAAAAACAACATTAATCTCCTTGTACATCTCCATAAGAAGTCTTGGGTGACGGTAACCAGGTGCAAATATTGCTACTCATCAATGAGCAGTAATATTTTGAAAGGTATCTTTTCTTCTGAGCAATAGGTATCAATAGTGGGTTTAAAATATTCAATAAACCAGGGCCGGCCTGTGGTTCACTTGGGAGAGTGTGGTGCTGATAATACCAAGGCCATGGGGTCGGATCCCTATATAGGGATGGCTGGTTAGCTCACTTGGGAGAGCGTGGTGCTGACAACACCAAGTCAAGGGTTAAGATCCCCTTACTGGTCATCTTTAAAAAAAAATAAATAAATAAAAAATAAAATATTCAATAAATCTTGTTGTAAACAGATGTGCTGTCATCCAGGCTTTGTTGTTCCATTTACAGAGCACAGGCAGAGTAGATTTAGCATAATTCTTAAGGGCCCTAGGAATTTCAAAATGGGAAAAGCACTGGCTTCAATTCAAATTCACCAGCTGCATTAACCCTTAACAAGAGTCAGCCTGTCCTTTGAAGCCAGGCACTGACTTCTCCTCTCTAGCAAGGAAAGTCCTAGATGGCATCTTCTTCCAATAGAAGGCTATTTCAACTACATTGAAACTTTGTTGTCTGGTGTAGCCACCTCCATCTATGATCTTAGCTGGATCTTCTGGAAACTTACTGCACCTTCTATATCAGCACTCACTGCTTCACCTTATACTTTTATGTTATAGAGATGGCTTTGTTCCTTAAACCTCATGAACCAACTTCTGCTAGCTTCAAACTTTTCTTCTACAGCTTCCTTATTTCTCTCAGCCTCCATAGAATTGAAGGAAGTTAGGGTCATGCTCTGGATTAAGCTTTGGCTTAAGGGAATGTTGTGTCTGGTTTGATCTTCCCACCCAGACCACTAAAATTTTCTCCATATCAGCAATAAGGCTACTTCGCTTTCTTATTATTCGTGTGTTCACTAGAGTAGCACATTTAATTTCCTTCACAAATTTTTCCTTTGCATTCACAACTTGGCTAATTGTTTGGTCCAAGAGGCATTGGGTCTATCTGTTTTTGAAATGCCTTCCTCAGTAAGCTTAATCATTTCTAGCTTTTTATTTAAGAATGAGAAATGTGCAACTCTTCCTTTCACTTGAACAATTAGAGACCATTGTAAGGGTTTTCACTGGCCTGATTTCAATATTCTTGTGTCTCAGGGAATAGGGAGGCCTGAGGAGAGGAAAGAGACAGGGGAATGGCCAGTTGGTGGAGCAGTCAGAACACAAACAACATTTGTCAATAAAGTTTGCCGTCTTATGTGGGCATGATTCTGTGGAGTCCCAAAACAATTACAACTGTAACATTAAAGATCACTGATCACAGATCACCATAACAGATATAATAATAATGAAAAAGTTCTGACTACCATGCTCTTTAGTCTAAAACACAAATCCTATAGTACTCAACTCCTAAATACTTCCAGGATTAGGAAGAAAATATACCCATATGGCAAGTTTCCCTAAAAGCAAGGATATACTTACCATTTGTACTATGGGTTCAAGCCAGTGTATACAGGTAAGAAGAAGAAATAAAAAGCGTAAGGACTGGAAAGGAGGAAGTAAAGTTGTTTATACAAAAAAGGTACTCAAACTAATAAGTGACTTTAACTAGATCTCAGCATATAAGATGAATAAACAGAAATCAACTGTATTTCTATATACTAGCAATGAACAATAAGAATTTCAAAATTTAAATAATTCTATTGTAAATGGTAAACAAAGTAGGGATAAATCTGACAAAAGATGTATATGATGTATACACTGAAAACTACAAAATAATACTGAGAAATTAAAAATCTAAGTAGGGGCTGGCATGTTAGCTCAGTTGGTTAGAGGATGGTGTTATAACACCAAGGTTAAGGGTTTGGATTACCATACCGGCCAGCTCCCCCTGCCCCCCCCAAATTCTAAATATATAACCTATCCTCAAGGATTGAAAGATTAAATATTTGGATTATGCAAACATTTCTGAAGGCACATAAAGCTCCAACTATAAAAATTTCATAAACTGAACTTCAAATTACAAGGGTATTTCTAAAGTTCATGGATAATACAACTCTTTCCTTGAAACTTTTGAAATACCCTTGTACATGCAAAACATATATCCAACAAAAGATATACCCAGAACATAAAAAGAACTTTTCAACTCAATAGCAAAAAGATAAAACAACTCAATCTAAAAATGGGCAAAAGGGGCCGGCCCATGGCTCATTATGGAGAGTGCGGTGCTGATAACACCAAGGCAACGGGTTTGTATTCCATATAGGGATGGCAGGTTAGCTCAAGGGTTAAGATCCCCTTACCGGTCACCCTAAAAAAAAAAAAAAAAATGGGCAAAAGATCTGAACGAACAGATATTTCACCAAAGAAGATAAATGGATGACAATTAAGTACATGAAAAGAGGCTACACATCATTAGTCATTTACAAGATGCAAACTGAAATTACAATGAGATACTAATACATACCTACTAAAATTAAGATCAGTAATACCAAGACTTGGTGAGGATATAAAGCAAACGGAACTCTCATATTGCTTGTGGTACAGCAAAATGGTACAGCAAAATAGCTCATTGGAAAACATTTTGGCAGTTCCTTTTAAAGTTATACATATATTAGACATGAAAATCAACTACACTGTATATTGATAAAATTTTTAAAAACTTTAAAAATAAATAAAAGAAATGAAAACATACATCTTCATGAAGACATATGAAAATCCTCTATCAATTTGCTTCATAATAGCCTCAAACTGAAAACAACCTAAATGCCCATCAGCAAGTGAATGGATGAACAAATAGTGGTATAGCCATATAATGGAATTCTACCTAGCAATAAAAAGGAACAAAGTACTGATGCGTGCAACACCACCAATGAATCACAAAAGCATTATATTAAGTGAAAAAAGCTAGACACAAGACTGTATTCTATATGGTTACATTGATATTAAGTTCTAGAAAAGGTAAAATTCTAGTAATAGAAGACAGATCATCAGCCACCAGGGGTTGGGGAGAGGAGGTTGATTGCAAAGGGGCATGAAAGAACTTTCTGGAGTGATGGAAATGCTGTATTATCATGATTGTGGCAGTAGCTACTCATCAAACTATACATTTAAAATTGTGAATTTCATTGTATGTAAATTATACCTCAATAAAGTTAATCAAAAACAAAAAATGTAAGGACAGTGACAAGTGGGATAAAATCTGTTCCATCACAGGGAGACAACACAGAAGCAAAAGGAGATGGCAGGCAAATTTCTCTGCCTTGACTATCTGGATGGTTAAAAGAAAGAGGAAAAAGAGGAGGAAGAGGAAGAGGACAAAGAAGAGGAGACAAAAGGACGGAAGACTCTCTTCTGAGAATTCACAACTACAGGCCTGTTGTGGGCTTATCCTTGGCAGGACACTGTCTGTGGGAAACCTTTGTTGTTCTTCCAGAGATAAATTATGTTTGATTTTGCTAGCAAAGATTTCCCACGAAGGCCTGCCAAACATAAGCCTACAATTATAAACACATCAAGAATCAATTAACCATGAGTAATAGTACAGCCAATCCAACACAGTCAGATTAGACACTCAAGAATTACAGATATTGTTATATGAATATTTAAATGATTAAAGGCATAAAATAAGGCATTAAAAACATTAGGGAAAAAATTCAAGATACTGTCAAAAAGGCTAGCCAATTTTAAACAGAACTTCTAGAAATTATAGTCAATAACATTAACAACAGGTTAACCGCAGACTGACACAGCTGGATAGAGAATCAGTAAACCTGAAGGATAAGTTTGAAGAAGTTAGAATTCAGGGGAGAGACCCTTTCTCCACCATGGTGGTGGTGTGCCGTTGACTCAGTTCCTTACCATGTCTTCTCACAAGACTCAAAATCAAGCGATTCCTGGCCAAGAAACAAAAGCAAAATCAGCCCATTCCCCAGTCAATTTGGATGAAAACTGGCAATAAAAATCAGGTACAAATCCAAAGATAAGAACCAATAAAAATCAGGTACAGATCCAAAGAGAAGAACACTGGAGAAGACCCAAGCTGGATCTATGAGATGGCACACATATTTACACTGTATCAATGTTACTATCACCTGTATCAAGCTGAAAATCTCGACAGTTGGACATGTTTTATTGGGAAAATTCTTTCTTTCTATGCTCTACACAAGTAGATTGATTCCATAATAAACATGTGAAACCTTTTGTTTTGGGGGAAAAAAATTCAGGGAACAGCTTCATCTTGAAGCTATGAGAGAAAGGTTTTAGAACGGGAGGATCTGACATTTATCCAATAGGACTTCGAAAGAAGAGAATAGAAAGTGGAGAAAAGTCAATTTTCAAGGGTTAATGGTAAAAGATTACAGATTTGATGAACAATATAAATCCTCAGTTTGAGGAAACAAGATAAAAAGAAAAGTCTAAAAAGCAACTACTTAGAAAATACAGATTACACAACTAACATAATCACGCTGACAAAACAGACTTCTCATCAATTTTGAAATATTCTCAGCTTCTAAATCTTCAAATTTTACTTCTTCCCCATTCTCTCTTTCCACTACTCTGAGACTCTAATTGGATGTGGGTTGGACCTTCCCATGGTATCTACTCTCTTACTTTCTCTTTTATATTTCCCATCCTTTTGTTTCTCTGTACTTCATTCTGGATGGTTTCTTCTGATTCTCTCTTTAGCTGTGTTTGGCACTAAGGGTTTGGCCAATTTAATTTATGGAAAATACCCACCATATAACCTAATTGGCCAGTCCTTATTTGAAAATAATCAAGTAAAACAGATTTCTGTCAAACAAAATCACACTTCATTATAATTGAAAAAAAATGTTGATACACATTGCTGTGAGCCCTCATTTTTCTAGCAAGAATTCTAACTCAGAAAACGGAGAAGGTGGAGTTTACTGTCCAGATGGAATAAGGTCATGCCCCCTCCAATATTTTGACCCAACCCCTCTTTGGATTTCTATCATGGGACTCTCTAGGACTATTCATCCTGGAATTTTTCCTTCTTTGGGGGACCCTGAAATTTTTATTGCCGAGGGCAGTGAACCACAGTAAGAAATGGGATGAATGAGAGACATACCTTTCTTTTGTAGTGAAGAGAAGGGCTTTTGAAGGCAAGTTGGAAAAAGGAAAGTAGAAGAACTCAGCCATCCATTCTCAAGAGAGATGATTTTTAGTTATGGTTATACCTGAACTGAGGATCTGAAGAATAATTTCCTCAAAAATATAACCCAGTTTAAAGATTAAAGATCTTTGTCCTAGGGCATTTCACTTGCCTATGATTCACGCAGGACAAAAATATTTACAAGGTAAGGTTCCTAAAATTTTTACTGGAATGAATGTAATAAAAAGCTATTTAACGGCTCAGTTCTGCTAACAGAAACAGCCTGGACTCTAAAACTATGTTAAACAGAACTGCCCTGGCATTAATTTTATGAGTTTTTCTGTTCATCTAAGTCTTAAAAAAGAGAACACTTGAAATTTTTCAATCAAAGAACCACAAAAAAGATTAATTCATCTCTGAATATTTACACACAGAATGACACCCACACATGGACAGGAGAACTGTTTAACACATCAAGCTCTGACTAGAACAGCTAATACGTGCTGGACATGATTAAACTTTGAGATAGCTGCCAGCTATGATTTGTCCCAATTAAAGCATTTATAATTTTTAGTCACTAAGACTTGCCTCAAGTTAGTTAATAATACCTATTCCATAGAGTCAAAATTAGATTTAAAACTTCAAAAGCTTTAAACAGATTCAAAAGAAAATAAAAAGTATAAGAAATTAGAGTGTACAAAATACTTTTGCAAAAGAACACTTCAAAAAACCAGACACAGGCTCAACATAATTCTGCCACCATCTGACAAAAGGCCGTCTCTGTTAACTTAAAAATTCTAATGGTACAGTATACAAAAACAGGTAGTAATAGCATTATCTAAGTATACTATTTCCATTTTAACTGGAAAATCTTAGCTATAAACAGAAGGACTCATTCAAAAAGTAAATTATGAGAGCAGCCCTCCTTGCACAGTATTCAGAGCTCTCTTGAGAAAAGGGAACACACCCATTCCTTGTACGCTAAAGTCCAGAGGCTAAAAGGGACTAAAGTTTAAGATTTTAATCCTTACAATGTGCAGAATGGCCTTTCTATCAGCTTAGCTATTATTGCCTAAAAGTGATGGGGGGATTTAAAAAAAAAAAAAAGGTATAGGGTAATGAGAAAAATTCTTCATCAGTTCTCCTCTTAAAGGATGATAGGAAACCACAACCCTAACTTTTCTTGGGAATGAAGATAGTGACAAAAATCACCTAGATTTTCTGGTTTCTCTCCTTTTCTTATAACTCTCAGAAACTGTGCTAGTAAACAAATCTGGAAAGCCAAAGTTATGCTTCATACCCCCCATGCCCTGGCCCCACACCAGAAGAGAAAAGCTACAAAAAGCCCTTGGAAAATGTATCCATTATGTTCTCTACATGTTCCCCATCAACATTTAAAACAAAGCCGCTGTCACTTCCTAAAACGACAATGGCCAGATGTGATTTTAAAAGAGGCAGCAAGTATCTAAAATCAATAATCTTAAAAGAATTTATCACTAAGTGTAAACTAGTTTTAGGTTTCAAATTCACACGAAAACATTCAAATCCAGAAAGGCTTATATACTGAAGCTACTGCTGCTACATAGCTAACCTCTTGCTCTTTATAACTGGCCCTAATCCAGCTTCATGGTTTACCACCTGCCCCAAGTTAACTTCCAAGATTCAAGGTCTGGGAAACCTTACCTTCTTTTGCCTTTTCCACTCTGAAACTGAATACAGTGAAGAAACTAAAACAACAAAACAAAACAAAACAAAACAAAACAAAAAACAGAAAGCACCAGTAAAAGTAGAAATATAACTACTGGACCCAACTAGCCAAACACTCAGCAATTATGAAATGCATAATTTTGATCAAACTGCATATAAGGAACCTAAAAAAAAATATGCAAATTTGTCTCTTCAAACTTCCAACTGTCTGTGTACCAGACCTCTATCATTCAGGAAAAAAATCCTACCCACATTACAAGTTAAACATATTGCCTTTTAAGAGAAATTAGCTTGCTAACTAGAATACTTAAAGAATGATTTTAAGTCTATATTTCAGAATTTATGAAAATTGATTCTAGATGTTGCTTTTAACTCATATTTAAAATCTGTAATAATATCAATATTTTAGTTAACAATTTCCACTTTTTTATTATTTACATGGTCAGACCACACCACCAATAAATAGAAAGTGTATTTCTTTTTTAAGACAGCAGATCTCGGGCCGAGCCCGTGGTGCACTCGGGAGAGTGTGGGGCTGGGAGCGCAGCGACGCTCCCGCCGCGGGTTCGGATCCTATATAGGAATGGCCGGTGCACTCACTGGCTGAGTACCGGTCACGAAAAAGGCAAAAAAAAAAAAAAAAAAAAGAAAAGAAAGAAAGACAGCAGATCTCCAAAGGACAAGTGTTGATGAGCATGTTGGAGAAAAGGGAACTCCCATACACCGTTGGTGAAAATATACGTTGGTACAGCCACTATGAAAAACAATGTGGAAATTCTGACAAAATTAAGAAGACAATTAACATTTGATCCAGCAATCACACTTCTGGGTATATATCCAAAGGAACTGAAATCTGAGTCTCCCAGATTATATGCACTCCCATGTTCTCTGCAGCATTATTCACAATAGTCAAGACATGGAAGGGCCGGCGGTGCTGATAACACCAAGGCCACGGGTTTGGATCCTATATAGGGATTGCCGGTTAGCTCACTGGCTGAGCGTGGTGCTGACACCACCAAGCCAAGGGTTGAGATCCCCTTACCGGTCATCTTTTGGAAAAAAAAAAAGACATGGAAGCAACCTAAAGGTCTATCTACAGATAAATGGATAAATAGAATGTGGTATACATATACAATGGAATGTTATTCAACCTTAAGGAAAAGGAAAACCTGCCATTTGAGACGACATGGATGGACCTGAAGGACATTTGCAAAACGAAATAAACCAGACCCAGAAAGACAAGTACTGTATGATTTTACTTATACGTGGAATTTAAAACAGTCATGGAAGCAGAGAGTAGAATGGTGATTGCCAGGGGCTGAGGGTAGGCAGAAATGGGTAGGTGTTGGTGAAAGGGTACACAGTTTTGGAAATGCAAAATAAATAAGTCTGGAGATATACTGTACAACATAGGGCCTATGATTTATGACATTGTACAGAATATTTAAAATCTGCTAAGAGGGGCCAGCCCCATGGCTCACTCGGGAGAGTGCGGTGCTGGGAGCGCAGTGGTGCCCCTGCTGCAGGTTCAGATCCTATATAGGGATGGCGGGTGCGCTCACTGGCTGAGCGCGGTGTGCGTGACACCAAGCCAAGGGTTCCGATCCCCTTACCAGTCACAAACCCCCCCCCCCCAAAAAATCTGCTAAGAGTGTAAACCTATGTTAAGTCCTCTCAACACTAAAGGAAAAAAGAAAACAAAACAAATCACTAACAAGAACAAAGGGGGTGGGAGGAAACTTTTGGAGGTGATAAGTTTCCGGCATTGATAGTGATGATGGTTTCACAGGTGTATACTTATATCCAAACAAATCAAGTTGTGCACATTAAATATCTACAGCTTTTTGTATGTTAATATCTCAATAAAGCAGTTTAAAAAAAGAAAAAAGGCAATGAGTATTCAGCCAAAGATTTTGAGAGAAAAATATCAGAAATGTGTCAAAATTATTATATTTTTATGGGTTTCTATGTTGTTCATTATATTTGTCAGCTTTTAAAAATGCATGATTATTTTTTATTGTTCTAAATAAAAACTCACTTTCATACTCCCCTCATTCTGCCACCCCCCCAAAAGACAGCAAATCTCAAAGTTTTTGGTCTAAGGCAACCTTAAGCAGATATATAGTTGGAAAAAGGAGCATTTTAGCAGCCTTTTCAGATACTCATTAACAGTCCTCTTTTTTGATACTACACCAAAACCTGACAAGCAATAGTTTCTTAATTAGTTTACAAGGTGGAATCTAAGGACCCCAACCCTGAGAGACTCTTGAAGGGTCCACAAATACACTGAGAATGACTATTTTAAATCATTAACTATTTGCTCACAAAAGTGACAAATTGATACTTACAGTCAATTTTTTTTTAAGTGCTACAATAAATTCTGAGGTATAAGAGGGATGCATTATAGAAAAAGGCTCATGTATATGTATATGAGAAAGGGTGGTAGGAGATGGTGCAGAATGAACTACTATTTTTCATTGTAAGTCATTTAAGGTCTATTTAAACTATATACATTTTACACGTTGATAAAAATTGTGTGTATATATTTATCCCGTCACTTATTAAAAGAATTTGATCAAGGATGTCAAATTTGCTATTTTTAGTCAGTTAAGAAGAACATGCAATAATTCCACTATAGGGCTGGCTGGTTAGCTCAGATGGTTAGAGTGCGGCCTTATAACACCAACGTCACAGGTTCAATTCCCATTACCAGCCAGCCTCCAAAAAAAACCCAACCAATCAAACAAACAAAAAAACCCCCCCTCCATTATAGAACAAAACGATCATTTCCTTTAATAGTTCTTTGGCTTATCAGGTTTATTCCCTATAGACCTCCTCAAATTTTCTTGCAGTCCTAAATACCATATGTATTCTTGGAGACATTCTCTACTCCAAAACAGGAATTTATTCCAAGTTTTTTACCAACAACAAAGCTCACAGTGCATACTTGTCAGGAGCCCAGAGCACCACGAAACAGATGAAACCTAACATTTGTTAACTCCTCATTTCTACTGTGATCCAGAAAATCTGTTTCAAGTAAATATATCATGTGCTAAAGGATATGTGATTAAATGGAGGGTATTTGGTCTCAGGGCCCTTTCAACACCTAAAATAAGACAGAATGAGATTTCAGAGGTTGAGGACAGAAAGAGATTTTAGAGGTTGAGGGGGAGGTTTGCTCCAGCATAAACAATTAATATCCCTTAATTTCCAGACTTTCTGACACTCCCTCTGTCCACTGCAGTCCTATATATTAATTGTTCAAGTATGACACTTTTCTACCTTGTGAATGACTTTCTGTGAAGGATCTTTGTTTAATATTAGTTCATCTAGATTTGCTCAGCTGGTCAACGTCTTAAGGCTGAAATTTTTTGAAAAGGCAGAAACACAAAATTGCAACATGGAGGAATGTGAACATAAAGACCCAGCCTTGAGAAAGATTCCCAGAGGACGGAATTTAATGCCACCACTACATGACATGCATTATAAATACTGCTGGCTTGTTTAGTGAAAAAGGTTTAATTTAAGTTTTGCTAGAGGGCTTCCTAGCAATCAATATTTCACCTAATTGGCATTTAGAGCTACTTTGGCTATACCTTGAACAAAACCAGGCAAGCTATTTCAAAGAATGATAAATAAATGGAAAACGTTGGCTTTCTATTTGCAACTTCAGTTAAATTTCATTAAGAAAATACAATATGCCCAAGTAAAAATCAATTTTCGCTATATTTCTGCTTTACTAGGCCTATGTTGATGTATAATTCCAATTAATTCACCTCAACTTTGTTTAGTACTCTATGATAGCCCCATGATGCTACTATTGTGACCCTAATTTTCCCAATTTTACAAAATGTCAATTGCAATTTTCTTGTGGTTGTTTTAGAAATGAGGAGGATTAAAGTAATATAGAGAACCAACAAATGTGACTATATTTGCAAATGGGCAAACTAACACACAAACTTAAAAGTAATGAGTATACATATATACACATACGTGTATGTGGATATTTACTTATTTAATCCTCTTTGTCAATCTCAGCCAATGTTGTGTTCAATAATCTGAATCTGCAGCAAACTGCTAATTCTCCTTGTTAAAACAATGACTTAATGGCATCTGTTCATTCAAATAAGCATGATCTTATTCAAGAAGTGTGCGGAGAGTAAGTGTAGTCTCAGGAACACGTAGAAACTGTCAATAATGGGTTCTGGTTCCCCTGCTGAGGGTTAATTTTAATATTTTACTTAACCCCTATCAGAGCAATTTCTTTAAAAAGTAAGTGATACATTTGTAGACTTACAGAATAGAGAATATCGGCATACATTAAATAATATGCATTCTAAACTGAGAACAAGAATTTTCAAAATAAGGAAAAAATTTCTACAGTACTTACTTTTTAAGTCTGACTTGCAAATTACAAGCACAAACAAATTCCAATTAAAAAAATTGGAATTTTATTAGTCTTTTATTAGTAGGGTATGGCTCCAATTCTGGGAATAAGTAAACTTCTTTTAAAGGGACATAGCATGAAACAGTTTCACATCGCTTCTAGTGAATTATTTTTTTCTTCAAAAAGAAAAAACTAAAGTCCACTAGCAATTTAATACACCACACAAGGTGGAAAGTAATAGTCTCATAATAGCAGATTAATTCTCTGTTCTTGTCCATAACAACTTTCTAACTGCCACACTGTATTCCTTTGGCCATTTTACGTTTCCTTTATACTATCCGAGCACAAACTATGTTATAACTTACTTTATGAGCCCTACCATCCCAAAGAATAAGGGTTAGTTTTATTAATGCACTAAAGAACGAGGATGGGTGGGCAGGTTAGCTCAGCTGGTTAGAACGCAGCCATATAACACCAAGGTCACGGGTTCAGATCCTGGTACCCGCCAGCTGCCAAAAAAAAAAGAGAGAGAGAGAGAGAAAAAAGAATGAGGTATACTTTGTTAGCAAACAACAAAAGATTCATACAAAGGCAGAATTTTAGGATCATGACAGCTTCAAAGGTGATCAACTGTAAATGTCCTAAATATCGAATTTCATTTGATTGTTTTTGCAATTAAGATTTTAAAAATTTGGGGCCAGCCTGTGGCTCACTTGGGAGAGTGTGGTGCTGATAACACCGAGGCCACGGGTTTGGATCCCTATATAGGGATGGCTGGTTAGCTCACTTGGGAGAGCGTGGTGCTGACAACACCAAGTCAAGGGTTAAGATCCCCTTACTGGTCTTTAAAAAAAAAAAAAAAAAAGATTTTAAAAATTACACATCATAGAACTGTATGATCATTTTTAAAAAAGTATATCAGGATATACACCAAAACGTGGTCCATGTCTTAATGTAGCTTAGATTCTGGGGAAGAAAGATAATAAAGAGGTAAACAAGTTAAGTAAACTAAATAAATATGTTCTGATAAGTATACATAAAATGTTATATTGCTGACTGATGAAAGGGAGAGATAATCTCTTTCCATATGCCTGTTGTTTGACTTGTTCCAATGAACTTGTATTACTTTAAAACAAAGAAAACATAAAGTAGCAAAGTTTTAAAAGACGGCAAGTTATACATATACATTAGAGACAAAAGAGAAGATATACATGTGTGAATAGAAAATAAAATTTACCTGTCATTCAACCATCCTCAAGTAAGTATTCACATTTTTTTTTCTTTTTTGTGACTGGTAAGGGGATCGCAACTCTTGGCTTGGTGTCGTCCGCACTGCGCTCAGCCAGTGAGCGCATGGGCCATCCCTGTATAGGATCCCAACCTGCAGCGGGAGCGCCACTGCGCTCCCAGTGCCGCAGCCACAGGGTTGGCCCTAAGTATTCACATTTTGATGTAAATTCTCTTAGACTTTCTCCTAAGATAGTCATAAGCATATATATATAAAATATGGGATTATACTATATGGTGCTTTTTTTCCATTTAGTATCAGAAACAGGGAGCCGAGGTCTGGCCCGAACCAGAGCCCCCGGCGCGGCGCTCCCGCCACAGCCTGGAACACGCTGTCCTCGCGCTTCCGCCGGGTGGACATCAAGGAGTTTTACGAGAATAAATTCATGGACGAGCAGCAGGAGGAGGAGACGGTGGTGGTGGCAGAGCCAGGCCTGGATCCGACGGGCTCCTGTGGCAAGTAGACATGCTCTGGGCGTTTCATGCAGCCTTGAGGAACTCTCCCGTCAACATCAAGAATCAAGCTGTGAAGGAACGAGCCCAGAGCATGGTGCTCACAAACTTTAAGAGCAACGAAATTGAGCAGGCTGTGCAGTCAGTCACTAGACAGAAACGGCACTGATTTGTTAATGAAGTACATTTATAAAGGGTGTGAGAAGCCCACAGAAAATAGCAGTGCAGTGTTACTCCAGTGGCATGAAAAGGCCTTAGCAGTAGGAGGACTAGGCCCCATTATAAGAGTTCTTACAGCAAGAAAGACTGTTAAAAAAAAAAAAAAAAAAAAGACTCATTTTACCTTGAGAAGAATTTTGGATGCCCAGGCTGGTGGTGAAGGGATTGACAATGGACCATCTTCCTAGAAAGTCCCAATTAAACTATTTCAGGATATGAATCTGCTGACACATATTTTATTTTCAAGGTGGAGGGAGAAATCATCTTAGTTTCCTAAATCCTTTACAGGATCTGATAGTCTATGCCTTTGTGTATGAGTAATGCAGAACTGACATTTTGACTGTCTACCAGAGTGTCTGGCCAGTGTTTGCCAGGGGTATGTACCTGTGTGCACTGCCTGTTTAAAATGGAGGAGGGATGACTGGGGCAGGTGAAGATCCAAGAGCTGTGGTAAAAGGGAGAGCTTGTTTTTTTGAAGTGGAAAAAAACCTGAGAGTTTGTACAGACATCCTGTCTTCCCAGTGTAGGCAGACTCTCTTGGGTTCATTGTAAGGTGTGTGCTGCGTCAATAAAACTCTTGGCTTATTAGTATATATATAAAATATATGTGTCAGAAACATTTTTCCATGTGTCTACTTCTACAATATTATTTTTGGATAACAATATTCTACTCTATAGATGTACCATACTTGAAAAAATTACCTACTGTTTGTTGCACGCTTAGGTTGCTGCTTTTTTTTCCTTCTATAAACACTACTGTGGTGAACTAGAAATTTAAGATACATTTTTAGAATTTCTGCAAAATTCTAAGGTTTTTGGTTCATATTGCTAACTTGGCCTTAAGACTATACCAATTTCTACTCCCTACTGCAGTATAACAAAAAGTCTATTTTTTCACTCTTTCACAGCATTTTGTGGCAAAAGCATTTTCAACTATGAATGACACCAATATTAAGAAAATAAAGTGAAAATATTCTTGGTATATGTTGAAATGGTAAGATTTACTTTAAGATGAACAATAACCAACATCTATATTTTTTCTACATTAAGTGTTCACTGAGGGGGTTGGTCAGATAGCTCAGTTGGTTAGAATATATTGTTATAACTCCAAGGTCAAGGGTTCAAATCCCTTCACTGGCCAGCTCCCAAAATAAATAGATAAATAAAAGGTCACTAAGTATTTAATAATGGATGAATAAAAAGTGGCTTACTCTCCAATACTGTAGGACTGGGAAATTTGTGGCTGAATAGTAAAATTCTTGTGTAAAAGGTGGCTATCTGGTCAAAAGTAGTGGAAAACTCATTTTCACTTGTCACTGCAAATCCCTCACATCCAGGGCATTTTCCCATCTCAATTAGGTACCTAGGCTAATTCTTAAAGTCATGCAAGAGAGAAGCTAAAATACTGTATGTCTGCAATATATTATAGAAAACAACAACATAATTAACTAAAACAAAGATCATAAAATCAAGTTTGTTTTGTTCTCTTTAATATATTGGAGCTAAAGGGGGATAAGGGGGCAGAAGAGGAGGTCCAAAGATTAGAAAATAACTTCTATGGATATTTCAAAGCTTTAAGAGAAGTTAGAACAAATTCTTTATTACATCATTCACAATTAAAATGTATACTTACAAGTTTCCTTTTCCTTGATATTGTATCATTAGTGCTTGTCATACTTATTAGCAAAGATTGAGGCTTTTTGTGGGGGGGTCACATAAACCAAAGGAAAAGGGAAAAAGGAGATACTCTGATAAGGCTTACTGTATAAAAAGTTGGAAGTAGAGGAGAATAAGGTACGGGACTTTTCACAAATTAATGTGATACAAGAGAAGCATTCAGAAATTTGCAAAAATGAAATGACTTTTCATTAACTAACGACTGCCCTAATTCTAACTTTATCTAACAATAAGATAATATCCTTACTGTTTTTTCTGAATACACCTTACCACATGGAGTTAATTCCCTCCATTTCTTTTTTTTTGGCACCTGGCAAGTGTGGAGACCCCAATCCTTGACCTTGATGTTATAACATCGCACTCTAAACCAAATGAACTGGCCAGCCCCCGCAGTGCTTCTTGGGTTGCACTTTCAAAACTCTAAAGAATAAGTTGTATGTCTTTTTCTTTCTTTTTAAGCAATTTTTTCCTAGTTATTAGCTGTGTACTTTTATCTCATGAATTAAGAACAGAGGTTATTTTTCTACTTTTTAAAAATTAACCCCTCCCCAATGACCAAAATGCTGGCTGTAGATGAACTTCAAGGAATCTGATTTTCCCAGTTTTTAAGAAGTAGAGAAAAATATGAAACCAGAAAAGAAAACCCTTCACTGATGTTATGCTTTCTGGGCCTAGTGCCCTCTACAGTCAAAGAGGCAAAAAGGTTTTTTATACTTTTTTTTTTTTTTAAATAAAGAAAAAAAATTACTGAATACAACTTTTGGCACATGGAACTTGTCTGATCAGTCTCTCTTTCTGAACTATGACTACGCCAGTGAATTTTGTCATCTCTGATGCTTCATTTTTGCCTTCTCACAGACTGAAAAACCGACTATGCCTATGTTGAAAGTCTTGTGTCACTTTCACATGTTAATTTATTCCTTCCTTGGCCAAAAGTTTCCAAATGTAGACCCACTTCACATTTTCATCCCTTTCTAATAATTTCTTATACACGCAGTAATTGTTTAATAAAAATCCCTTGGATGAGTCTGATTTTCATGATGATGCCATCTTTGACCCTCATTATCTCCAATAAAGAACTAAGTTGTTTTCTTGTTGGTTGCACTAGTGCCAGACAAACCACAAAAAAATATTAAAATTGAGTACTGTTTGTCTGGCATTAAAGCATTATTCACCATTCTCAAATGTTTATTTGCAAAGCTTTTTAAGAAGATATTCATAGACACTAAAAATGTATCAAAAAGAAGTCAGCATTATTACCTTGAAATATACTATAGCTAAATAGCCTTTTTATTTGCTAACAATATAAATTTTAGACTATGTTGTCATTAAGATAATTATTGGTTCTTTTATTCGAAATATACAATATTCAAATGAGTGTTTTATTTTTATTACTCCATAGAGTTTTCTAGGTGATAAAGTAAATACAATGGCATTACCCAACCACAACAGACCAAAGTAGGGATGTGCATTTCTAGTTTGTAGAGCAGGTATTTCAAACCTGAGGCTCACTGACCTCTTCAGGGGCTCTTCCAGTTGACCAAATAAAGGCTTCCACTAATATAGTGAGCTGTTGAATATAAGGTTTAACCAAGTCTAAGTACATTTGCTGATGTGAATACACCCAAAATAGGGCAAGAAAATCCCAAGTCAATGAAGACACCCACTGTCCATTTAACTTATGGCACTTAAAATAGAACTCCTTTGGAAACATAAACATATACTTCCTGAATACAAAGAAAAATTATTCTGCCTGAATTTGTGAAAATCATTTTACTCTCCTTTAGCATATACACAAAGTATTTAGATCCCTCTCATTTGCGTGGTCAAAATTTACGGTGATTAATAAACAAAAGTAAGTCAACAGCCAATGAATTTACTTAACCTGTGTTATCACGATTATGTAATCCTGTGACATCATGGTCTGTGTGCTGTGTTGCATCATAGGTTCTGGCTAACTTCACTTTCACATAGGAACAGAAGTAAAGGAGTTAGGAGCAGGGGTCCTTAGCCTCTTTGGTGCCACAGATTCTGTCAGCAGTTTGGTAAACCTATGGAACCCTTGTCAGAATAATATTTTCAAATGCATAAAATAAAATGCAAAGGTAGAACTGTCAAAATATTTCAAATTTGATATAATAACGTGCCTTCTAAAAATAACAAATTAAATAAAATCTAGCAGTGGGTCTAATAACCACAGTAATTTTGAAGTAGTGATGAGCTTAAACAACTTTGAGATAGCTACAACTGTATTATGATGTAACACATGTGATTTATATTGGTAATAAAGTCACAGATACTGCTAATATAACTATGGTTTGTTGCCTACATTCATAGTTGAAGTTCCAAATTTTAGTTAGAGGTTTAATAAAAAGATGTAATTTTAGGGCCAGCCCGTGGCTCACTCGGGAGAGTGTAGTGCTGATAACACCAACGCCACAGGTTCAGATCCCTATATAGGAATGGCCGGTTAGCTCACTTGGGAGAGCGTGGGGCTGACAACACCAAATCAAGGGTTAAGATCCCCTTACTGGTCAAAAAAAAAAAAAAAAAAGAAAAGAAAAGATGTAATTTTTTCCCCAAACAAGTTCACAGATCCCTTGAATTCTATACATCTTGGGGAATCAGTCTGCAGACTCCAGGTTAAAAATCCCTGATAGAAGTGGTGGACTAATGGGTATAACACTATGCTATTTACACGAAGTGAATCATTGTACAGTATATGTATGTATTAAAACAAAACACTGTATCCCATAAATATGTACAAGTAAATGTTAAAACAAACAAAAAAATTTAATCCCTGATAGGGAAGCAGAAGAGAAAGTTAATAAAGTAAAAACATAACTTTGGTTCTCAAAACTTAGTAAGGCAACTTATAAAGGGCCCTGTTATTCTCCAAAATAATCTTTTTTTAAAAAAAGATGACCGGTAAGGGGATCTTAACCCTTGACTTGGTGTTGTCAGCACCACGCTCTCCCAAGTGAGATAATCGGCCATCTCTATCTAGGGATCCGAACCGTGGCCTTGGTGTTATCAGCACCACACTCTCCCGAGTGAGCCAAGGGCCAGCCCTCTCCAAAATAATCTAACACACCAGAGCAGTGTCATTAGTATTTCATTCATTCAATAATCTTCAGAGGATTTGTATAGGATGAGCAAAATCACAGGGAAGACCTATTTTCCAACCAATAATCAAATATGCAACTTATAATACCAGTACATTTTCAAGAATTTCTCCTTTACACAAAGGCTAAGTCACTGTCATCAAATCAGATTCAACAATATTATGAGTTGTGATTATCAGTAGAATAGGGTAGTATGGACAACCAACAGAGCCAGATTCTGCTGCTGCATAAATGGTCAGTGGCACCCTTCAATGGCTTAGGCTTTATAGTTGCTCTCACTTTTGTGGTGGATGTGAATTTATTCTATTATTGTGTGTACTATGACCCCAGAAGACCAACCACCATTTCCGTAAGATTGTTATTGTTGTTTTAATCCCTTCTCTGCATAACACTGGAGCTCAAACATGTCACCTATACTAGTCTTTCTGCCATGTAGATCCACTGTAAAATTTCCTATGAACCTCCTTCCCCCCAAAAAAGAAAAAAAAAAAAAATTACAGGAAAGAAGGCACAGAGGAAAGTGTCAGTTTGCCAGGAAGAGTAACATACAAAACTTAAAAATGTAACTTAGAGCCATATATTGTAGAAGACTTAGTTCTATCCAGACTAGTACTTAATTTGGAAGGCAAGAGAAAGCCATGAAACATTTTTGATTAGAGAAATGATATGATAAGGAACTGGCAGAACATTATAGGACAGACTGGAGGAGTGACCATGATAGAAGGTAAAAGGACATGGAATTAACCACGGCAGAAGCCTAAACTAGATAGCAGTAATACAAAATTTTTAAAAGGGCCCCCCTTCACACCCTAAGAGATAACAAAGGGGACAAGTGATCAGCACCTAACTGCATTGGGGAGAGGGCCCTCTAGTTAAGATGACTCAGAGGTTTTAAGCCTGGCTACCTGGAAGAATGACAGAGTCAGAAGACAAGACTAGGTTTGGAGGATGAAGGGGAGTTGAGAACAGACAGAGATAATGAGCTTTCAGTGACATATTGAGTTTGAAATGCCCAGGAGGTAACTGGAAAAGCAGATCATCATAACAGTAGTCAACCCCTGTCTTCAAGGAACTTAAAATCTGGAATCTAGTTACAGCTAGAGATTTAGATTTGATAGTGATTCTACCAGTACTCCCCAAAAGCTATGGAAACAGATAAGCTCTCCAAGAAAGAGAAGACCAAAAGAAACCCTATCAATTTAAGAACAAAATTTTTAAATATTCCAAATTCTAAAGCCATTTGAAACATTAGCTAAAAAAATTTTAATAACTTAAAATAATGGCTTTTAAAGAGGACATACCTTGATACATTTAAATGTGTGTTTAGAAAAAGATAGTGTCTCAATCATATACCATATTGTATTAAAACACACAAACTTTAACTTGCCCCTCCTATTCAAGCTGTACTTCTCTTTATAGAGGTATTCTAGTTAATAAACTAAGAAGGAATGATAGAATTGAAGGCACAGTTAAATGACTGTCATTTGCAAATCACTAGTGATATAACGTAATCAGGCTGTTAATAGAGCATAATGAGGGACAACCAAACATCATATGCCTCCTGATGGAAGAACACATCACTACCTATGAATTATACTTGCCCTCCCAACAGAAATCAAACCTCACACTCCCTACTCAGAAATCAGACCTGAACTGATCTTAGTTTGCTCAAAAGTTTTCAATCTAGCTACCAATTTACAGGAAATACAGGGATAGACAAACACATTAAATTAGGACATGTTAAAACTATACCAGAAGGAAAAAAATCACCGAAACCAAATTAAGGGAAACTGGAGGAAAAGTGGCCTGGTTCCTTCGACAAATAAATTACGAGGAAAATAAGAGAGATGGGGGAAACTATAGATTAAGATTTAAGAGACATACCAACCAAATGTAATGTGTGACTTTGGATCCAAAATCAGACCAACCAATTATTTTACCCCGAGGAAAATTTGAATACTGGTTGGATATTTGGTGATGTTAATTTTTAAAGGTGAGATAATGGTACTATGGTTATGATTTTCTTAAAAGTTGTATCTTTCAGAAATATATACTGAAATATTTACAGATAAAATAATTATACCCAGGATTTGCTTTACAATAATCCAATCCAGTAGTGGCTGGAGAAAGTAGATAGGGGTAGAGATGAAATATTAGTGGTTCAACTGTGTTTTAAAATTTTCCATAATAAGTTGTTTAGAAGGGAAACAATAAGAAAAACACCACTCTCAACAAAAACAGGGGAAAGGAATGGGTATGAATTTTGTCTCCAAGCCTTATAAGCTGAACAGCACTTAGTGCCCGCCTTGATTAAATGGAGATAAATACCACATAATAAATTCATTATTTGCTCAACCTAGAAACCTGAGAAATATCCTTAACTCCTCTGGCTTCTCAGTCTCCCACATCCCAAATCCTGTTACCCTTTCTCTTCCACCGTCCCACTACTGTACATCTTATCTGTCACTGAATCTCACACCACTCCAACAGCCTCCCTTCAATCTGTTTGGTCTCCACACAGTATCCAGAATGATGTTCCTAAAATGCAAAATCTGATTGGCTATCCCCAGCCCCACTTGAAATCCTTAAACTGCTTTCAATCAGCTTCAAGACGAGAGATGCTCCTTTAAATTTTTTTACCTAGTCCCCTCCCTAATTCCTTAAAATGACTTATAGAAGGGGTCTTCAAAAAGTTCACGGAAATATTTGTATTATCTTTTAATTCTATTTTTCCATGAACTTTCTGAAGTACCCTTGCATAAGGCCCTCCATTATATGATACTTTCTATCTCTTCAATTTCCATTTTTTCCCATTCTCTGACCCCTCTTTTATGCTTCAGCTTTGGTGAAATTCTTCCGGTTCTTGCATTGCAACCAGTACTCTAACTGAAGCTTCAATACTCACACCTGACATGCTCTTTCCACCCATCACCACCCCCTTGCCTAGCTAAAGCTAAATCCTATTCATCTTTCAAGGCTCAGGTTAAATAGCATTTCCTCAGAGAGACCTATCCAGATTGTTTTAATATTAAATTAGGTGCCTTCTCACACCTACACAATACAGTATTTGTTCCAACAGGAACCTGTACTTCCCCATCACAACACTCAGTACTTGTTCGTAAAGAGTACTTGCTTTGGTAAACATGTATTTATCTGTTTTCCAGCTAGACAATAAACTACAGGAGGTCAAGTGCTGGAATCTGTCCGTTGCTGAATCCTGAATCTCTCATAATGCCTGGTAGCCAATAACAAATTGCTGAGTATGTAAAATTCACAACTTTCTAGACTGTTTTCTTTATACTCAAGTTCCATCTTCCTAGTCCTCATCTGCAACAAAAACAGACAGCCATGTAGGCAATTTATACAGGGATCTGAATCCTGCATAGGAATGTGTATTACGAAGAGAATTGAAAGCACAATGGGAACGAAGGATATAAGCTGGGAAAAGTTATTACTCTAAAAATCTATTTTCAGTCTGAGATAATTTGTATTCACACCTATAATTTTAGAGAAAATTCAGGAATGCCAATCTGACAAAATGAGAGTCAAATGACACACATAGTTCCCACCGAACCATTAACAAGTTTTCGGACCCAAGATGTTAGGTCACTTAACCTTTCCAGCCTCAGTTTTCTATAAAATCAGGGAATCTGACTAGCTGGTCATTAAGATCCTTTCTTGAGTTAATATTATATGTCTTAATATTTAAAAGGACAAAAGATATGTAAACTGTTGAAACTCTAATCAATTGGTTTCATCCTATGGTAGTATTTTTTTTTTCCTTTTTAATCTGTTTAGAGATGTTACAGTCTATCATGTTGAACTTACAACTAAACCCTTAAACCTGTTCAGCTATAAAAATCTCATAAAATGCTCCTCAGACCATTAACTTGCATATTTAACAAGGATCATCACAATCTGATGAAACAACACCTATCTAAACCCAGAATGAATTACTGAACTATATTCAATTTTTGTTTAAATAAAAACCTTACCTACCATCTGTTTTAAGGGCTAGATGTCTTGCATTCTTGATCATTTCTATGGCAATCCGAAGGCAAAGTTGTACCCCAAGATGTAAGACCTGGACTTATGGGCATTATTTAACACCTAACTAAAAAATTGACCATACATAATCTCTGCTTCACTTCACTTAGCTGGTAGCTAAGATGGCTTAACTTGTCTCATACCCTTCCAAACTCTCATACAATTCAGAGTTCACCTATCATTAATTCCAGTAGTTACTAATTCCACACTTGTTTGTATCAGGGAGCTGATGTGTACACATTTTATTTCGAAACCAGAATAAAGTTTTTTTAAAAATTCAAAACTAGTTATGCTAAATAAGTAGCTTGTAAACATTTTACTGTTATCAGCAGACGCCCAGTTTATAATCAGCCACTGGAAACTCGGGGAAAGACTAAAGTAGTAACACGTTTGTTTCCTGGTGTAGATTAATAACAAAATAGTTTTGGCAACTGCTTGCTGCATCAAATGTCACGACAAAGACATGAAATGTTAAAATGCACGAAAGAAAAAAAGGATGCACTTGTAACAAAAAGGGAGAATCTGACCAAGCGTAACGCTATCCTTCAGACTCCTCTCAACAGGGCTGCCCTAAGTCGGTGAGCAAGAGGGCGCAGCAGCGGACGTTCCGCAGCCTCGGGTTGAATGACAAAGAGCCCCCGTCAGCACCAGTCCCGGGAATCTGCGGGCTGCCCCGTCCCCTCCGCAAAGTCGACTGGAACCCCGCAGTCACGCCTTGGCTTGGGGAATGCGGCTCCCCACACCACTCTCGCAAGTCACCAGGTGGGACACAGACCGGCGGGCCGAGAAGGTTGGGGCGGGCGGGCATGCCACGAGTCCAAAATGATGCCCTCCCCGAGTCCCTTCCCTCGCGGCAAAAGGCGGCCAGAAGAGTCTGGAGGCACCAGATGAATCAGCCCCTGTCGTCCTTTTTCCAGATCAAAGCATCTCTCTAGGAGCCTACTGAAGACTAGAGGGGAAGCGACTTCCCCAAGGTCACTAGGCACCACGACCCAACTCCTCGTCCAGGCCAGTGGCCGGCACCTGACCACGAGGCCCGCGGCTCGGCTGGGAGAGGCGCTTTCCGCAGCGCCTCAAGGTCCCCTTCACCAACGCTGCGCTCCGGGGCCACGCGGCTGCCGCGGCCACGATGCCCTCAGTCGGGCAGCCTCCCCTCCCCCCGGAGATGAGGTCTCCTCTCCCCCGAGGGTCCCTCGGACCCCACCAGGGCAGCGAAAGCACCGCGGGTTCCGCGCCAAGCGCCTCCGGCAGTTACCCAACTAACCGTTATGTGCGTGGCTCGCAGCGCCGAGCGTGTGCCTGACGCGGCCGCGCGAGCTGGAGGTCCGCAAGGCCCACGGTCCGGCTGGCGTCCTTCGCCCGCTGCCTCGTTTGCTCGTTCGAGCACCCACGCGGTGCCCTAGTCACGTCGCAGTTCGCCACTTTGTCTGGCCTGACCGGCGCTGCTGCCTTATAAGCCGCCGGGGCCGGAGCATGCGCACAGGGGGAGGAGTCTGCCCTCCCGGCCGCCGCCCCCTCCCCGCCATACATACACCCGAACTGCAACTCGCGTCCCCACTCGCTCTCAGCTGCGCGTACCCGCTCTCTCGTCCGCGCGCGCCGGCGCCCCCTCTTCGCCACGTGACCGGCGGCCGGGCAAGACCCGCGCACGGCGCCCTCGCTGTGCGGCGCAGGCAGAGCCGCAATGCTCTTACGCCCGACTCTCTTTTCCGCCCCATCCGAGGAACTCGCGGCCACCTACACGCGTCCGGGGCACAAACGTGGTCTCACCCCTCAGTTTCTGGCGGAGAAAAGGGAAAGCCTCCAAGGGGCCTGACTCAGGTGTCGGGGTGCGATGGGCGAGCGGAGTGGCCGGGAAGAGACTGGGAGAGGAGGGACGGGGCAGCATTTGAATGGACGCGGCTGCAGTGCGGACCCGGGAAGACGCCCGAGGGAGGGGTCGGCTCCTGGGGCTGTGCACTCGGACGTGTTTGGATTCCAATCCGGGCCTGTTCAGTGACTCGGAGAAGTTACTCAGCCCCTCTGGGCCTGTTCCTCGTGTCTAAAATGGCAACAGTAATAGAATCGACTTCATAGGCTCATTAGGAGGTTTGATGAGAGAATTTATGGAACTTTCTTACCACAGAGCCTGGCCTGTGGTATTTGATGAATGGTGGGTATTAAAGACAAGTCGGGAAAGAAGAGCAGGCAACAGGGTGGGAAGAGTGGCCCGATAGGGTAAGGTGTGTATATAGGAAACATGGAGAAATGAGAATGCAGAGAAACCAAATTTTAATGGACACTGTTTGGGACAGGATAAAATTATAACTAACGGTGTTGGGGGAGCTGGTTATATGCTGGGCACTTCTCCTGAATTATCTTGTATAATCCTCATAACCCTATGAAGTAATTACTACTGTGAACATTTTTGTAAATAAGGGATCTGAGGGTCAGAGAGGTTAAGTAATTTTACAGATATCACAGTGCTGGTAAGTGACCAGCATTTGAAGTCACATTCTAAAGCCTAATTTTCTCATAAGAGCCATTGTAGGTACTTGGCCAAGTCCAGGTACCACAGTGTGTCTTTTGAAGTGATCAAATTAAATAATCATGGAATGTCTTTCATGTCTTGGACTATTGAGAAATAACAAAAAAAGTATGAGTCAAAGCCCCTGTTTTTAAAGAGGGTACAAGTTTTGGGGGGAGATGGGTCTGACACAAATCAACCAACATTTGTTGAGCACTTGCTGCATGCCAGGATCCTGTCTTTCACCTCATGCCTTCCTCCCTTCCATGTTTTCCTCCTTCCCTGTCCCTCTCTCCCTTAATTCTCACAGCTGTGAGGTAGGCCTTATAGTTTCTCTTTGGCAAATAAAGAACCTGAGACTGAGGAGGAGTAGGGATGGGGATCAGATCCTGGGAGGTTTAATGCACTTTCCTCTCACCCAGTCTTCCTCTTTTTTACACAACAAAAAGTTTTCAGTAACAGTTCAACATGTTAGTAGAAGACACTATGGAATCCATGACCAATAATTGCTTTTTACATTTGATAAATGTAGGGAAGGGGAAGGCACTTCACGTTATTGGAGTGGCCAGGACTTAGAACACCAGTGCCCTAGGATTGTTAGGGTGGCAGCAGCATTTATGTAGATGGTTGGGAAAGTCAGGTATGAATTTATAAGGGCCTGCACTATGGAATGTAGTAGGAAGTGGTAAAATAAGATGATTCCCAGGAAACTTCAAAAGAAGGCTATAGAGCAGCTTAGTGTAGTAGATTCATGATATGGACCTGGGAGCCAGGTCTCCTGAGTTCCAGCTTTGATTCTTTCACTTACTAGCCTGTTCCCTTAGGCAAATCATTTTACCTCTCCAAGCTTCTTTTGCCACCCTGTAAAACAAGAATAATACCTACCTCATAGGGTTACTGTGTTATGATAATAAAACTAGAATTTATTTCAGTGCCTAGCATATAGTAAGCACTAAATGTATAACCATGGAAAACCAGATTTTCCATGAAACTTAATCCTAAAGATTAACCCTAATGGCCCCTCACTTGAATAGACCCCTTCCAAGGCTGTGAGAGAGGTCCTAACAATGTATTCACAGGATCATACTTAATGTTGTATTATAATTTTGTTTTCCTTTTCTTGAAGATAGTGACCAAAATTATATACACTTCAGGCCCTACAAAACCTGGATCTGCCCCCTGCTAGGGACTTTATTGTTATGAAAAAAGTATGGACTTTGGATTCAGAAGACCTGATCCCATAACTACTATCTGTGTTACTCTGGCAGTTAATTCACTGGTCTCTTCTGGGCTTCAGTTTCCTCACCAGGTAAATTAAAAATAATACCTGCAAGCCTGAGTTGTGATAATCAAATGAGATTGTATTTGCAAAAGTGATTGGTAAATCTTGGAAAGTTTTCTACGAGTGTTTATGAATTCATATTATTATAATTTGCCTATCAAGTGCGTAAGAGGGTAAGATGAAAAGCAACTCCAGAGTTCTTAGCTGGAAAAGAAACAGGGTGAGTAAGCTAGCAAAAATGATAATAGCAAAAATAAAACAGGTAAAATTCTTGCTCTTGTGCTAGATTTTCCTCCTGATTTAAGCCATAAGACATTGAAGAAATAAATGTCACAGGAAGTGTGGGATCAGAAATTTAGAGCTTAGAGGAAGTTGGAGATCATCTAACTCCCCCCTCCCCAACACACACACACACTTTACAGAAAAGGAAATTCAGGCGCAAAGAAGCCAAAAGACTTTTCTAAAGCTGCCCAGAATGGCATGATCGGAAGAACCATATCTCCAAGCTCCAGGTTCTCCTTTTTGTACCAGGTACAATCTTTAAGATAAAAGCATTTCATCATGGGTTCTTTCAAAACTATTACATCAAAACTAGAGAAGGTGTGGTGATTTCTTTGGCTTTTAGCTTTATCATAGTTCCCAGGACTCACATTTCTGTTTTAAAGGTTGATGGGTTGGATGATGTTATGGTAATCTGCCTCAGGGAAATGCTGTACTGTTGTTTGCAAGCTTAAGTGAGCAAAATTTCTGAAGGTTTCAAGGTAAGAATTCTAACTCAGAAATTAATGATGGGATGGAAGATGCAAATGCAGTATTTGTAAATTATAGCAATATAGGTACTCTTCAAGCTGAGTAAGTTGCTCAGTTGCTTTTTCTGGAAAAGGAGAAAAGTAAAATTACATTGTGTTTTCTCTGAAATTTACCTACTTCACTTACATTCCCTCAGTTGTCCATTTTTGCGATGTAGGAAAGAAGGTGCTGTTTATACCCATTTTACTAACAATAAACAATACAAGAAAACATTTTTTTAAAATAGAATATTTAATCAATTAAGAATATTCTCCCAGGGCTGGCCAGTTAACTCAGTTGGTTAGAACACAGCCTCATAACAACAACAACCCCCCCCCCAGGACATTCCCCCTACTCGTAATTCATAATAATTTAATAGGGAAAAAGGAAAATAAAATTTGCTTTTTAAAAAAATTTCCAGCAGCTGGCTGTTATGGGGATCCTAATCTTGACCTTGGTGTTACAAGGCTGCGTTCTAACCACCTGAGCTAACCGGCCAGCCCCCTAAAATTAGCTTTTGAACCATGTATGAAAAAGGATTTGCTAAGCAAATACCTAGAGTAAAGGAGATAATACCAATCCTAAAAACATCCTTTCTTTAAAGTTGAAATCCCTCTCATTCACAGCATCTTCTTCATCTAATTTCACGTTGTGTCAAATGTAGTCCTGCTGCTTCCCAAGGCCTGAGTCTGCATCTACGATGTACCTGTCATTCTTTGAAGAAAGGCTAACTCCATGTTGGTGCGGTGCACACCAAGCCCCTCCCTAACCTTGCCTCATCTCTCCTCCGCTCTTCCTGTTTTGACCCTTTGCTTATCTCCCCTGCCTGCACCAGTTCACCATTCTAATCAGTTGCTTCTCTGGCTCTCTGCTGGCACGAGATGATTTGGTCAGAGCAGTTTGGTAGAAAACAAATTACTTGCAATAAAAATTCCTTCAGCATAACAAATAAGTCAAAAATTACTATTTTCAGTCACTGGTTCTTTCTGTATTTGGTAATTTTGGTGGCCAAGGATTTGATTTACTGCTTCTTTGGGTCTTTGAGAATTTTTTTGGTGCAGATACATATATGTTTATGTTTTTCAAGGAATCATATTGTACATACTGTTTACTACATTTTTAAATATTTGGAATGGCTTGATAGTATGGGACATTTACATTGTTTCTTAATAACTGTCTAAAAATTAATTTAAGGGGCTGGCCAGTTAGCTCAGCTTGTTAGAGCTTGGTGCTGACTGAACCAAGGTCCAGGGTTCAATCCAAGTACCAGCCCGCTGCCAAAAAAAAAAAAGAGAGAGAAATAAAAATTAAATTAAAAAGCACAAAAGTTAGAAAAAACCTTAAAAAATTACGATAAACTATCAGTAATGCTTAATGACTTTAAAGGTTGCAAAACAATCTATATGGAAAACAGTAGCTAAGAATATTCCTTTTTGACCTATTTATTCCCTAGCTCAGTTTGTTTTGAACCACATCACCTCAGGCTCTTTATCTATGGTAGTCCAGTTCCCATACCCTCAGTCCATTCTGTGGTCTATAACTCCTTTTTTTTTTTTGGTGGCAGCTGGTTTATATGGAGATCCAAACCCGTGACCTTGGTATTACCAGCACCACACTCCTAAGCGAGCTAACCAGCCAACCCCCATTCTGTGGTCTGATATGGCTCGTCTCCTGTTCCTTGTCTCTGGCAACACAGGGACAGTTTTGGCCCATGCTCTTTGTAACCTACATCATTACTGTTTAGGATCTTCCCTAGCAAGGGTTCCTTCTCAACGTTGTCCTACCTGTTTGTGAGACCTGTTTTCTTCCTTGACTCTGGCTACTCAAGTCCTAACCCTGAGCATCTTCTCTTCCTTCTTTCTTCTTTACTTCCTTCTTTCCTCCCTCTCTCCCTTCCTTCCTTCCTGTCTTTAGTAAAGTATTTTAGGAAGATAGGATAGAGGTAGGGGGATCAATAATAACAATAATAAATTGATGACAGCTAAGATTTATGGAATACTTAACTACACACCAAGTGCTGCTCTAAGCACTTTACATGTATTAACTCATTAACTCCTCACAAAAATGTTATAAACTAGGAGCTATTATAATCCCCATTTTATAGACAGATACAGATATAGAGAGGTTAAGTAACTTGCCCAAGGTCACATAATCAGTTTTGTCTGGAGTCATCAGGAAGTAATCATTTAGTTCTCACCAAAAATGCATAAGTAGAATTTGTCATTTGTAAATATTGATACCATAAGAGACTAATTCATAGAATTTGAGGCAATCTTGACTTTGAAAGGCCCCATTCTAGTTTCCTTTTACCCTTGTAGAGCTAAACAACCATATGAAAGCTGTTGGCCATGAAAGCTGTCTTTGAAACCAGAAGGTGCACTGCAGGGAACTACCCCTTGCTTACCTGAATTTGGGATAGTTTTGAATCTCTAGGAAGCTAAACTGGGGGGCAGAGATGTTGGCACATGTGTTTTCAACAGCTTAATTTTAAGATCACCTGTATTGCAGGAAGTTCTGGGTGTCCTGGCTCCCATACTCCATGCTGTGAGATCTTTTGGTGTGAGAACTTGAACCATATGGCCCTCGCCCAACAGCAGTTGCAGACAGTTGGAATTTCTGAACAGCTGCACATCAAGCCTTTTGTGACCCAGGAGAGGGGTACATGCAGCCAAGGAGACCTCTTTAGGTCATAATGACTAGCTTTATGTGTCCAGCTTCCTTGGGAGCCAGGCATGGGTATTTTACCTGGTGAACAAGATGAGGCTTAAATAAAGCACAAAACTCAATTTGCGGTGACCTCTGAGAATGCCAAATCTGCCCTGATCCTCTGTACCACACAGTACCTATAACATCTGTGCCCAAATAAGATCCATGGGCTACCAATCTACTTCTGAGCTACATATTAATAGTGAACCCTCCTCCATCTTACCTTTTGCACAAATCATGAGTTCAGATGTTATGCCTGTTATTATACCCTGATATGATTATCTTTTTGCTGTCACAGAATAAGGCTGTACCCTTGTGTAAAGGTTGCCCTAACTAATGTAGATTTTTTCATCATCAATCTTTCAAGAGAATCCTCACGAGAAAAACTTGGAACAGAAACAGATGGAAGGTGATCTTTTAAGGGTCTGGACTTAGAGGAGTTCAGAACTGTTGGGGGCCTGCCTCATTGATAGGGGGAAATAGCCTCTGCCACAGAGCTGCCTGTTCCTGGAGAGCCAAAAATGAAGGTAAACCTTCATATTTTGCAAGTTTGTTTATTGGTGAATCACTCTACTTACTTCTGAACTTCAGTCAAGTTTAATCTAAATCAAGAATTCAAACTGAAAAGCCTTCAAGGAGTAGGAAAAATTTAATCAGCCCATTATAAGAAAATGAATGGTAAGCAGTGTAGAAAAAGAGTCCATACCCTTCTAGGCATCCAAATTCAGATGTTTAAAATGTACTGTATGAGGGCCGGCCTGTGGCTCACTTGGGAGAGTGTGGTGCTGATAACACCAAGGCCACGGGTTCGGATCCCTAGATAGGGATGGCTGGTTAGCTCACTTGGGAGAGCATGGTGCTGACAACACCAAGTCAAGGGTTAAGATCCCCGTACTGGTCAGCTTTTTTGAAAAATGAATGAATGAATGAATGAATAAATAATAAATAATGAACTGTGTGAAGAATTTACCCATATAGCACTAACTATAGTCCATGTTTGCTTGACATTTCTATGAGATACATTATCCAAAAATTGAAAAGAACATAGAATTCTTAAAACTCTCAACACTTTATTTTTAATCAGTATAAAGGGGAACCCAACAATGACGGAAAATTGTGAGAGGGTTAGAAAGTGTGGAATAAGCAGGCAGATGGAGAAGTGGGGCAAACAAAACCTTGCAGCAGGCTGGTCTGTGCCAGTGTGGTCTCTGGTGCAGTATTTAAGAAGTAGGCAAAAAGGGGAGTGCTTCCCCCCACCACCTGAGTTCTCCTCATGGCACCAGTGGTGATTTCTGAAAGATTCCCTAGGAAAAATTTGTTTATTTATTTATTTTTTTGGCAGCTGGCTGGTATGGGGATCCAAACCCATTACTTTGGTGTTATAAAGGCTGCACTCTAACTGATTCACCTAACCAGCCAGGTGCCCTAGGAAAAATTTAATCTCAGGGGCTGGCTAGTTAGCTCAGTTGGTTAGAGCCCAGTATTATGATACCAAGGTCAAGGTTTTGGATCTCCTTGCATGCCGGCTGCCAGAAAAAAAAAAGTTTAATCTTGGAACAATGGTTATAATAACAAGATTTGGCAGTCCCTTCCCTATGTGGAGACTCTGTTTCCATTATCACATTTGGCAGATCAAAATTCAACTATAAGAGGCCTGGTGGAGCTCCTTACAACTCATCCACAAGTTTCCCCTATCCTAGACCTATTGTTTCATTTTGGTCACCATGGTCACTGTGACTGAAATGGCCCGCTTCATTCTTTGTACTACACAGCCTTCAGCCCCAGACTCTACAGCCAAATGGACAAATTCCTTTCTCTCTAGTGTGTTAGAACTTGTGGTCTTAGACTAAGGGCATTAATTGGGAGCCTTCTTTAGTCTTACAAATGTACGTATCCCTCTGACTGTCTACCACCTGTAATTTGGTAGCAAGAAAAAAAACTGGAAAATCTTGTAGTGGAGGAATACTCTTTGTTCTATGCTGCTTACCCCCAGGACAGCTGGTCTACTCATTTACCACAAAGCCAAAAGTGTAGTAACTCACCAAACTCAGAATACACCATTCTACAGCAGCCATTGTTTTCACCACTCCTCATCCTCCCCCTTCCCCCCCACGCACACACACACCTCATGAAGGTTGTCTTGGGAATGCTTGCCATAGCCCCAGCAGGAACTAGAATCTGGAGAAGTTATATGCCACACGAGATGCCAATGGGAGGCAGAAAACCACAAATCGCAAACAGGCAACACACATCAGTGTGGCCATCCAAGTAGAGGATTAGGTATGGCCTTCATTTCATGCTCCATTAGGCCCAAACAAGCTAGATAATGGGTTTTTGCTCCTGTTTCCAATTAAAAGATTAGTCAATCTGGGATCCTTCTAACTCCATCATGTGTATCCCCTCTGTTTCACTAGCTACTCATTTGATCAACCCTGGTGAGACAGCATCATGTATGAGACACAGCCCAAATACACTTTAACCATAACATGGGAATGCATAATTCAGGCTATGATGGCTACCAAGCAACTTACAGAACCCAGTTGAATGAGAGAGGTGTAGACTCCAGGATTTACTGGGGGAACTTGTAGTCACTGCAATCATGCTTGTAAACAACGTCCTTCCACCAAGAGCCTAGGGCAATCCTATTCCACCCTCCAAACTTGCAGTTGCATTACAGTTGTATTACTCTTATGCTTAGTCATAAATTGGGTAATTTTTAGCTTATAAATACCATAAAATAAAACATATTTAAATCTAGATCTACTTAACTCATAGCCTGTGTTCTTAAGTGTTAGGCTATTTTCATTCATTTGTTTTGTTCAAAATCCTGAGATCATAGGGAAGGATTGGGATGAGGAGGGTGATAAGACACAGGAAAATGCAGAGCTGTTTCACAGTCCCAACCTTTAGCCTTTAGCCTTTGTACATGCTGTTTCTTCTTCATAGAAAGCACTTCTGCCTGCTGCCTAGTGAGCTGTGTACAGAATAACATAGAGGTGGAAGGGAGGCAAGCAGACTAACAAGGGAGCAGTTTTAGTAATCCTATTATATAATTCAAACTTCTTAATTCAGTCTAGCTTTCCTGCTAATTAATGTGAATTAATTAAGTTTCATAATTATCATGTTTACAGACCAGGTTCTTTGTACATAATTATTATTTGCCCTCTAATAAATTGTTTTGGAAGGCCACCTCCAAATCCCAATTACATATGTTTCATTTCCTATTTCCTTCCCAGGGGTGCATGATTATTTTGGGAAATCATTAGCTTGCAAATTAAATTCCTTATCTTGCCCTACATCCTCTGGAAGTCCTTCGTCTCTTTTTTTATTTTTATTTTTATTTTTTAACATTATGTACTCATAAGCATACCAATCCATGGGAAGGGTTCCTCTAGGCTATTAGTGAATTTGCTGAAGTATTAAGGACCTCAGGCAAAATCATATACAGTCTTTGTATTTTAAAATTCAGGCATTCCAAACTCCTCATGTGTTATCTGCTATTAAGGATGCAAAAACCATAGAATTCAGAAATTACATTGAGTTTTGGATAGCCATATAAACATTTTTTTATCCAATTTATACATTCCCCATGCAGAAAACTTTTCCTCAGGTTAGCAAAGCAAATTTCTCCTTTTCTCTTCATAGGAGAGAAAGCTGGGAGAGGGAGGAAAATGGTATATTAAAAGGTAGATAAGAGAGGCCTAATGTCCCTAGATTTTCTATCTGTATAATGGAAGCAAATTTTAATTTTGTGCTCATGTTTAGTATGACTTCCTGCCAATTTGGAAAATTGATCTCTCTAAGATAATCTCTACTAGGAATTGAGACTTTCTTTTCAAGAAGATTTTTGCTTACTCCTCTTCAAAGAGCTTACAAGACAATTATAACTCACTAAAGAACATTTTCCACCTTTTGACTGTCCAGTACAACTGTAGTACAGTTCCTTTTATCCCATCTTTGTTTTTGTAGACTGGGAGGAATCCAAAAATAAAGGTGTTCCGAGATGGAGAAATACATGGATGAAGGAAAGGTATGGGCATTCTCATGAAGCCAAGTCTCTAGGCAGCTGATTAGTCAGTCTTTCCCTGGGCTTCTCCCTCTTGGCATTCCACCCTCACCAGGAAAAAAATTAAGAAGTTTACTCTCTAGGCCTACACTCCAATGCCTGACTTCCCTGGGAAGTTTGATTTTCGCATTCAATATATGTGGAGTTTGGCTCGGTTAAATTTTGTGACACCAGAATTGTTGAAAAGCAATAAATTGTTACTGTGTAATTTATTTCTGTTTGTTAACTTAAATATTAGTGATTTCTGTTTTTAACTCCCTTGAAAAATAATAGGCTATGAACTTTTCTCAACCTTTGATTGAGGGATCCAGCTGGCAAAGCACATTGACTCAAAGAAACTGAGTATTTTTTTCTTTGACCATATAACTTCCTATCTTTTCTCCTTCAAAATGTATCTCTTTAAATTTCTTACAAACAGAGCTGTTTCTTCTCTTAGTATCATACAGATTGATGTATAGATGCAACTCTATGGCTAATAAATATTTGTTGATTATTTCAAAGTGTGGGTGTCAGTATAACAATGATGATGATAAATAGCAGCTAACACTTAAAGCATGTCCTCTGTGCCAGGCACTGTTGTAAGCAGTTTACATAGAGTTGCCCAGTGTAAAGCCACTTTTATCCGGTTGTCTTTATTTTTCTGGCAAGTCTTAAGAATCTATGCTGCAGTAAATTCCACAATTCAGTCTTCACTTCCCCAACAAGAATAACTAGAATTCCAGTGTTTTTTCTTTATTATTTTGATTCCAAGAAAGTGTCATGTTTTTGGATCCGTGCTGGTCCCAGGACTTGACCTGAATACACAACAGGTAGCTGCTTTGCTTCTCCTAGAACATAAAGCAGTAAATAAAACCTAAGGTAAGTAAGCCCTTAATTTTAGCTTCACTGAAGTAAGAGATGCAATAAAAATATTGATTTTAAGTGCTTTACCCTTCATCATCTTTCAGAAAAAAAAAAAAATTTTTTTTTTTGGCATATAGTTGGTACAGGGAACTGAAACCTTAACCTTGATCTTACAAAGCTGCACTCTAACCAACTGTGCTAACCTGCCAGCCCGTCTTTCAGAAAAGTACTGATCAGAGCCAGCTTCCTCAGCAGATGTAGGCATATATAAATATACTTCCTTATCCCTTATGATATAATAAAGATTAATGGATTGGTTCAACTTAGAAATCTAACAAAGTGGCAGTAGTTTTTTTTCCCAATTCAGACCTTATTTCTGCTCTTAAAAAAGACATTTAGCCTCATACAATTATGAAATTTCTCTATTTAGCAGTGAAAGGATCAGGAAAAGGTAAAGGGGCAATAAATTATATGAAGATGTGCATTGTTATTTCATAAATAGCCAGTATGTTACAAGTTGTTCTTTTAAATGATCAACTATCAACAATAGTAAGTCAATAGTCAGGGCAGGAAGGGAGTAAGTAAAGTAAGGGAGTCCTGTGGGTTTCCAGTTTTTCTGGCTTAATTTTCTTCCTAAAGACTCTGAAGAGCACTCCCTTTGTCAGGATGACTGAACACTTTTTGTTTTGTTTTGTTTTTCAAAAGTTCTAATGAAAGTAGCCACTTCCAAAGTGTGTACCTTTTTCTTACCTAGTTAGTCCACCCACAGAAATCTGATGAGTCAAATTGTAGGAACATAGTGTTTGTAAATTTGTTCTGTCATTATAATTTTGATATACCTATTCAAGTAGGTTTTACATTTAAAAATTGAATACCTGCAATGTGCTAATGTTCTTCCGATTTATCCAGTATTGGCCCACCAGTGTTTAAGATCTACAAATGTTTCAATGCATAGAATTAACCAAGTATTAATATTTTATTCAAAATATTTTATTACTAAAATATCTATGGAAAAGGTACTCCAAAATGGAGCCCTAAAATGATTTACTGGTAAGTTTTAGATTTGAAAAACAAAACAAAATCATAAAATGATTCATGGATAGGCCAGAGGAAAACTGTAAAAAAAAAAAAAAAAAGACATTAATTGAAGTTTTAGTCTGGGTCCATAATTATGGCAATTTTTATCTTCAAAAATAACTTTGAATCTCACTGAATCTGCAGGGCACCTTGTAAAATATATCCCATCAAAAATAATGAGGCATTTGAGGTGTCTCCAAAAGAAAAGAGTTGAACAAATGGAAAAATAGGCAAAGGAAAGGAATAGACGTTTAACAACAACAAAAGACAGAATTGCAAATGACCAAAACAAAATACAGAAAAATGTTCAATGATAATTAGACATGCATATCAACAGTAGTTTCTCTAAGTTATAAAGCCTAGTACCTCAAAGGTTTTTCACGTGGTATATTGGCAACAATTTCCTTAAATTATAAAACCCAGTGCCTCAAGGGTATCTGGAAACCAGTACTCTCATATATTGCTAGTAGGAGTAATTCTAGCTATGGGAAATTATCCTTAGGAAATAATCAGATATTCTTGCACAAGTTTGTTCACTGCAGTGTTATTTATAATAAAGAGAGACTATAAATAACCTACATGGCAAACAATAATAGATGAATTAATATGTAGTATTTCCAAGTGATGAATTACAAATGCAGCCATGAAAAATGTCATGCTTTACGAGAATATGGGGAAATGTTTATGATGTATTGTTAAATAAAGAATGCAGGTTTCAAAACACTAAGTACTAAGTGATCATAATTTTATTTTTTAAGGAATTATGCATGAAAATATGAGCACAAAAGTAATAGAAAATTATAACTCAAAATGTTAAGGATGTCTAGCTTTCAGTGGTAGGATTATAAGGTGGTATTTATTTTCTTCTTTATATCTTTACCTGGATTATTTAAAATAATTTTTAATTGGCACCATGACTACCTGAAAAAAGAAAGGCAGACATTCTATAGAGAGGTAACTTTTATTTTAAGCATCTGTTGTGATTTTTTTTTTTTTTTTGTGACTGGTAAGGGGATTGGAACCCTTGGCTTGGTGTCACCAGCACTGCACTCAGCCAGTGAGCTCACGGGCCATCCCTATATAGGATCCGAACCTGCGGCCTCGGCACTCCCAGCACCGCACTTTCCCGAGTGAGCCACGGGTTCAGCTCCATAAGTGATTTTTTTAAAAACTGGAAATGGGGGCCGGCCTGTGGCTCACTTGGGAGAGTGTGGTGCTGATAACACCAAGGCCATGGGTTCGGATCCCTATATGGGTATGGTCGGTTAGCTCACTTGGGAGAGTGTGGTGTTGACAACACCAAGTCAAGGATTAAGATCCCCTTACAGGTCATCTTTTAAAAAAAACCAAAAACTGGAAATGATTGAGCATTCTGCACATAACAACAAGGATGAAAACAGGGAGAGTTTGCTTGTCAGATGAAATTATAGAATTTTCAAACTGGAGGATGGGTATTTTAGTCCATTTTGTGTTGCTATAACAGAAATACCTGAGACTGGGTAATTTATAAAGAAAAGAGGTTTATTTGGCTTACGATTCTGGGACAGTTGCATCTGGCATGGGCCTCAGGCTGCTTCTATTCATGGCGGAAAGTGGCAGGCAGCCAATGGGTACAAGCAGATCACATGGCGACAGGAAGCAAGAGAGCGGAAGCAAGAGAGAGAGAGACAGGTGGTGCCAGCGTCCTTTAAACAACAAGCTCTGGCAGGAACTAATAGAGTGAGAACTCACTCATTACTCTCTCCCCCCACCCAGGGAGAGCATTAATCCATTCATAAGGGATTTGCCCCCATGACTCAATCAGTTTCTAATAGTGCCACATTGGGGATCAAATTTCCACATGAGTTTTTGAAGGGACAACACATCCAAACTCCATCATTCTGCCCCTGGCCCCCCAAACTCATGTTCCTCTTACATGCAAAACATGTATCCCAACAATCCCAAAAGTCTTAGCTTGTTCCAGCACCAACTTAAAAGTCCAAAGTCCAAAGTCTCCTCTAAGACCAAAAGCAAAAGTCCTTCCAGCTGTGAACCTGTAAAAGTCAAAACCAAATTTATCTACTGCCAAGATACAATGGTGGAACAGGCATTGGGTATACATTCCCATTCCAAAAAGGAGGAATAGGCCAGAAGAAAGGAAAAACAGGCCCCAAACAAGTCCGAAACCCAGCAGGGCAGACATTATGTCTTAAAGCTCCAAAATAATGTTCTTTGACTCCAAGTCCTGCATCCTGGGCACAATTGGGCATCTGGGCCCCCAAAGCCTTGGGCAACCTCGATTCCACAGCTCTGCCAGGCACAGCCCAGTGGGCAGCGCTAGTGCCTGCAGCTTTTCCAGGCTGGTGTTGCACGTTACCAGTAGCCCCAAAGTTCTGGGGTCCTGGTGGTAGCCCTGTTGCCTTGGCTCTACTAAACATTTCCCTGGTGGGAGGTCTCTGTGGGGGCTCTGACCCCACTTTCCTGCTTGGCATTGGTCTAGTAGATGGCCTCGGCAGGTCTCTACCTGGGCCCCCAGGCTTTTCCACACACCCTTTTGGAATCTGGGTGGAGGCTGCCATACCTCGACTGCTCACATGTCCTGCTGGACTGCAAACAACACAACGTGGACGCCACTGAGGTTTCAGGCCTCTACTCTACAGGGCTGCTGCACAAGCCACACTTGGGGCTGCTCCAGCCGGAGCAGCTGGGATGCAGGGAGCAGGATCCCGAGGGCAGTTGCACCCCAGGTCTGTCCTCCAGGATAACTCAGTCCTAGGCCTCAGGGCCTGTGATGGGTGGGGCACCCTTCCAGACTTCTCAAATGCCTTTAGGGCATTTTTTCCATTTGTCCTGGTTCTTAGCATCTGGCTGCCTCACCACCAAGATAACGTCTTTAGCAAACAGTTTATCAGCTTCACCCTTGCATTTTCTCCTGCTCTGCCCTTCTCTACTGCATGGGCAGGCTGCACATTTTCCAAAACTTTATGCTCTGCTTCCATTTTAAATTCTGGCTTTACGTTATGCCTTTGCTGCCATAACTCAAAGTAGGCTGTTAGAAGTAGCCATGCAGTGTTCTTAATGCTTTGCTGCTTTGGAATTTCTTTTGCCAAATGCTCTGGTTCACAACTATTAAGTTCCAACTTCCACAAAGTTCCAAGGGCATGGACACAGTGCAGCCAGGTTTCTTGCTATGGTGTAGCAAGGCTTATCTTTTGTCCAATTCCCAATAAGTTCCTCACTTCTGTCTGAGACCTCATCATCCACATGGCCTTTACTGTCCATATTTCTATCAGCATTCTGCTCACCACCACATAAGTCTCTAAGACATTCCAAATTTTCCCTCATCTTTTTCTCTTGTTCTAAGTCCTCCAAACTCCTCCAACCTTTGCCCATTACCCAGCTCCAAAGATGCATCCACATTTTCAGGTATCTGTTTAGCAACACCCCACTCTCGGTCCCAATTTTCTGTTTTAGTCTGTTTTGTGTTGCTATAACAGAAATACCTGAGACTGGGTAATTTATAAGAAGAGAGATTTATTTGGCTTACGATTCTGGGACAGTTGCATCTGGCATGGGCCTCAGGCAGCTTCTACTCATGGCAGAAAGTGACAGGCTGCCAGTGGGTACAAGCAGATAACGTTATGACAGGAAGCAAGAGAGAGGAAGCAAGAGAGAGAGAGAGGAGGTGCCAGGGTCCTTTAAACAACAAGCTCTCGCAGGAACTAATAGAGGGAGAACTCACTCATTACTCCCTCCCTCTGCGTCCAGGGAGAGCATTAATCTATTCATAAGGGATCCACCCCCATGACTCAATCAGTTTCCAACACTGCCACATTGGAGATCAAATTTCCACATGTGTTTTGGAGGGGACAACACATCCAAACTCCATCAATGGGTTAGAAATAATCTAATACTCAGCTGGTTAGAGCATGGCCTTATAACACCAGGGTTCAGGTCCCTGTACTGGTCAGCTGCCAAAAAAAAAAAAAAGAAGAAAAATAATTTAATCCAATTCCCTTTACTTTACAAATGAAAAAGTTCAAATTTATCCAAGGCCACATAGGTAGTGTTTAAAATCCAAACAATAATTGGATTTTCTAGTTTCTAGAATCTTTAGAACTTCTCTTTCTTCCTTTCTACTTATGTATAATGCAGTAGCTGTCAACCATGTTCTTTAAACTCTGAAAAAAGGATGGAAAAATTTTAGGATAGAAAAACTGTGTCTTAAATAACATGGTAAATAGCTTTTCTTCCTATTTTTGAATTGGCATTTGCCAAAAAGGAAAAAAAAAAAACAAGCCACACACACACTTTGTAGTTATCTTCAGAATAGCCCATTTGAAATAAAACCTCTAAATACAACTTCATGATGCTGATTTAAATATCCCTCACTTTTTAACATCCTCTTTTTTTTTCTTCTGCAGCCAGTGCTGTTAACTACCTGAAGGCCACAGACTTATTACAAGAAGTAAAAAATTAAAATTAACTTCCCACAGACCTGACTAGAATCTGAGTTATTGATGGCTGATGTTAGAAATGTTTGATGTAATTTTGATCAACAAATAAAATGTGGTTGTTAAAAAATCTGATGCCTCCTTGTATTAGAAAGGTAACATCATTTATGTTTTTGTTCATACATTTAGACATTCAACCAATATTTACTGATCTCCCACCCTGACATTGACTCTGTGTTATCCCTGGTTATAAAATGGCAATTGACAGTTGGTTAGAGAGTAGTGCTGATAACACCAAGGTCCGGGGTTCTATTCTTGTACTAGCCAGCCACAAAAATAAATAAATAAAATAAAATGGCAACCAAAACAGACCCAATCTCTGACCTTAGAGCTCAGTCTATTGTATAATAGTCCCTACTAAATTATGTATTATAAGACAGGAATCATGTATTACTCATTGGTACAATGAATATAGCAGATTTTCTTTGAATATTTGTAGACTAAATGAATGAATTTTACCAGAGTTTACTTTGTCATAAGCAGAGAAGTAGTTTTATTACCCCAGACATATACTCATGGAAGTTGAGAAATAATGTAGACTACGGAGTCCTGATACAACTTCACTCTTAACTTTAGTATGCTCCTTCCAAAGCTAACCCATCATTCAAATCGTCCAAAATTGGGTCTAATATCTGGCTATAAAAAGATTCCTGACAGGAAACTCATTCGAATGTGGCCTCCTAATGATAAAGCAAGCAGCTTTGGTGCTCAAACACTGCTGTCATTTAAATTAGAGCAAATTATTGTTATTGTTATTGTAATTTTATTATTTAAAGAGAAAACCATTTTACATTTATTTTTCAGTGGTTTTCATAACCATGAAATGATTTGGGGGAGTAGTCTGAGAGATTATATGACCTAACATTTTTGTAAAAGGCGAAAGATTTATGCGATCTGAAGAGAAACCAGCGTATGATGACCTAGCATTTTTGGAAGAAGGTTAACAGACTTCAACGGCAATGCTTAACAGTAATCTCTAAAGTGATATATTTTTTAATGACCAGAATATCAGGAACTTTTAAAGTTTTGGGGATTAGTCAGTATGCAACCATATCTTTTCACTTGCTGACATCTCAGTCAAATCAAGATATGTGCTCTTGAATCACAGAAATAAAAGCCTATAAGGGCTTTCCTCTGTTATCTGCCCTGTAAATAACAGATTTTTCTACTTTAATGTACCTGAGGAGTTAAACACAATAAGAAAAGGCAAAGACTTGGCCATCCCTAGGTCTGATCTACCTAAAGGATAAAGTGATGCTTACTTGGGACCTCCAAGTGTTAGCCTCTACATGTCAAGAGAATAGATTGTCTTCTAGGCTGATATAAACAGAAGACAGTAGCCATGTGTGACCTTGTGTTCTGACATGGTTCTGGCATCTCTGCAGAATCTTTTTGGTGGCCTGTACTTTGTCACTTTCTAGAAAGTACAGACACTAGAAACTTAGGGCCTGAGACTAAACCAATCAACAAGTTTCCAGATCTCCTTGAGGGTAAGAGATAGGGGTACCAATATTCTCAGCATTTGGTTAGTTATCACTCTCAGATGGGCTTTAGAGCCCAATTAATGAGCAGGCACCACACCTCTGGTAGAGATAAGTGAGCTTGGATCTCAAAGGATATGTACTCTGAAGCTGAAATCATAAACCAGAACATCTGATGTGTGCCTCATACACAATGAGGGAGGGAGGACTGCTGATGGAAATGTCACAAGCAGCTGCTTTTAGCGCTTGGCTTTCACAGAGAAAGCTTCCCCCTCTGCCACTACACACCACCCTCTTCCTGCATGAGAGCCATTTAGGGCTCTTTAGTTCTCATCCTGCACCCTGTGAAACAGGCTGAAAATTGATATCTGTTACGTCTTCCAGTTCGTGGTCGGTTGATGTGCCTGATGAGCTACAGGAGTGACTGGCTCAGACACTGTGTCAGGAAAGGTTAGGAACATGGCTTATGGTACTAATTAAGCTCCTTGTTAAACAATGTCCCTTGAACAAGTCACTTTCTTCTACAACTTCTCCAGCTGTACGATCAAGCATGCAATCCTGTGTGACTTCATAGTGGGTTGTAAGGACAAAACTATTCCCTCCATCTGCAATTCTCTTCCCTTCACTTTTCCAGTGCAAAATCTTCCTTATCCTTTAGGTTCAGTTGAAACTTTTATTTTTAGAGGAGATCTTTTCTGACCCTACTTTCCTACTGCTTAAAACCAGGAGTAGTCCCCCAGTTTGTCACTCCATAGCACCTAGTACTTCCCTTTTTGCAACCCATGTTGCGCTTATTATTCTAATAGTTGTCAAGTGTCTGTCTTCCTTATTAGAGTATAAGTTCCATTAAGGTAGAAATCTTATCTGTCTTCTGTACCTTGAATCTCCAGCACCAACCATTGTGCTTCACAAGTATTTTGTGTGTACTAAACATTTGGTGAAAGAATGAATGAATAATGAATTACGTTTTACGATCACTATGATTCCTTTATGAAAACCCAGTTTTGAACTCTTTGTACCTTCCTAATCATGCAGGTCAAACTGAGAACAGGTGTTGAATTAGAGACAGAAGAACTGCTACTTATTGAATTGTCCCCCATGCCTCACTACTCCTTGCCTTTTCATATCACTACAGTCTAAATTCTTCTCCTCATGGCCAAATGTTCCCAACTCCCTAACCAACCATTTCTAAGAAGACTGCAGTCTGTTCATTTTCAAATAAAACCCAAAATCCAGGCTGCCTTTTAAAGTTGAGTATTAAAAATAAATAAATCCAAGCTAACTTTGCTAACTCTAAGTCAGTTCATTAGAGTGCAGCCTTATAACACCCAGGTCACGGGTTTGGATCCCTGTACCCACCAGCCACAAAAAAATTTTTTAGAAATAAAATAAAAGCTCAAGTTGAGTATTGTATTTTCTCTTATTTTAGTCAATAAAAAGAATCATTAAGCTCCATAGAAAAGATTTTATGTAATCTGTAATTACAGTTGTGAATGAGTTTGCCAATGTCAAATAAATCCTTAGCAAAATACCTTCTTGTTAAATCTAGTTGTTTCTGAAATATTAACCTGAATTTGAGTATCTAACTCTATCTACAAACTTTTCAGAGTAGATTCATACTTGAAAGGAGGAAAACCAGCTTCAGATGCCATGTGTTAATTCATTGATTGATTGATTCAACAATTATTAGTGAGCACTATATGTCAGGCACTCTTCTAAATGTTTGGGACTATCACTAAATAAAACAGATTCTTGCCCTCAAGGAAATAAATATAGGACTACTGTGACATAGACTACTCATCAAATATTCTGCTGCTCTCCTGCTTTTCTCACCTCACTTGCAGTTAGATTGGCATCATGTGGCTACAGATGACTAATGGCCTATGAAGGAAGTGACATGTATAATTTTGAAACTGAGGAAGGTATAAGCTAATATGCTTGCTGTGGATTGATTGAATTGTGGCCCCAAAGTTCATATATTAGAAGCTTAATTCTCACTATAACTGTTGAGGGTGGGAAATTCTATTATGGTAATTGAAAGGTGGGGCCTTGAAGAGGTGATTAGATTATAGGACCATGCTATAGTGAATGGACTAATAATGGTGGTCAGGGGCACGTTCTGAAAGCTTTAAAAGGAGAGTGCATGAGGAATTCTCCCTCTCTCTGCTCCACCATTTTTTGCCATGTGAGACCCCTGGGTCACTGTCACCACCACTGAGACCTTCACCAGGTGTGTTCCCTGGACTTTGGATTTCCTAGCCTCCAAAACTATAAGCAATAAATTTGATTTTCTTATAAAAATGAGATGTATTTTGTTATAAGCAACAGAAACAGAGTGCTCCCTCTAACCCTCTTTTACCCTGTCACAGCAACCCCAAAGGTTACATGTTATACATGGTCCAGCTACATGATGTACTCTGAGTCATCCTGGTCACTGAGCCTCTTAGTCTATTTGTGCTGCTGTAACAAAATAACTGAGACTGAATAATATACAAATAGTAGAAATTTATTTCTCACAGTTCTGGAGGTTGGGAAGTCCAGGATCAAGGTGCTAGTAGGTTCTGTGTCTGGTGAGGGCTATTCTCTGCTTCCAAGACAGCAACTTGATGCTGCATCCTGTGGAGGTGATGAACACTGTGTCCTCACATGGAGGAAGGGACAAAAGGGGCAAACTTGCCCCATAACACCCTCTTGTGAGGCATTAGTCCATTCATGAGGGTGGAGTCCTCATGGCCTAACCACCTCCTGAAGGCCCTACCTCTTAATACTGTTGCATTGGAGATTACTTTCAACATGCATTTTGGAGCAGACACGAACATTAAAACCATAGCATTCCACCCCTGGTCTTCCAGATTTACGTCCTTCTCACATATACAATATATTCATCCCATCCCAGTAGCCCTAAAAGGCTTAACTTATTCTAGCACTGACTTTAAAGTCTAAGCCAAAGTCTCATCTAAATTAGATATGCGTGAGACTCAGGGTACAATTTATCCTGAGGCAAATTCCTCTCCAGCTGTGAGCCTGTAAAATCAAACAAGTTATGTGCTTCCAAAATACAGTGGTGGACAGACATAGGGTAGACATTTCTGTCCCAAATGGGAGCAATAGGCAAGAAGAAAGTGGTAACAGGTCCCAAGTAAGTCCAAAACCCAACAAGGCAAACAACATTAAATCTTGAAACTTGAGAATGATCTTCTTTGACTCCATGTCCTGCCTTCCAGACTCACTGGGGTGGGGATTGGGCCTCCAAGGCCCTGGGAAGCTCCATCCCTATGGCTTCACTGGGCACAGTCCATGCTGCAGCTCTCAGGGATTGGAGTTATGTACCTGTGGTTCTCCTAGGCTGGCACTGCTTGCTGGTGGCTCTTCATTGCCCTAGTGGGGATGCTCTGTGGCAGCCCTGCCCCTGTGGCAGTTCTCTGCCTGGGCCCCAACGGTCTCCGAGGCAGCCTTTGAAATCTAGGTGAAAGTAGCAATACTTACACAGCTCTTGCACTCTGCACACCAGCAGAGTTGGCATCACAAGGATGCTGCCAAGGTTTACCACTTGTGCCTTCCAGAATGGCAGACCAAGCAATACCTGAACCCACTTGAGCAACCACTGGGGTGGCTAAAAGAGTGCTGCACTGGAATGCAGGGAACAGAGACTTTAGGTAGTGCTGGGCAGCAAGCCCCAAGTTCTCATAGATGCCCTGGGCCCCTCGTTTGAAACTGTTCTGCCCTCAAGGACTTAACACTTTAGTGATGGCACTGGCAACCTCAAATATCTCTGAAATGCCTTTGGGGTCGTTCTTGCATTGTCCTGATGAATAGCATGTGGCTTCCTTCTATCCATATTAGTCTCTTTCCCAAATGGTTCCTTGGTCATACCCTTGGTATTCTCTCCCAAGCACACTTTTTCAGCCTGGCCAGGCTAAGAATCTTTCAAATCTTTTTCTGCTTCCCTTTTAATTAGAAATGCCATCTTTAATTTGTTTCTATCTTCTTGTATTTTATTAGAAGAAGTCAAAAGATGCCATGCAGTATCCCCAACACTTTGCTTAGATATTTCTTCTGCCAAATATCCTAGTTCATCACTCACAAGTTCTGCCTTCCACAAAGCATTAGGGTATCAACACAATCCAGCCAACTTCTTTGTCACTTTATAAAATGAATGGCCTTTCCTTTGGTTTTCAATACCATGTTTCTCATTTCTGTCTGAGACCTTATCAGAATGGGCTTTACTGTCCATATTTCTGCCAGCATTCTGATCATGACCACTTAAGTAATCTCTAAGAAGATTTAGGCTCTCTCTCCAGATCTCTTCTTCTGAGTCCTCACCAGAATCACCCTTAACACTGTTCATGGCAATCTAGACTTTTCCTAGCATGCACCTCCAAACTCTTCCATCTTCTACCCATTACCCATTCTGAAGCCACTTCCACATTTTCAGGTTTTATAGCAATATCCCACTCTCAGTACCAATTTTTGTCTTAGTCCCTTTGTGCTGCTATAAAAAAAAAAAAAAAAAAAAGACTGAGGCTGGTAATTTATAAATAATAGAAATTTATTTCTCACAATTTTGGAGGCTGAGAAGTTCAAGATCAAGGCACCGGCAGATTCAGTGTCTGGTGAGGGCTGGGTATCTGCTTCCGAGACGTCTCCTTGTCCTCATATGGCTGAAGAGACAGAAGGCAAAAAGGGAGAAACGCTGTGTGAAGTCTCTTTTATTAGGCATTAATCCCATTCATGACAGCAGAGCCCTCATAATTTAATCACTCCCTAAAGGTCCCACTTAATACTATCTTAATACTATCACACTGTGGATTACATTCCAACTTGAATTCGGAGGGGATGCAGACTGCATGAAGGTGAAGAGTCAAGCAACTCTCAGCTTTCACTGCTTGCCACCCTGTGTTAGACACAGGACATGCACAAGATATAAATGTTTGTTGTTTAAGCCACTGAAAGTTCAGGGTTTGACTACCTGAGATAGCCATTAAGTACCCTGAGTAATACAACTTCTATTATTTATTTAAGAACTTATGTGTTAGGCACAGTACTAGGCTGTTTGTATTCATTGCTGTAAAACCCTGACAATTCACTTTTCTGGCCAAAAGAGAGGAATGTTCAATATGCATTCTGAACTATTATATTCAATCTTACCAGATAGGCTCTTTTTTTTTTTTTTTTTTTTTTTAAGCAGGAGATCTAAGATTTGTACAAGCCTTGACATTTTAGACGGAAAAGGATTTTAGGCTTATTCTATAGGACTGACCTAGGATAAGTCCTTATCCTGGTTCTATGTGTGTTTCACTAGGTAATTTAACCTGCTTTATACAAATATAATATGACCATTCTCATGGGATGTAAGACACTTGTGAGGCACACCATTATGTTATATACTACTAAGAAAGAAAATACTGCTGTAAGTTCATCCATGGCACAATGCTTTCTTATCACTCAGCCCTTATTGAAAGGGCTTATTCAGATTTATTAAAATGTTGATTTTTGTCTTATATCACACCTGTGCATTAATAAAAGGAAAGTATAAGGAAAGTTATTCAGTTAAGGTAGTTCAATATGTCTTCACATTTTGAGTCCATCTTCTGAATTACTTTGGACTCTGAGTCACTGATGTCTGTATTTTTCAACACAGTATTACCAGTGCCGTCAAGAGCACTGGTGATGCAGCGTTTCTTGGGAAGATCCTATTTTTTTCTGAGGTTTTCTTCCAAGCCTCTGATATCCATTCTGCAAGATGTGATGCTGGTGCTTTCTTGATCTTACCAGAAGGTGTCAATGGAATGTTTTCGGCAACAAGTAGGATTTATATTCCTTGCTGAAATGGTATTCCCCCCCGCCTTTTTTTTTGATGGCTTGCTGCTACAGGGATCCAAACCCTGACCTTGGTGTTATAATGCCACACTGTAACCACTGAGCTAACCGCCAGCATCTGAAATGATACTTAAGTCAACAAACTGAAATGTTCATGGGTTTCAGTCCAGTTGTGTCACCAGGAATAACAACCAAGTTTGTTCGTGAGCGGACAGTGATAACTACATCACGACTGCTGAGCAGCAGAAAAAACTGTAAAACACCATCAATTTTAAGACATATCTTGATTTCAGACATATTAAAATATGACAATATATGTGTCTTGGGATATATAAAATGCAGTATTGTTATTTTACAAATAAGGATATATAATAATAAAGCCCCAAGAACCTCAGCTATCCAGGAGCTCACAGATGATTCTTTCATCTTCATCCCATTGTTAGCACTCGAATCCAAGCCTTCCCAATCTCAAATCTAGGTCAATGCAATACAAGCATCTGTGGCATAGGGGAAAGAGAGCTAGCTTTGGTGTCTGAGGACCTGAGTCTGACTCTCAGCCTTGTGGTTTTTCAGATGTGCTACTTTTGGGAGGTCAAGTCACTACTTTGGAGGAAATATTTGATTTGGAAGGGTTTGGGGGGGTTAATGTATGCAGAAACACTTTGTAAACTGTAAAATCTGTATGCAAGGGGAAGAGAACTAATATGTGTTGAGTGCCAGGAACTGTACTGAGTACTTGGCATGCATTATCTCATTTGATCTGCCATCAGTGCTTTGGTGTGTAGTGTCTTGATGGTCACCTTGCCAGCTAATACATTCTGTGCTGTTTTTTGTTTTTAATTTCCTGAAATACCCCTTTCATCCCCTCATGCCCTAAAATAAAAATCTTGCATGGCTACCGTGAGTATCACTGGCAAGTTGATGACTATGAACCCATCATAGAGCTGCAACCTCTCTCTCACTCTTGTCTTGTAGTCAGATACATTTAAAATAAGAGACCCTTAGGTAACCAGTGTACTGCCTTCCCTATGACTCTTGTGCTAGAACCAGCCCCTAGGACCATGGCAGAAAGTTTTTACTTATGGTAAAACATCCACAATGAATCCAGGATTCAGGGTGTTAGAAACTTTATACAGATTTAGGTGCACAGAAAGTTGGCATCAAAAAAACCTGGCCATAGAAATCAGGAGACCCCAGAAACAAGGAGCTATAAATTCTATTTATAGAAGAAGTTACTGGCAAGAACTCTAGTACTAGGGAATAGAAGTATAAGACAGAAACCCTCCCCACCTCCCTCATGCCTGATTATCTTTGAGACTGACTTTTTGTACTAATGACCTAGTCTCCTCATGTTTTTCTAGCAGGAAGAATTGGAGTCCTTGAAATGGAGTGAAGCTTAATCTACAAGTTAGAGTTATAGATCCAAGCTCAGAGACTATAGGGCTGTGAGACACATTATTACACCAGGCAAATGAAATGCTATCTTGAAATATTAATAGGCGAGGTAAGGTAGAGTGGGGGAGGTGGTTAGAGCAATAAACTTATTATTATGTTTCAAATATCCACAGGATAGAGGACCAAAGACCCACAAAAACAGGGGGGATCCCAATACCCATATCAAAGCTACCCTTTTTAGGACAGCTTCCTCAACAGTAATGTTGTGATGTTTAATTTGTAACTCAATATTACATTCATATCATTCTCTGATTATTTTATGTACATGCACATTAACTTCCCATTAAGATTTTAAGCTTGAGGGCAGTAATAGCATCTTACTTTTTACAATATTCTGTATGTACAAAACCTAGCATAATACATGTAATACTCAGAAAATTTATTGTCACCTCTTCCTATTTGAATCTGGCAGAGATTATATCTTGCATGATCTCTGTAAAATGAGGACCAATATTACTTTCTGCCATCCAGCACATGTTTTTCTGAGAACCCAGCCACTCCAGAAAATCTATTTTATTTGCAGAACTATTGCAAAATCTGATACTCCTCTTCACTTCACTGGAATGCCCTTGTAATTGCCAAATGTTGCCTTGCCTCATGGAAATTCTTGGCCAGACCTATGGATTGGCAGACCTTGCAGCTGTTGACCCTTGAAGTCCAACTCTTCTATAACATCAAATCAAGCAACAGTTCTTAATGACTAAATAAGAGCAGGCACTGAGCTAGTTGCCACCGAAGGTATAAAGACATGATTGCTGCCTTCTAGTAGATTAGAGTTTATACAAAACAAACATATGAATATTTAAGTAGCAGGTACATACTTGAGTGACAATTATGAATAGCAGAAGAGATAGCAAAGGCATGATACAGAAAAAAATGTAAGAATTCACTGGAGGGAGAAACATCAATTCTACCCCTTCTCTCTAGAAGGCTAAGAGCCTGGTATAGAAGTTTACCATGTCCTGTTTTCCTTTGTGCCACCATTCTGAAGTGCAGCTATGGAAGAGATATGATGTTCCTGTTCATTACAAATCTTTTGTGTACATTGGGCTACCTCTTGTATTAGTCGACTTCTGTTGCTTATAACAAAATACCTGAAACTGGGTAATTTATAAAAAAACAAAATTTATTGCTTGCAGTTTTGGAGGCTGGGAAGTCTAAAGTCTAGGGAACATATCTGGTGAGGGTCTTCTTTGGTGGTAATGCAGGGTATCACATTATGAGAAAGGCAGGAACAAGGAGAGAGTAACTTCCTCAGTCACTCTCCTTTTAAAGCCACCAGAACCATTCCCATTATTCCGAGAATGGATCAATTCCATTCATGAGGGTGCAGTCCTCACAATCTAGTCACCTCTTCAAGGCCCTACCTTTCAATTACCATAATAGGATTTCCACCCTCTTAACAGTCACAATGAGGATTAAGCTTTTAATACATGAAATTTGGGGGACACAATTCAATCCTTATCACCTCTCCCAGATCTTATTTTTTCACTTTTTGTCAGCTGGCAGGTATGGGGATCTGAACCTGTGACCTTGCAGTTATAAGGCTGCACTCTACACAGCTGAGCTAACTGGCCAGCCCTGCTGGGTTTTAGATTCTCATCTCTTAACCTGAGGTTACTCAATGGCGCCACTGAGATTCCTGCCTTGGGAGAGACACACTTCTTCTCTTTACTGCTAATTCTAAACAGTAGAGTTTATACTTTTGTCTTTTTTGTTTTCAAGTCTTTTAGACCTGGGAACCATGGACTGGTACCAGGTCACAATGATAATATTCATGTTGTCACAACTTACTCTCTTTTCCTAGTATGTTGGGCCAGAATATGTCTGATTTCCACTCATCCTCATCTTTCTGCCTGGCATAGGACCTTCCCAGACCAGCATTTTCTTCTGAGATGAAGAGACGTCAAAAGCAGTGCAATAGCCACTGCCTCCTATTCCTTAACCTGGTGTTCTCTGTTTCCTCCCTAACCTCTCTCCTTTGGCGACTTCATCTGTTTCCCTATGAGAATGAATGTCATCCCTTTCCAAGTCTTCAATCAATGTGTTCTAAAAGGAGAGAAAGCTTAAGAGTATGAGTCAACTTTATTCCTGGTACTGACCCCTGTTTGTTCTGTTAGTTGCCCTGAGGAACAGGGAAGAGAAATGCAACTTTTGCTTCTCTTGCTATTAAAGGGAAGTGATTGGCAGTCAACCCATTTCGCTAATTTAACAGAGATCCATTTAAAAGAAAGTGATAACATACAGAGCTCCTGTTAAATGCACATAAAGCATTACTAAGTATTTACCTTATGGTACTTAATGTGTTACAATTGTCTTTATTAACCTTGATGTTGGCTTCTTAGGCAAAAACAGAATTAAGCTATCCTAGGAGATGAACAAGCACCTGCCTGATGTGGTAGGTGAAAATGCTTTCCTTCAAATTTTTCAAGTGTGGAGACTATAACTGTGACCTGGCCTTCTTCTATCCTCACTTTATATTACAGTGATGTATGTGTGCAGCTATGTCTCCATTGGAATGTAGCCTGCTGGAGGAGAGAATCCATTTTCTTTTTCGCCTTTGTTCTCCCACATTATTTAGTAGTATATTGCACATGCCAATGCTCAACAAATATTTTTTAATCAATCTATCAATCAAACCTTCCTAAAATGGTAGCCTGTCACTATTGCCTGGCTTTGCTGAAGTTTTTCAATTCTGTGTGCCTGCCCTCTAAGTGTTAAAAATAACAACAGCAGCAACAATAGCAGGTACCTGTGGCAACCATGAATAGCAAATCCCCTGAGAGCAGTGACAACCAGAGAAAGGGCAAAGAGTCATGTTGGGAGCATAGTCATCCAGACCCTAGCTCAAACAGACCCAGGAATGGCTCTGAGGAGCTCCATTCACAGAATGGAGCCTGTGAAGCACACTGACATTCAACAACAGTATCTCTGACTTTCAGCACTCAGCAGACAGCCTCTAAGAGACCCTGCTCTGTCTCTTACCCTGTTCTCACACAGTAAGTAAGGAAGGGGAGATTCTCTCTGGCCCCAGCCTGTAACCCTGTTCCCTGACATGAGGATTGCTGAGAGACTGAGCAGATGCAATAGGAATGCCTGAGCTCTTCCATGACTACCTATTTTGGCCATCTCCCTGCTTTTAGATTCCGCAGTGGAGGGGTTAGAGACTTGAGCCAAGCCAAAGATACAGGAGAAAAGTCTGGAATCTACCTCAATGTTTAGGGCCAATTAAGACAAGAGGGGAGTGCACAGAGAGGAATGTTCAGAAAACAAACCTCTTGCAAGAATCTGGAGTCATAAAGGAGCCAAGTCTTCCTACTCAGTTAACCCCTGTACATTGGTGGGAGCTTCACTTTAATGTGTGAATGTTGGAGAGAGGTAGAACATGGCAAGAAATCAGATATCTTGAGGGAGTGGATGCAGCAGTGTAGAACCCTGGTTGGACTTCAGTGAAGAGAATCAGGAACTGCAGTTTGACTGTCCTGGTTAGCCCTACCCCTCTCTCCCAGCATCATCTAGAGATCTCTCCAGGGAGAGGCTGCGGGTATAATCGGGTGTTTCCAGTGTTCTGTGTCCATGCACCAGGACATCTGGGTCCACCTGAGATTCTTTCCATCCTGTAGAAAGGAGCTAGGAATGGTAGGCCTTGAAAGACAGGGCCTTCAATTCTCATTGTGATTTTCCAATGTGGGAGTCCAATTGTGCTGGAAAAATTCCATTTCCCCAGGACCCTCATCCTCTTCCCTGTACCCTGAAGATGCAGAAGGAGAGGAAAGGAGCTTGTCCACACTCTTCTTTCCCTGTGATCTGCTGCGCAGGTGTCATACAGCACATGCAGGCAGCGAGGCATCCTTTCCTTGACTTTAAGCTCTGTGATTACCCTGGCTGTAAAGGTTCTGGGAGCAACTGTCCTCGGTTAGGTCTTGCCTGCTCTAGCTAGTAGGACTTCTAACTCTCTTTCACTAGCTGTTATCAGCAGAAACTCCCAGGCATTCTGGAAGCTCGGCATGGGAGTAGGAACTGCTGCTGCTGCCGTAGTTGGATCTATGGCAAAGAGCCAAAAAAAAAAAATTGCTTCACACCATGTGTACTGACTCCTTCAGAGCTGGCACAGCCAGGGTGTCTGCAGAGCCATGTAAATCGTTCTCCAAGCAGTCTGTCTCTTCGGTAGCTACAGAAACAGTGTTTGTTATCCTTTAGTTTTCAGTAGACGAGCAAAAATCTGATGGCGACAGTCTCTGTTTTTGAAGCTGGGAGAGCCAATCAACAAAACCTTCAGAAAGGAGAAGGCAGCTTCCACCAAAGGGGTCCTGTGTCTTATTGCTGCTGTCAGTACTCTGGGGCCTCAGTGAGAGGACTCCCTACCAAGAATTTGGAACTAAAGTTGCCCTTTTATATTTAAACCTTAAAATCAATGCATAATGGATGAAAGTTTAGTTATTTAAAGACTTAGATAAAAGTAAGAATTATACTGTAACCTGAAAAAAAAAGGTAATCTAGATTCAAGAAAGAACACAGCAGTCAGAAACAGCCCTGAAAGCTTAAGAAGAAAGAGGATCTCAGAGGAAAATGCTGGTGATATTTAGCCAAGTGTTCATTAGGTGAGAGATTGTACTAGCCTGTTCAGTTCTAGAGGCAGATAAATCGCTGCTTTGGAGTTGGATGGGTTTAATTCTATTATGATTTTTAAATATTTATAATGTAAAACAGACTCCCTTGTTTCTGATTCTATGCTGTGCAAGCAACCTACTCTTACCATCTGACTTCCCAAGTGCTGGTAATAGGACATGAATGTTTTGGGCCCCTGGCCATTATATTTCTTTCTATTTTTATTCATAACTTTATGAATAAACTGGTATTCTTATTTTGAATACCAGCCTCTGAGAGCTTGAATCTGCTTTGGGAGATGAATCTGCAATCTATGTGCTAGCAGATTAGATTTCTAAGCCTATGTGGCCGAGGACCAGAACCTCACCCTAGTGAATCACCAACATAAGACAATGCCATGGAAGACCTTTGGGGTCCCCAGAAATTCTCTGGCTGGTTGTCAGTATCCTTCCTACTCAGACTTCTAAAGTTATCAGGCTTAATGAGGGTTTTGTCTATTCAGCGACAAGTAGGATAGAATTGTGTTTGGGATGCTGCTCTGGAATCAGATAGAGTTGGTGTACATTCTTTAAAACATTTTTTTTGATTAATTAAATTTTTTTTTTTTTTTTTTTTTTTTTGGTGGCTGACCAGTACGGGGATCGGAACACTTGACCTTGGTGTTATAACATCTTTTCTGCATTTTTACCTTAAGCAAACTGCCTAATCTTTCTGAACCTTGATCTTCTCATCTGTGAATTAGGGATAGCAAAAGTGTCTGCTTCACAGAATTGCTAGGGAAAAATGAGACGGCATGTTAAGCTATTCATGTAGTTCATAACATAAATACATGCTCAATAAATACTAGTTTCTCCTTTTTTCACAGCTCTCAGTAGATGCCAGGCACTGTGCTAAGCACTGATAAGCTTGCCTAAGTTCAAACACTTGGGAATTGGTAGAACTAGACCAAAGAAGTTACATGTTTGACTAGTGGATTAAACTGTCTCTAGTGGTATAACAAACAAAGCAAAACTTGCACTTCCAAAAAGCGTGTCATCCCCTTTAAAGGGACAGATTTGGAAGACTATTTGTATGCCTAAGCCTATTTGGAACTCCTCTTTTAGACTTACCTGAGAAATCTGTGATATATTTTTTAAACATCTTTAACAAGGGCAAATCTTTCTGCTTTAAGATTTGAAGACCTAGAAAGCATGTTCATCAAAGCTGTAAACCAAAGTTGGGAGTCGGTGATTTAAAAAAAAATAATGAATTAATTTTAACTGAATTAAATGTAAGATCCTGCACTTCAAGCTACACAAGAACAGGATAAGTAATACAGCCTAGCAGAAGCACATGACACGAGAGGAATGCTTATAAGTTTTAGTATATGAGAACTTAATCTAAGTGAATGACTTCTTTTTTTTTTTTTTTTTTTTTTAAAGATGACCGGTAAGGGGATCTTAACCCTTGACTTGGTGTTGTCAGCACCACGCTCAGCCAGTGAGCGAACCGGCCATCCCTATATGGGATCCAAACCCGTGGCCTTGGTGTTATCAGCACCACACTCTCCCGAGTGAGCCACGGGCTGGCCCTAAGTGAATGACTTCTAAGAAAAATTCTAATATATTAAGCCAAATTAAGGGAAGCATAGATTCTAGAAGAAAAGAGGCAATACATCCACTCTACTCTGCTGGTTATATTTCTAGAAACCACAATTTAAGAGAGCTATGGTCAAACTGAAATGTGTTCAAGGAGAGAGTAATCATGATGGTAAAGGAATATAAGAAATGTTGAATAGTTAAGAGATGTGTTATTTGAAGACAAAAAATTGGGGGCATGATAGATTTTTAAAAATATGTAATATGCAATCAGGTGGGGAAAAGATTCAGTTCATTCCATATGGTAGCAAGGGAGAGGGTAAGAAAAGTGGTCTATGGTCATACTGCCCTTAATGCACCTGATCTCATCTCATCTTACAAGCTAAGCAAGGTCAGGCCTTGTTAGTATTTGGATGGGAGACAACCTGGGAATGGTAGGTGATGTAGGCTTTTTTAAAAAAAGAAAAGTGTGTGGAAGTTTCATTGAGATAGATTTTAGATCAGAATACAGTAGAACTGTGTAAGTGTGACAAAAAAATAAAAATGAAATAGGTTTGTTTTTTTTTTTAAAAGATGACCGGTAAGGGGATCTCAACCCTTGGCTTGGTGTTGTCAGCACCACGCTCAGCCAATGAGCTAACTGGCCATCCCTATATAGGATCCAAACCCGTGGCCTTAGTGCTATCAGCACCACACTCTCCCGAGTAAGCCACGGGGCGGCCCGAAATAGGTTTTTTTTTTAAAAGATGACCGGTAAGGGAATCTTAACCCTTAACTTGGTGTTGTCAACACCACACTCTCCCAAGTGAGCTAACTGGCCATCCCTAACCATTCCAACCCAAATCTGCTTGTCACAGGACAATCAACTGCATTCCTCCCTTTAGGGCTGGACAAAGATTTCACATTAAAGTCATTCTCTTAAACCTATAGTACTCCCCTAAGGTATTCCCTGGGAGAAAGGAAATACTTCAGAAGAGCAGAAAAGCCAAGCATACTAGCACCATTCACAGGTCTATTTAAAAGCTGTGAATTTTTTAAAAAATCTCTTCAGTCCAAAGTTAACCTATTTGAAACTGACCACTGAGAATTGGCCTCCTGTTTAAAGGTTTAGCTGTAAGTAAATAATCTTAAAAAATTTTTTTTTAAGATTTTGTTTTTGATCAGACTGTTCAAAGAAAGTCTTTTGTGGGTGAAAGTTCCCTGGGCTGAAACAATGAAAACATTGGAAAGTGGAATATGGCCTTTACTTTTAAAGCAGGAGGTCTTAGTTGACCTTTGTTAGCCTTTCTTCATGGGGGAATGTGGGCACTGCATGGCTCAAATTTCAGAATATTCTGCAGGGTGATCTTTCATATTAGGAGAGCCAACTACATGATAATATGTTTAGAAGTTGGGCATTTATCTAGATCTAGGAAAACTGGGAATAAATTTCAGGAGGATAGGTCTTGGCAAATTATCTCCCTAATCATCTTTAATGATTAAAAAGCAAAAGGAAAAAAAGTAGGAGGAGCTTTCCCACTCCTATGGCTCTATATCCATCTTGCTACAGATTACTATAAAAACCACCCAGAATTTGAAAAAGAAAAGATAGTCAATCTGACTCATCCCCTGATTTAAACCTTACTTTTTAACTTTCACTCTAAGAAGTAGAAAAATAAACTTAATCCTTCATTAATGAGCCTCCAAATTAAGAGAGGCCAGAATTAATTACTATTTCAAGAGTGTGAAGATAACTACATGCCCATGAGTTTGTTTATGTGTTTTGGGTAGGGCAACAATGTTCTAAATTACCTGGGAAGGTCCAGATTTCACATATTTTATCTCACAAGTCCTTTACTCCTCAGAACATGAAGTTCAAGAATTTTCAGTTTACAAAATATGATTATTTTAACTATAGCCTCTTAAGCTCTATTAACATCAGTGATGTACAAAGCTGTTTTAGGCTGAGAAAAGGCTGTTAAAGAACAAATAGTCATCTTCCACCCACTTATGACATCTTACCGACATAGTAACAAGTCATATTCCCTGCATGATTTTAATTCACACCAAAACAATAGGGCTATCATGATTACCGCTAGAATCAGCCTGACCCTCTCCTTACTCCAGTGTAGGTAGGAAAAGGAGGGGGATATCGGTATGTTCCTTCTGAGTTGTCCCCCTTGTAGTTGGAAATTGCACGTTCTTCCCTGGTATCCACTCCATTGTATGCTCTCCACCATCCATCAGTTCCATTGTGAGTCCCCACTCGCTAATGGTTAACTCCTGGGCACAGTCCCCTTGTAGGATATCGTTCCCCGTGATGGGTGTAGCATAAGAGTCAAGGTGAGGCAGGGCACACTTCTCTTAGAGTTTCATCCCCTTATTCTCTACACCTAAGTAGTATAGGTCTATTAGACTTAGTGAAAGATCGGAGTAACTTAAGGAAATCACAATGTAAGGAGGGGAAAAAAGTAAACTAAACACAAAATCTGCTGTAATTGTGCAACTCACAGTGCATTTGATACGTAGAAGCTCTATTTAGGCTGCCTTTATAAAAGTCTCAACAAGACTTCCACTTAATCTCATTCATTAGAAATTTAGACTCATGGCCACATAGACTTGCTGCTTCAGGAGTGAAGTCTATATTCCTCTTGAATTTCTCATGTCACTGTGGCTTCAGCCTAGTGAACTTTCACTCACGAAAGACTCTATAAGAGAAGTCAGCAAAATGAGTCCCCTGCCCAACCTCCTACCATAACAGGAAGTCAGGGTTGGAGAACAAAATGAGGTTAATGATACTAATTGATCAAGTTATATATATTTTTTGTACATTCAAGGTTTAGTATATCAATGGTAGTCCTGCTAAATGACCTTTCTGATCATCTCAGGAAAGCTAATAAAACATTACACCCCTCCTAGGAAGTCGCCTTGTAGATAACCCGATTTATAATATTTCTACCCTACCCTCAGGTCTGAAGCCCTGCCATTTCCTAATCTCTGCTGTGTGGCCATCCAGCTACCTCTGAGAAGCTCTAGTCATTACCCAAAAAGATGGTCTCATCCTAGGAAATGTCCCTTGCTTCTCCCAGTGTTTCATTCTCCAAGTTTGAGTTATCAGCCAAAAAGCCCCAAATGTTTCAGACAGCTCTCACAAACCAGTCATGGCCTTCAGTGCTCCAGCCCCACAGAACAGTCCAGGTAGGCACATGGACCCTCTAAATGTGACTCCTGTGTGAGTTTCCTCAGTAACTGCTGGAGCACACTGACACAGATGCACACACACACACACCGCTTTCAAGGGCAAATGTTAATTGACAGACAGTACAAAACCTAAACTTAAGCTCTCAAACTTTCAGCCATGAGGTAAGTTATTCAGTCCACAGATATGTTTGATCAGCATGGTGTTTTGTTGTTGTCGTTGCTGTTTTTAAATGGCTAATATCTTTAGAAGGGGAATGCAGGTCCCATTTCCCCCCAGTCTTTCCTCCTCCCTATTGTATTACAACCAACTGCTTCACTCATTTATAGTACTTCCCCGTCCTCTGAAAGGGTTCGAGTTTGAGATCCCTGGAACTAAAACTAGGAGGAGGAAGATATACATTTTCCTAATTGCCCTGTAATATATGAACATATTTCTTTTTTCTCCGTCTGCTGTTAAACCAGAAGAATGCCTTGGATCCTCAAGTCACAGGCCACTACTACCTTAGCTACTCCCAAACCACATGAAATCTCTAATGGTTATTTAAAAGTCTAGGTCAGTTCTTAGCAGGACTTATTCTCTTCCGCAGTCTTTGACAACTGGGAATGGAAGTGAAGTTTGATTCTTCAGTCCACGTGTTAGTAATCATTTTCCAAGTTCTTTCTTAGCGTTAATACTCCCAGCTACTGTTTGGAATATTGATAACTGGGCAATAATTCCTTAAGGATTTAGTTTAGTAATTTTTAATTTCCTCCTATTATGCCACCGAACATTTTTATTTGTTCAACAAATATTTATTGAGAACCTACTATGTGTCAAGCACATGTTCTAGATCCCAGAAATAAAGCAATGATGAAAACAATGTTCCCTCCCTCATGCAGCTTAGTTATATTCTAGTAACGGAAACAACTTTAGTACCCACAGTAGACAGACTATTGTTAATGTCTGTAATACTGAAGATTTAATATACTCTGACCTTATTTCAGAATTGTCTGCCTTGCATGTAATCTTGTATGTACATCTTTCACATAACCAGGAGATGTTCATCTCAACTCAAGTAAAGTAATTGCATGTAACTAAATATCCACTTAATAATAGAAAGTTCAGGAGCTGGCTGGTTAGCTTGGTTGGTTAGAGCATGGCCTGTAACAACAAGTTCAACAATTTGGTTCCCCGCACTGGCCAACTGCCAAAAAAAAAAAAAAAAAATTCAGTTGTAACTAATTTGGGAGTAGTTAGCTCAATAGATAGGGAAGGATATTAATGACATCAAGGTATTAACTCTTGGGCTTATTCTGTGTACAAAAAAGTTAATGCCCTTCAGTCTCATAGCCACAAACTACTTTGCTAAGCCTGGCCAGCTCTCTTTCAGATGCATGCAGCTGGAAACAAAAGAGATCAGGGAATGATATATCAGGTGTCGATTAACACCATTGGATAAACAACTTAACATCTATAACCTGCTGATAGTGTTTAAAGAGGCATCCTGCACAATAGTGTCATTGTGATCAAGTATGGCTCAGGGCAGTCTTCACACTGGAAGCTCTCCAGGCTCCCTTCTCTCTCCACCAGTCAGGAGGATCATAAAGGAGTTCTTTTCACTGGGTTAAATTCTTGGGGTAGACTTGCAGTCCTTTTTGTGCTGCTGCTATGGTATACTCCTCAGTCTTTAAGAGGGATTCCAAATTAAACTATTAACACAGATAATTTAAAAGAATAATCAATGTGAGGGGGTGTTCTGACAATTTAAGCTGAAACACTCTGGTGTTCAGATATGCCCAGAGCACCCGCCTGCCAAGGTTCAATGTATGTGACGGACTAAGAAAAAGTTCATCCTGGGCTGGCTGGTTAGTTCACTTGGTTAGAGACTAGCCTTATAACACCAAGGTCATGGGTTTAGATCGATTCCTGTACCCACCAGCAGCCAAAAAAAAAAAAAGCTCATTCTCAGGGAAGAGAGGACCGTAAAACAGGAATAGAAGAGAGAAGAGATTCTGGGTACAGACCAGATTCATGTTTGGATCCTAGGGAATGAGAGCTAAAATAAATAAAGGACATGTAAAACCCAAAACAGTAGTTTTGATAAAATCCTGTGAGACACGGGCTTTAAAAGAGTGCTTTCAGCCCTGCCTCCACCCCTCCAGCCCACCCAGCAATTGCTCCCTTCCTATCTTGGGAGCCCAGGATGTAGATGTTGTGTAAAGTTTTCTAAATCCTTTCTTTTCTATGCAACTTTTTTTTTATTTAAGAGGGTGGGGTCCCAGGTGGAAACTTCCTACAATAAAGTCTGTCAGTGTTTGGAAAAAATAATAATAATAATAGTAAAACAGCCCTTTCAGACTGGTTGTGCCACTGTGTGGAACAAAGTTGGGGTGAAGAGTGCTTCTGCCAGTGGAATTTCTATTGAAGGCATCACAGGCTGAAACCGCCAACATCATGGCCCCCCAAAAGCAGGGCAGCATTACACCTGAATGTGTGAGCAATGGCGAAGTAGCACAGGCATCAGTGGCTTCAGGTGCCTTTGGCCACTAGCATCAGTGGATGTGTATAGGTTGGCTTCAGGATGACAGGGGACTGCACTGAAGTGAACCAGAGAGGAAAGAAGGTACACAGAGGGATGGTTGGATGTGGTAGTTAAGAGTATGGTTCCCCAAATTTCTCACCATCAGGGAAGGGAGTTAGAAATATGGAAAGGCAAGGGGCCGGCCCGTGGCTCACTCGGGAGAGTGTGGTGTTCATAACACCAAGGCCACGGGTTTGGATCCCTATATAGGGATGGCTGGTTAGCTCACTTGGGAGAGTGTGGTGCTAACAACACCAAGTCAAGAGTTAAAATCCCCTTACCAGTCATCTTTAAAAAAAAAAAAAGAAAAGAAATATGGAAAGGCAGAAGGCTAGAATGAACTCTCCAGTGCTGAACTGGAACTGGAAATATCAATATGAGCACATGATTTTATAAGTGTGTACATGCATGTGTTCATATATGTATGTGTAAGTGTGATTGCCTGTCCTCTAAGAGGGCTTACAAGCAATGACACCCCAGTATTTTAGCACACCAAGATCTTTCTTAATACTATTCTCCACTAAACCCAGATCTTTGTCAACACTATTCTCCACTGAAGGCTGAATGGCTGATTTCAGGGCTGGGGCTAGAAATATACAAGATAAGCCTTGATGTATCATTAAGTTAGGAAGCTCAAAGAAGTTTGGGGACATGCCAAAAGGACAGTTTGAAGAGACTGCCACAGTCCAAATCAGGGACAATTTGAGCATCGTAATAAATACTGTCAATAACAAATTATAACCCATCAATAAAATAGGAATTTATGAGGCACTACTGGAATAATTAAACAGTCAAACAAATAAGGGAGAAGAAAACATTTTTTCTTACAGTAGAATGCCAACTAAAAAATACAGAAGAAATGATAGAATTATAAATCATCATTTGGCAACCGTCATAATAATAATTGATTCAGGCAAGAATCAGTAATGAGTAAAACTAGTGAGTGAAAGTATGTTGAGAACGGGATATTTACATAGTCTCAGATATAGTCACAGGATACTTGTTAACTATAAAAGGAAAAACAGTAGTTTAAAAGTGGAAATACCTTTGGGATATCCATACCTGCCAACTGCCAATAAATAAATAAATAAATAAATAAATAAATAAATAAATGTAGAAAAACCAAGCAGACACTACCTTAACCAAGTCATCAAAATTAACTTCAACAGTAATAGAAGAAATCAACTCCTAACCCAAAGTCAGTTCAACTCATTTCAACTTCAATTCCACAAACTTCTCTAGCAAAAATTATTATTTTTTACTTTCATCTTCACATTGGGTTATCACAATCACAAATTCCACACAACTCTCCTACATGAACAATAGAATAATCCATTTTCTGATAAACGGGTTGAATATGAATAAATTCCAAACATTTGTATAATATGGAGATAAAACATTTTGGACCCAAAGCTCAAAGCTAATTAAAGAACCAGCATGGGCCACAGATTGAACCACCGACCTCTCTTTGCTCTGTTATTCCTCTTTCATTTACTGGAAGGAAGCAGCCATACTGAAATACAAATTTTACTTTTTTTAAAAAAAAAAAAGAAAAACAAATAGATGGTTTATTCTAAGAATGTACAGGAACTTATATTCTAAACGTTCATAAATACATTTTCTAAGGACTCTTATCACATCAGAACCCTACAACAGCTTCTCTTTAATCTTTTTAAACATCCTGTCACATAAATTGCAGCTACATCTATAGCAGGAAGAATAATAAGATAATAATTGGTCAAACATCAAAAGCACTTGGGTGGGTCTTCCACAGACCTTTAGTCTTCTCTCCTACCAACACCACGTTCTTAGATTTTTTTTCCCAACCACATTAATATATTTTTTGTTTGTTTCTTCTTTTCCTTTCCCCAAAGTTAATTACTATGAATTTTTGCCAGGTCAGGGATTTTTTCCAGGAATAAACCCTGAATAATAAAAAAGCAAACAAACAGTACCTGAAGATAAGATGCAAACTCTTTCCAGGCACCCCCCACCTTGATTTCTTTCTCTAGATTGAGTGGGATTAATTGGTGAAATTGCACGTCCTCAGTTTTGTACAAGGGAGAGATCTTCTACCTGATCAGTGCTAGAAATTTCCTATTAACTTTCATGGGTGAGTTTGGCAATATCCTCTCCACTCAATGTTTACTAAATAAAAACCAAGCATATTGTCTTATGTGGGCTGTGAATCTACCATATACATACATCCAGCAAGTATTTCTTGATGATAAAACTTTAGAGTTAGGAAGAGTTTTAGAGGTCAGTCAACTAGACCTCTCTTTCATGCAGGAATTTCTTCCATAACTTTTCTGACAAATGGTTGCCAGCCCAGACTCAGTTATTTGTTATAAGTAGGAACTCCCTATGGTGTTGGGCAGTCCATTTCATTGCTGGACAGCTCTCATTATAACCCTTGCTCCTTGCCGTGGTTCTTTAGAGCCTCACAGAATCAGTCTACCGCCCTTCCATGACAACCCTTCACACATTTGGTAGCTGCTAATTTGTCCTGACTAAGCTATCACCACGTCTCTTAATGATTTTTTCAGATCACATTGAGTGATCATGAAATGCATGAACATCCAAGAGTTAACAGTGGTTAATTCTTTATAATTAACAGTGGTTAATTAATTATAGTTGTTTTTGTTTTATTGCTTATATATATGTAAATTCTCCCCCCCCTCCTTTTTTTTTGGCAGCTGGCCAGTACAAGGATCTGAACCCTTGACTTTGATGTTACAAGGTGTCACTCTAACCAACTGAGCTAACCGGCCCGCCTATATGTAAATCCTAATTTTCACAATAAATATTTATTTTAATAACAATGACAACATTAAATATTTTTATTGAATTTCTTTTAGATGTCAGTTCCTGGCATGTATATCTAATTATCCTACAATAACCCTGAGGGATAGGAACTATGATCATCCCCATTGTCCAGATGAGGAAACCGGGGCATAGAGGGATTAAATAATTTTCCCAAGATCACACAGCTAAGTAAGTGGCTGAAAAGAAATTAGAAGCCAGGCTTGCCTGATTCTTAACCATTTCTCTTATAACAAAAAAAAGTTTATCTTGGCAGCAGGGGGTAGGGGGTACTCGTTTTGTTTTGTTTTGTTTTTAATGTGGTATCCAGAAATTAATACAATATGTTAGATTTGATCTGAACAGCATAAAGCATACTGGCGTTATTTCATCTTTTGATTTGGACACAGTACAATCTATCAATACCCCTAAGACTACATTTTATTTTTTATCTGTGCTATAAGATTATTGGCTCATATAAAACTTACAAAAAATTCTCTGTTCTTATTTTATTTTTCTTTTTTCTCTTATTTCACATGGTTTTCATTAGTCTATCCAACAGCTATTCTAATAAAAATTGTGTAAAATAAGAGATCAATGTAAACTACTTAAATATAATAAATATTATTTACCTCCAAATCAACAGCAACCATAATACTAGCTGGCAAAATATTAAGATTCTTTAATTCAAAACCAGAAACTACATATGAGCTTTTAATTAAATAAATCTACCAAGTCTATTTTTTTTTTTTTTTTTTTCTTTTTTCGTGACCGGCACTCAGCCAGTGAGTGCACCGGCCATTCCTATATAGGATCCGAACCCGCGGCCGCTGGGAGCGTTGCTGCGCTCCCAGCGCAGCACCCTCCCGAGTGCGCCACAGGCTCGGCCCTACCAAGTCTATTTTACTATTAACTTTAACACATATGAAATGTACACAGATCACACATCCATATAATCACCACCAGATCAAGAAATGGATATTACCAGCACCTCAGAAACCCTCCACGTGCCCCTTCCCAATCATTGCCCCCTTCCTCCTTCCTAGAGAGAACCACAGTCTTGACTTTTTTTTTTTTTTAAAGATGACCAGTAAGGGGATCTCAACCCTTGGCTTGGTGTTGTCAGCACCACGCTCAGCCAGTGAGCAAACCGGCCATCCCTATATAGGATCCAAACCCGTGGCCTTGGTGTTATCAGCACCGCACTCTACCGAGTGAGCCACGGGCCGGCCTAACAGTCTTGACTTTTAACACAGAATAGTTTTCCCTAGTTTTGAAAAATATATAAACAGGATCATGCAGTCTATACTCTTTTCTGTGTGTCTGGTTTATTATCCTCAACATTATATTTGTGAAGTTTCTCCATATTTCAGATAGCATTAGTTCATTCCCTTTCAGTGCTGTATAATACTTCATTGTATGAATAACATACCACAGTTTATTATCCATTCTGTTGTTGATGGACTTTCACGTCTTTCTGAACCTGAACCTCATCATCCAATATGTTAGTCACCAAGACTCCCAGCTTTGAATCATCAGAAATTTGGATGCTTACAACATTTCTTTTTTTTTTTTTTTTTTTAATCTGGCAGCTGGCCCGTATGAGGATCTGAACCTGTGACCTTAGTGTTTGTTATAGGGCTACATTCTAAACAGCCTGGCTGGCCAGCCTGATTACAACATTTCTGTCTGTACAAATCATAGACTTTTAACTGTTTGACTGGACCAGACAGACTTGTGAGCCAAGGAGAGATCTCCCTTCAGGTTAACCTTAATATGCTAATAAATATTATGTGTACAAAGTTGTTCAGTTAGCTAAAACTGTCGCTATCTGTAGTATTATCATTCAATGTACATTTCTGCACAGCATATTCAGTCAATTTAACAAATATTTACTGAAGGTCTACCATGTTCCACGTATTGACAGGAGTTAGAATAGTGAACAGAACAGACCAGTCCCACACCCTCATGGAATTTACATTCTAGTTGATGAGACAGACGTAAGCAAAAATTAAATGATTTAGATAATTTTATTTAAGTGCATGAGGAAAGTGAAACGGGGCAACACTATAGAAAATAATGAGGAAGGAGGCAGACAACTTTAGAAGGAGCTGGCCATGTGAGGACTGTATAATAACATCCCAGACAAGGGGGACAGCAAGCACAAAGGCCCCAAGGAGAAGATGAGCTTCAAGAAACAGCAAGGCCAGTGTACCTACAGCAAAATGTGAACAGAGGCAAGTGAAGGAAAGATAAGCAGGAGCTAGATCACTTAGAGTCTAGGAGTCCCTTTTATTCTACATGGAATGCTGAGACGGACAAGGAAATGCACCACCCAGATCCCCCTCTAAGGAAGGACTTGAGGCCCAGACGTGAGGAGCATGGTGAGCAAACAGCCTGGAGTTGACAGCTCTTTCAGGGTCTGCCTCAGTCACAGACAGCCCCACTGCTTGAGGACATACCCTTCTTAGGGCAGACCCCGTCTAGAGATTGAGTGAGCAGGGGTATGAAGCCCTAACCATTTGACTGGACGATTCTGATGGACTGGACATACCCTTCTTAGGGCAGACCCCGTCTAGAGATTGAGTGAGCAGGGGTATGAAGCCCTAACCATTTGACTGGACGATTCTGATGGACTGGACATACCCTTCTTAGGGCAGACCCCGTCTAGAGATTGAGTGAGCAGGGGTATGAAGCCCTAACCATTTGACTGGACGATTCTGATGGACAATACTTGTTTCAGAGCTCCTTGATGGGTTGGCCAAGCCTTTGTTTGACCCACATTTCTGATTTCTTCTTCTGCCCAATTCTGCTTTCTCCTCCTTCCTTTCATAGATGTTAAACCCAAATAAACATCTTGAATCCCAAACTTGGTCTCTGCATCTCTGGAAAACCCAACCCATGACAAATGAGAGGCCAATGAAGGATTTTAAGCAAAGAATTCAAATGGGCTGGGTTAGGTCTTAGATCACTCTAGCTGCTGCATAGAGAATGAATTGTGGAAGGTAAAACTGCAAACAAGAAGACCAGTAGCAGTGGCCCAGGGGAGAGATGGTGGTGGCTTGATCTAGAGAAGAGATAAGGAGAAGTGGGTGAATTTTGGATAGGATATGCCTGTAGAACTGATAACTCGTTCATCACAAGCATTTTGATCAATTGTCTTGCTGAAAACAAATTTAGTGTGTCTTTTTATTATTTTGATCTACCTGTCCAGTAACCAGTTCAAAAAAGGAAATAGCGCTAGGTACTGCCTGTGTGAGATGGCCCCTTGCTTACCTGAATAGTCTCACTCTTGCACTCTCCCCTTTGTCTACTGTTTCAGCCACCTCAGCATTTTCTCCACTCCTCTAGCATGCCAAGTTTATTGCTGCCTCATGTCTCTTTCACATGGGGTTTTCAAGTTTTCTCTGTAGCACTTTGCCATCTAAATTCTGTTTATGTTTCAGGGCTCAACTTAAATGCTCCTTTCTCACAGATTTCTCTAGCTCTGCCTCCTATCCCAATGAGGCTAGTTCCTCTAATTATGTGCTCACATAAATCCCTGTGTTTTCTTTCATAGCACTTATCACAAGTTGCAATTATGCTGTAATTTTTATTTGAATTCCTCATCAGAGTTCCACAAGGGGCAGGAATGTGCTTGTTCTGTTTTCTGCTTCATCCTTTGTGCCTTGCACAGTAACTGAAACCCAGAAGGTGCTCAATAAATATTTTCTGAATGAACAAACTTGCCCTTAGTGGATCCATGTAGGCGCCTAGGGTCAATTCCTTTAAGTGCTCATAAAACATCTTCTAATAATCCATGCCAAAATCTTCCAGTTCCAGGGATCATTGAAGACTTTCAAACTACAGTTTTCAGGATCTCATTTTTTTCCACATGAAAAAACATTTAAAGGTATTATACGGATGTAATTTTGAAGTAGTACCAAATATTCATAACAAGCAAACAAACCAAAAAATCCTGCTCTATTTTCCAGTATTACTCTCTAGATAAGCAACTTTGGTCAATCTCTATCTTTCAAAGAAGCCCTTTTGGGGGCTAGCTGGTTAGCTCAGTTGGTTAGTGCACAGTGTTGTGGTAATACCAAGGTGGAGGGTTCAGATCCCTGAACTGACCAGCCACACACACACACACAAAGTCCTTTTTCCTACTTGAAAATCAAGACGTTTCACCTTCTGACCTTTTCCCCCACTGTCAATAATTTCACGAATACTCCCATATGTGGTTGCAATCACACTGGCAGTTTCTTTCAGTATCGAGGACTAGAAATTTTAATACGCTAAAAGTGGCAGAATGTCTCATATTATTTCATCTCAACGGTGTTTCAAATTTCTTACCTATGTTTGTTCTTCCTCTTCCGGCACGAAAATTATCTCTTTTTTTCCATCAAGATATGATTCACTTACCATAAAATTTACCTTTTTAAAAAATTATTTTTCTTGATGGAGAAGATGGAAAGAAAAACAGATCTTATGTGGTTCACCAGAAGACATGATACTGCTTTTTAGAAGCAATGTTCTCTTGCCATTCTTGGAGGGTGGCATGGGTTCCGAAGTCCAGGTAAGGATGGAGAGCAACTCTGAGAGCGGAAAGGAAGAGGCAGGGAAATGCAAGGCATGGACTTTGTCTGATTAGAAAGGAATATTGAATTCCTTCCAATGATTTCCTCTCATAGCTAGTTTGTCCTTTCTTATTCACATCAAGTAGTCTTTTTTCAATTATAGGCAGAATTAGATACAAATTTATTTTTTATTTAGTGTTGAGCTATGCTACTCAGGTCGATCTTAAGAGTCTCTTGTGCTCTAGGCATTGTTACCTTTGAACATACCTTATAGTATCATATATACATATAAAAATATAATCACACCTCAAATCAAAGATCAAATTTTGCCATAAAATTATGACAGAATTTTGTATAATTTTTTTTTTTTTTTTTGTCGTTTTTTCGTGACCGGCACTCAGCCAGTGAGTACACCGGTCAGTCCTATATAGGATCCGAACCCGCGGCGGGAGCGTCGCCGCGCTGCCAGCGCAGCACTCTACCAAGTGCGCCACAGGCTCGGCCCTGTATAATTTTTTTTTGAGATTATTATTAGACCTATGAGTTCAAAAGTTTTTATAGGGTACTAGCTCAGTACATTACCGTTCGTCTTGCGGAATGTTACGCAACATTTGAAAACAATGAGATAAATCTATAGGCATGAAAAAAAAATCTCCCATAGTAATTATAAAGTGAAAATAGCAAGATATATAACAATATGCATAATACAATAACATTTGTATATTTACATGTTAATGTCTTTTCCTTCCTCTTCACCTTTTTTTTTCTGGGTTGGTTTTATTTGTTTTTTTGTATTACATAATGTTTAATTTATGTTTGGTTGTCATTTCTAAAAAATTATCTTGGAAATTTATGTAGAATGAAATAAAATCCAACCTTCAAATACTTTTCAAATGTAATAAATTTCTTTTGAATATTAATTTTATAATGAGTGAACTTCACATGCTGCATGTGTAGACATTTAATTAAGAGCTTTATTCATTTCAGAAAATTGTGCATAAATGTAACTTTGTTTCAAATGTTAGTGTTTTAGAAATTAAATACATTCACATGGTAAATAAATCAATCACTCCAGGAAAATATAAATAGAAAATTTTTCCTATCAGCCATTTCCATTCCCTAGAAGCAACCAGTATTGACAGTGCCTTGTGTATCCTTCCAGAAAATTTGCATACCCATCTCATTATGATCTATATATATAAAAATATGCAAATGGCATTGTATTATGCATATTGTTATATATCTTGATATTTTCACTTTATAATTACTATGGGAGATTTTTTTCATGCCTATAAATTTATTTCAAATGTTGCATGACATTCCACAAGACAAACTATAATGTACTGAGCTAGTGCCCTATAAACATAACTTCTTAAAAATGTTAACCTTTTGGGAGGTAGTAGTATCATGGATGACTTTTTCTGGTTTTTGTTTAGAGCTGTATAGTGTTGCCATATTGTTTATGTAATTTTTAGAAATAATAATAATAAATGAATAAACATCCTTTAGGGAGTGGTTTGCCGTAGCAAAATCAATAGGGAACTCTAGCAGTCAGTAAAGACTGAGAATGGGTATTTAAATCTGGCTATTAGGGAGTAGGTAATGGCCCTTAATTACTTTTTTTTTTTTTCTTTTTAAAAAGATTACCGGTAAGGGGATTTTAACCCCTGACTTGGTGTCATCAGCTCCACAGTCTCCCAAGTGAGCTAACCGGCCATCCCTATATGGGGATCTGAACCTGTGGCCTTGGTGTTATCAGCACCACACTCTCCCGAGTGAGCCACGGGCTGGCCCTAATTACGTTTTTAATAGAGACCAAAAACAAATTACTGGAAGTTAAAAGGTGAAAGCAACTGCATAGATAATTTGTTATAGGAGTTTGCCAAAGAAGGGTAGAAACAGTACAGAATCTTTAGAGAGCAGCAAAGTTGGGCAAAGGTTTCATTCAGAGTCAGAAAGATAATGACAAAATAGGTAAAACTCTGCCTCCTTAGCTATTTCGACTGTAAACCTAGAGAAGACCTGCTTAATGATGAAGTGTTGGTAGCATCTTAAGAGAAACTCTTCATCTTCTTTCTGTTATTTTACTTTGTAAAAAGGAAGTAGAAGAGGGCCGGCCCGTGGCTCACTTGGGAGAGTGTGGTGCTGACAACACCAAGTCTAGGGTTAAGATCCCCTTACCGGTCATCTTAAAAAAAAAAAAAAAAAAAATCCTGCAATCATATTAGCCTTAGTGAGGGTCCCTTAGGGCCTCCAGATAGGTGAGTGTGTGTGTTTTGTTTTGTTTTGTTTTGTGGCAGCTGGCCAGTGTGGGGATCCAAACCCTTGACCTTGGTGTTATTAGCACCACTCTCTAACCAAGTGAGCTTAGTGGCTGGCCCAGGGTATGTATTTTGAAGAAGATAGTAGAGAGAATATAAATGAAGAGAGAAAATGATTAGGCTGATGTGTGGACCTGAACCCCTTCCCCCACCCTTAAATATTAACTGACTAGCTTTTCTGCTTCTGTAACTGGCTTGCGCAAGGTTTTACAAGCCCCTGTGGGTGGGACTTTCTGGTAAGGGCAGATAAAGGACTTCCCAAACCGCCCAAAGTTCACCCAGTTCTGGGAAGGGCCTAACCACACAAGGGGTGGGCTGTTGGGCAATTCCCCAGTTCCTCGTCTGTATACCACCCCACTGAAAGCCACCAATGAATTTAAAAGTCACCTCAGGTGACCAATAAGCTGTATACAACTCATCCTGTTGCCAAAGTCTGCCTACCAAACTGTATAAAAAGTGCTCATGTTAAGAGCTCGGGGCCACTTCTGTCCTGAAGACGGAGTGACCCCAGCATGCTGGAATAAAAAAAACCTCTTGCTTGATTGCAGCGATCTCTGTCTCCTGGTCTTTGTGAGATGAGAGTCTTCCCAACAAGTAAGATTTGCGCTTTTGGGCCAGTCTTACAGATGAACAGAAATGTCTTTAGGCAAAATTACTCAGTTTAACAATTATGCTTTTCCTGTCTAGTTCTGGAAGTAATGTGTCATCTTTGTTTACCCGTAAGGATTATCCCTCCCTAGGGGAATTTCCTGCTAGAAAGAAGGGGAAGGTGTTACCAAGCCAGTGGAGAAATATTTCAGATGAAGCATTGGACCTTTCCACACTTCTCAGATCATACCACTTCTTCTAATACCTAGAGCCCTCTTTATTTAGGCTGAGTCTCTGGATACTCTGTGGTGGTCAGGCTGGCTGTGGGGTGAAGGAGAGAAAGTGACTTTTCATGTTATATCTTTTGTACATTTTGAATTTTGTATTATGAAAATATATCATTTGTTTTTAAAATTAAGTTGATATTTTAAAGACGGTTAGGGCCAAGAAGATAAATTTAAGATTTAGGTCTCTGGTCAGCATAGCCACCAGGTTTTATGTTTTTTCATACCTGACTTGTTCATTTGATTTGTGATTTCTCATTGTAAAGTTTTAGTTTGGGGGCCCTCTCTCCCTGCAAACCACACCCCCAACCCAAGTTATGTAATGTAATCCACATGGGTCAATCTATGCGTGACATCTCATTTCCTTCCACTCCACTCTTTGTTCCCAGCAGCAAACAAAACATCTTGCTAAAACATAGACTATCCATCTCAAGCTTGAGATCAGAATTACAGTCAGAGGCCAGCCCCGCTATTTACCAGCTATGTGACCTTCTCCAGGGCACATAAATGCTTTGGGATTGGGTTTCCTCATGCAGGGCTGTGGAGGGTGCCCTCACTAGATCAGGGATCAGAGGATGTGCTGAATCTTCTGGCTCTGCCTCTTGTTGCTCTGTGAACTTGGACAAGCTGCTTGGTCTGTGAGCTTCAGTTTTTACAAAATGGGGGTATCCATGCTTCCCATCAATATTAAATACATATATACATAGATACATAAATACATAAATAAATAAAATGGGGATAATTCTTTCTTCTAGGAAGGTTGTGAGATAAAGTGAGATAAGCCATGTCAGGTGCCTGGTGTCTAGGACACGTGGGTGCTCAAGACATGTTAGTATCTTTTCCTTCCTCTTGACCTTTTTCTTTCTGGATTGGTTTTGTTTGTTTTTACTTTGTATAAAGGGAATGGAGAACTTTGTAAAACCTGCCTATTATGCAGACCCTCCAGCTTCTCACAGTGCTTTATAAAGTGGAAAGCAGAAAGCAGAATGTGTGGCTGTTTTGGCACCAGGCAACCACAGGGCCCTTAGGCTGTGAATTTCTCTGACCTCTCTCAACTGTGCTTGAATTCCAGAGAAGAGCTCTGTTTTTCTAGGTGAGCATTAGACAAGCTTTTCCTGGAGCTCGCCTCAGGCGGCAGGGTGGGGGCTGAGGGCTTCCCTTCTGGAAAGCCTCCCCATCTTTGCACTGAGAGGCTCAGCATCACTGAGCCACCTGGGGAGACAGGGGTAGGTATTGTTCTTCAGGACACCTGGATGCTGGCTCAGGAGAAAAGCTGCTCGAGCATTTGAAACACATTATTGAAAACCTACTAACATACGGAAGCCAAAAATGATGCTGTAATGGTGATAGTAATAATAATAAACAACCGTACTTGCTGTTAATATACAATGTTCTGGGAGAGGTCAGAATGCCTTCAGCCCAGTATTTTAATTTTTAAAGCTTTTATTGTATTTTTATCTCCACTGAAGTTTTACTCCTACAGACACATCTAGGTGGAAAATAAAAGTTCTTTACTAAATAAGAGAGGGGAAAGGAGAAGATAGTTAACCTAAAAATTAGTCATTTTAGTGTTATAACACCAAGGTCAAGGGTTCGGATCCCTGTACTGGCCAGCTGCCAAAAATAAATAAATTAAAATAAAATAAACATTAGTAATTTTAGTCTTTTAATGAGTTTAGAAATGAGCCAGAGGTATATGTGGAAGTTTAGGAGAGCTCATTAAGACACTTGTTTCTGCCACTCAGTGGATTTGTAACTTGTATTAAATGAATAATGGTCCTTGGGCCTCAGTTTCCCTGTTTTAAGATGAGAATTGGTAAGATAATATATAACATACTTCCTAGCTCTAACTTTCCTAGGCCAAATGCTTACAAATTGAAATTCTTAGGTGTCCAACCTGTCCTCTTCCTTAGACAAGGGGGAGGAGAGGAAGGGACCTAATTTTTAGAGAGCAAACAGCATCTGTCAGGCATTGTGTGAGGGACTTTATGTGCATTAATGTATACATTAGCTTCTAGCACAGAATTACTCTGCTAACTTGACTAGTGATCTTCAAAGAGGGAGGGGGTGGGCATGCAAGCCAGGTTTCTCAAAAGTTTCTCTTATCTTACCAAGTGTAGGGGCGAAGGGAACTTTACTTCTTCTCTCTGAGGGTTCGATAATTTGAATTTCTGGAATAAACCTGACAGAAGACAGATTAACAGGAGAAAAGGCATACAAATTTATTATGTGCAATGGGAGTTCCACAAAATGTGAGACTTAAAAAGGAACGGATGACTGAAGTTTTTATACTGGTCAGAAGGGGATAGAGGCTGGGGGCTCCTGGAGTGTGGTGGCAACAAGCTACGGGAGGATCTGCACGGTGAACGAATGCTGTCTTATTACGCAGATAAAGGCTCTCAGGTGGCAGCCCTCAGAAGAATAGACGGTAGGTGGTGGTGAGATTCTCTCTGAGCAAGGTGTCAGACCTTTGGTCTCTTTTCCTGTGAATTAATCTTCCCTAGATGATGACTGCATTCCTTCTGCAAGAACTTCCCTTAGACAAGGGAAGATGAAAGAAAGCTCTTCACTGCAAAAGCTCTCAGAAGTCTAATGTGGCATGTTTTGGGATATCATTTTCTGAGTCCTAACACAAGGAAACAAGAAAGTAACGGAAAGACAGAAATGGACAGACAGGGCTGGCTGGTTAGCTCAGTCAGTTAGAGTGTGGTGTCGTAACACCAAGATCAAGAGTTCGGATCCCCATTCCAACCAGCCATCAAAAAAAACCAAACAAAAATGAAAAAGGGTTGTTTCAGATCCCTGTACTGGCCAGCCACCCAAAAGAAAGAAGGGTTGAGACACTGGGAATGAGATCATCACAATTATCCTACCAAACATATCTTACTTGGCAGTAATAGAGAGTACCTAATATAAAGTTTCATGTATAAATCATAGGTGAGCTGTTTATTAATATATTATTTGTTTCCTTCCTTTCCTACTTAAAAAAATTACACATGTACTTCACTAAATCGTTCTCTATATAGAAGAGTAAAGAACATAGAGTAAAGACTTAGGAGTCATTTGCCACTTCCCTCCTCCCAGCCCCCAGCCCCTCTCCTCACTCTCCCACCCACCCAATCCCCTCATCAGAGATAACCACAATTATCATTTGATATGTATTCCAGGCCATTTTCAAATTAAAGTTTCATTATTGCTATCCTTAAGTTGTTCCTTTAAAAAAAAAAAAACACTCTGGAAAGAGCGAGGAGAAAGTGGGATTCAGTGACCTACAAATCATTTTAGGTAGGACACTTTTCGAAATGCAATAGGCAGGACTGGAAGTTGAACCACACGTAGCTTCCAGTACAGGGCATCTGTCCACCTTCAGCTGAGTAAATACTGCTGATTGACTGGCTCTGGCTCTGGCTCTGGCCTGCCTGCCAGAGACAGATGAACACAGGAGACCTGACATATCACCAGCATCCTTCGCTTCTTTATTTTTATTCTTTATGCTCAACAGTTCCCCTGTGCCCTGGTAATGGCTGGGAATAGGAGCTTCTCTTACACACAGTAGCAACAATGCAGTTTTTTCCTTTTTCCTTTCTAAAGGACAATGTCAAGGTCATGATCCAGGCCAGGTCAGAGAATGCTACACCAGAGATACTGCTGCTATATTTACCCCAACCCTACCCCTACTTCCCTTTCAAACAAAGCAATTTATATGATAAAAAAAAAAAAAAAAAGAGCACAGACAAACTGTCCTGGGTATAGAGAAGAAAAATATTGAATTTTAAAGCTGTGTATGATTTTACTTAGTGGTAAATTTCTCTGGGGGCTAAATTTCCTTTTCCTTTTTCTCTTCCCTTTTTAAAATTCTCTCTGAGAAGAGAGTAAAAGAGATGTATTACTTCAGTCCAAGCCCAGAGACCTGCCGTCGCCATTCAGGGTTTAATACATTCCAGGCTGTTATCCTAGCCTTGAGATGAAACAGACTGAACAGACAGGAGAATGACAAGCAGAGTCATCATTGCATTTGCTTTGGTCTGGAAGTTTCCATATAGGCCTCCGTCCCCCTACATCCCCCAACCCCCTCAGAACCAATTATTTTTATTCTCCAGGCCTCAGTTTTCTGCTAATTGGTAAAATATGAAGGATTCAGTTCTATTTTATCTGGAGGGGTATGGGGTGAGGGTGGGGGCAGTTAATTCAGCTCTGACTCCATTTAGCAATCACTTCTTGAGGACATATTAAATGCTGGCAGTAGTACCATCCAGAGTGAGACATTGTACCTGCCCTTAAATTTGCAGTCTCATAACTGATAAAAGACAAATTATCAAAGAACCATAACCCCAGGCAGCAAATGATAAGAGTCCCAAATCTCAGGTGAAGAAATGCTAAGGGAATTCAAAGGAGATTGGGGGAAACTTCAAAGTGGGGAGTGGTGTTTGAGATGGGAGGGGATAAGAGGACATTCCGGAGAGAATAAATAAAGGTGTAGAAGATCAAAAGTTCAAGATGTGCTCAGGGGACAATGACTATAGTAATCTGGCACATGTAAGGAAGGAATGGGTGATAAATTGGGTTTACCTTGGAGAGGCTAAGAATTCTGTGCTTAATTCCATAGATAATGGAGTGTCAGGAATGTTTTGGTTGAGGAGTGACATGATTAAAGTAGAGCTTTAGGACAACTAATATGGCAGCTGTGGTGGCGGTGGCGGTGGTAGTGGGGACAGATTGGAGGCCTGGAAGACTTAGGTGCGTCATTGAGGGTGATGGTGGGGCATCGCAAAATCTTCCTCAACCAGTTAGTCCCCTACACGAATCTCTGCATCAAATGCTGTTCAAGGGAGGACTTCCCTCCTAGTACTTACATATTTAATATTTACATTTAATCAAATATATTTTGGGTGTGTCTCCTTTCTTTTCCAAGCATGACTTCTGGCTCCCTGTGAGAGGGTGAGCTTCCTGAGAACCGGGAAGCTGTTCTTTTTCTCTTCCTCCTATCTGAGGCCCAAATGCCCTCCATGCTGTGGTCAGCCCAGCATTGGTCAGCCCAGCCCACTCGGGGTGAACAGACTGACACATGACCTTCCAACCCAGCCTACGCTTTTCTTCTGCTTTTGTTTCAGGCATTTTCAACGTCATCTAAAACATCCAGTTAATTCAGAGGGTGAGGAAAAGGGGATTAATTGGTAGGCAGGTGGGGAATGAGGAGATGTGCCTGTGTGTGTCATAGTGAAAGACAAATTTGGGTCATGGTCCTTAAACAAATTTTTATAAGATTTGTTGAGAAGTTATTATATGTCAAGTATCTTCAAATGCATTATCTCATTGTGTTCAGTTGGCAATCCTATGAGATACTTACTATTATTTTACAGAAGAGGAAACTGATACATGGTTTCCAATAATTCGGTCAATGGTTCATAGCAAGTGACAGAGTCAGGATTTGAACTGTGTCTGTTGTCAAAGCCCAATTACTTTAAGCAGTGTAGACTTCTGGTTCTACATTAGGGACCAGGTATCTTCAAAGTCAAGGTATCTTCAATCCTTCAATACATACCATACTGCAACACTATGGCACTGTATCACCTGAACATTCATCGAAGGGCTTTATCTCTTTGGTTGAAGACTTTGTTTCCAGAAATTAAATTGCAAATCTCTGACTTTTTTACTACTAAGTAGCTGTCAGGGGTGGATCGTAATGCTTCAACAGATTTTAGCTTGCCAGACAAATATCCTTTATTAATTGATTAGTTCCTTTTGCCTTAAGACAGCCAGGCCTACCACACTGAGTTGCTGGACTCCAGACAAAAACCATGGAATTGGAGTAGCCTGAAAACAGTTGACAATTTCTATTAGGCTCCTTTGAAATGGAGAGAACAGCTCTGACACCTTCATTAACACATCCATGGGGTGGGGGGGTGTAGTGAAGGATCAGGACCCATGTTAGAAACCCCTGCTTCACTGGAAATCCATATTCTGACCTTTTCTGTTTGAATGCTTGAGTGTTTGGCTTTTTGAGAAAGGGGAGAGAGCAGGGAGGAAGGCATGGTGAGAGGGAGATAAGGAGAGAGGAAGAGAAAGAGAGCTGCTCTGGGTATTCTCCTGCCTCAAGGATAACATTTGTAGTGCTTAGCCAATTAACTAAATTAGAGCAAATTTTGGTTCAGTTGAAAAAAAGGCAGTGTGGTAGGATGGAAAGACCATGGATTCTGGAGAAAGGCACATTTGGGTTTCAATTCCTGCTGCTTCTTCTCACTCCCTGTATAACTTAGGAATCTCATGAACAGTATAGTTATTTCTTAGTATTGTTATATATGTAAAAAAAAAAAAGTTCCCAGGCATTGAATAAAAGTCACTTATTAAAGTTTTGAGAGCTACCATTTTGTATTGATTTTAGAGGCCTCGGAATTATACTTGCGTAATTCACACTTTTTTTTTGGCTGCTGGCCAGTATGGGGAACTGAACCCTTGACACTGGTGTTATCAGCACCACGCTCTAACCAACTGAGCTATCTGACCAGACCTCACACTTTCTTATGAAATTCAAGTCTGGTTGAAATAAACTAGAAAGACCTTAGATATTTTTAGTTGAGATAAACTGTCAGCCAAACAAAAGTGCATGACCTTAATGAATCTGCTGATCCTCAGGGACATAGAATGTTGACAAAGCCATCAAACTGTCAGAATTTTTCATATGGCTTTTCCCACATCATCTTTATTGGGTTTGGACTGGTTCATAATTGTTCTCAATATAAAGATAACCAAGAATGCACTAAGTGGCTTTATTTCAAGTTAGATCCTGAGACATAATTTTTTTGTTTGTTTTTATTTTATTTTATTTATTTATTTTGGAACTGGCCATATTTTTTGTTTTCAGAGTCTTCATTCCAAGATCTTCTGGGTTGAAGGCTTGATATTTCAGGGGTCCAGTTTTAGCTTCTAAGCTTCTGCCTGACTTTCCTGTCTTGTTTTGTTTTCTTTGTTTTCTTTTCTTGCCTGAGGCCAGATGCTGAGCCCTAGTGCCAGGGTCCTATCTAAACAAATGGCTTGTCTCTCCAATCTCTACAGGGGTTGTGGGGAGAGGGGAGGAAGATGAACTAGCACTACTGTGAGTGCCTCCTAAGTAAGACTATTGTTTGTGCTTGTTTGTTATTGCTTTTTTATTTATTTTTTAAGATGACCTGTAAGGGGATCTTAACCCTTGACTTGGTGTTGTCAGCACCACGATCACCCAGTGAGCCAATCGGCCATCCCTATATAGGGATCCGAACCTGTGGCTTTGGTGTTATCAGCACCACACTCTCCTGAATGAGCCACAGGCTGGCCCATTTTTGCTTTCGTTTTTGAATCTTCCCCTAGTAGTGACTACATTTGCATATTCAATAGATATTCTTGCTGGATTTCTGAGTCTCTTAATTTCAAAAAGGGTAAAATGAAACAACCTACCTTCATCATAATCAATTTCAAAATTCAACGAGTGAACAAAGTAGGTGTGTTCTGTCTTTCTTCTTTGCTCCACATGGAGGGCTGTCTCCTGGAAAACTGGTTTAGTCAGGTGGGGCTGAAGAGATACCTTTCTCTAGTTCAGGCATATTCCAGAGACAGGAGCTGAAAAATCAGTGAGTATTGGGAAGATTTCCCTAAAATTGGTCAGGAGCTCTTTGCACTAACCCAATGAAACAGCAAGACTGTCACATGGCAGGGTCTCTGCCTGAGACATCCTCCCCCACCTCCTCACTTGGTTAGAGCCAGCTCTGCCATGCCCGCTGCAGGGAAACCTTTCCGTCACAAGTCACAACTCCCCTCGTCAATCTGCGTTAGGTTCAGGCTTCACGTCCTTCTCCCACTGCCTTAACCTCTTGCATAGCATTGTAATGGACTGATTTTACAAGATGATTGCCATGCCAGAGCATATGCTTCTTAAGAAATTTTTTTTATCCCATCTATAGAAACTAGCCAAAGATCTGGTATATAAGTATTTAATAACAATTTGCTCATGGAAGGAAGGACGGAAGGAAGGAAAGAAGGAAGGGAGGGAGGGAGGTGAGGAAGGAAATCACAACCTCTCACCCCACTTCTCCCCCGGCCCTTCTCCCTTACCTTACTCTGCTTGATAAGAGGATAGTCTCCCCCTCAATTACCAGGCAGGGAGCACAAGGAGAGTGTATTTAAATTAAAAAAAAAAAAAGCAAATGCATGTCAAGTTCCCAATTTGTCAAAAATGGCAGAGTTTTCCAAACAAAAACAGACGAAGTGTTCATGTGCCAATATAGCATGTTTTAAAAATCCTCCATTTCTAATCAAAGCCTTTGTTCTGAGTCCAGTCTAGCCCCACGAAGGAAAAGTTGAGAGTTCTTACTCTGCTTTTCACTATGGTGGGACTTGGGGATTTTTTTTGTTTCAGTTTGTTCATTTTAAAAATGAGTCTGTGTTTAAAAATGTGAGTTGTGATCCATTAGTAGGTTATGTCATCAATTTAATGGGTTGCAACTGGCACGTTTTTGTGTATGTTTTGGTTTGGTTTGGTTTGGTTTTTGGTGGCTGGCCAGTATGGGGATCTGAACCCCCATGTTATGACATTGGTGCAACTGGCACTTTAAATTGAAATCAGGGCCGGCCCATGGCTCACTTGGGAGAGTGTGATGCTGATAACACCAAGGCCACGGGTTCAGATCCCATATAGGGATGGCCAGTTAGCTCACTGGCTGAGCGTGGTGCTGAGAATGCCAAGTCAAGGGTTAAGATCCCCTTACCGGTCATTTAAAAAAACAAAAATTGAAATCAGAGTATATGGTTTGGGATAAGGTAAGAATTGCTTCATGAAACTTGGTTTTCATTATACTTTATGTATGCAGGCACTGAGTCATGATGTAAAATGTACTTCCTACTGTGTGTTAGGGTCAAACATTTTAAAACTACATTGGACTAGATGATAAATGAGGCCCCTCTCATCTTAATCCATGTGAATTTGGCAGGACTGCAATGCAACCACCGAAAATAGAGGGGAAGGAAGGACTGGCAAGAATTGAAGAGAGATAAATTAGAATAGTTCAAAACAAGAAGCAAACTACAGAATAGTAAGAACTGAGAGAAGAGCACCAGAAAAGTAAAAAATAGAAATTCTCTTAAGAGAATTGTTCAGTTTGGCCCTGCCCCACATTCCTAGCCTTAAATCTCTGACCTGTCTATTGCCTTTATTTCTCTGAGTTGGGAAGAACAATACTTTTTCATGAGGCTATTTCCTCCAGCCCCACCCGTTCCTTTCCCCTGGTATGGTTATAGACAGTCTTTATGCTCATTCTGTAATTCCTCCCTGTTTCCATCCCAGGGCACCCACGTAAGTGGGTGGGTGCTGGACCTAACTACTAGTGGATGTCTGGCTCACAACTCTTTTTTTTTTTGTCTTTGATGGTCTGCTGCATGAACCTCACACACTCCCAGAGCCACAATTGTGTGCCTGGAATGTATTTGGGGGGGTGCGGTAAAAAGTAGTGAGCAGAGTGTAGGTGAAGTGTGCAGCAATGATTCTCTGCAGGAGCCAGTCTTCCCAGGAAGGCAGATTGGTTAAGTTCAAAATATAAGTTCTAATCCCAACCACTCTTTCAATTCACATTAAAGGAAGGTACCAAACTGTATTATTAATATTATTTTAATCAAATGGAACGTGAGGTTTAAAAGTTTGAGAATTACTGGTCAATAGAGTCTGAAGTGCCTCCTACTACCCATTCCTCTCCTCTCACCCCAATCACCCCTCTTTGTTTAGGGTGACAAAGTCGGGCAGGGAGACCCAACCAGAGGGAAATAGAAATGAGTATTTGAAACCTTGCTGTAGAATGTTTGATGGCAAGGGTTTGGACTCAAAGCAAGGACAGTCTGATTTCCTTCTAGTTATAGATTCTTAAAAACTAAGAGTCTAAAACAAAACAAAACAAAACAAAAAACAAACTAAGATTCTTTCGGATTTAAAACATAAATGAGAAATGATAGGAGATTTTAGGAGTTACCTACTCTGTTATGCGGAGATCCCAGCCTTAGGACAAGGAGACATGAGACCTTAGTATAGAAACTTAGGCCCTTACTCTGGCTATGGATGCTTCTGGATAGTGCTTAGTGGACACTCACGGAGGAATGGACTGTTCTCAAGGCCTGTGGAGGGAAAGGTATTACAAGCCATCCTTCTAGATTCTTGGATAAACTCTGAGTTCCTGTCCAAAAATCCAAAGGTATGGGCTGGCCCGTGGCTCACTTGGGAGAGTGTGGTGCTGATAATGCAAAGGAAATTTTATTACTCTAACATACGCGATTTGCTTCTGTACTACTGCTTGCTTGTGACAGGGAACATAATTAGCGCCATTTTAAGTACATCAGCCATTTTAAGTAAGGCAGCTTCTAAGGGGTCATGTAGAGGATAAGCATAGTCAAGGCGGGCCCAGGCACGGTACATTCCAGGAAGGGACTAAACACCGAAAGTACACCCAGTTCTAGGAAGGACTGACCAGTTCCTTATCTAGGGGCCACCGGGTCTGACCCAGAGGGGAAGACAATTAAGCAATACACTGTTGTTAGTGTGCCAACCCGCCAAAAAGCTACCAATGAATTTAAAGGTCGCCTCAGAAGACCAATGAGCTACGTACAACTTATCCTGTTGCCAAAGTCTGTCTAAAAACTGTATAAAAAGCGCCTGTGTTAAGGGCTCGGTGCCACTTCTGTCCTGAAGATGGAGCGACCCCAGCATGCTGGAATAAAAAAACCTCTTGCTTGATTGCAGCGATCTCTGTCTCCTGGTCTTTGCGAGATGAGCCTTCCCAACAAGTAAGATTCGCGCTTTCGGGCCAGTCTTACAATAACACCAAGGCCATGGGTTCAGATCCTATATAGGGATGACCAGTTAGCTCACTGGCTGAGCATGGTGCTGACAACACCAAGTCAAGGGTTAAGATACCCTCACCGGTCATCTTTAAAAAAAAAAAAAATCCGTAGGTAAGTGGGCTAAATTCCAGGATTCCCGTCTTTTCAACTGACCAAATGATCTTTGACATTTGGCTTGACCCTCTTTCTCATTCTTCCTTTTTTGTCAACTGAAAATACGTATTCAAGTAAACAATAATGGCTTCCATGGCCGGGCACTTTTTTTTTTTTTTTTTAAAGATGACTGGTAAGGGGATCTTAACCCTTGACTTGGTGTTGTCAGCACCACGCTCTCCCAAGTGAGCTAACCGGCCATCCCTATATAGGGATCTGACCTCGTGGCCTTGGTGTTATCCGCACTGCACTCCCCTGAGTGAGTCACGGGCCGGCCCTAATATTATTCCCATTTTATAAATTAGAAAACTGAGGCACAAAGAGGTTAAGTACCTTGCCCAAAGGTGCCCAGGTATTTGTGTACGTGACTGACTCAGGCTACCACCTGAGGCTGTGTGACTCCAACGTGAGTAACCTGTGCTGGTTGCTGGGAGTGGGAGAAGTGGTTTAAGAGGAAGCTGAAGAACATTGTGGCCCTGCCCTGGAGGAGTCATGGAATGGCACTGAGTGGGAAAGGCAAGTCGTGGCCATTCTAGGTTCCTCCTCCAGAAATGATTTTGGCCTAGAGACATGTTCTTCAAATGTTTTTTCTCTTTATCTTGTAAAAGAATTTTGAAAAACCAGGTACCTCCTTTTACAATTTAAAGTTGACATCTAACATTTTTCCTTGTAAGTTTAGAATTGTAAAATATAATTATTGGCCTTTTGTGAATATTAACATGATTAAACTATGAAATCACTCTTTTAAATGAATCTAAAGGAATATGAATGTCATAGTAATTTGATATTACTAACATCAATTTAGAAAATTCATGACTACCCTCTTTAAGTTGGAAATTTTCTTTCCTTTTCTTTTTTTTTCTTTTTTGGCAGCTGGTCAGTTCAGGGATAAGTGGAAATTTTACATTGTTCCTTTTTTTCATTGAAATCATATTTTGATTCCACTTCTATGTAATCTTGTCTTAATATAATTTAGTGATTGAAAGCATTTTACTGATCACTCTATTATACATTTCTGCAGCAAAAATACATAAATTGAAATTAATTTTTTAAAAGTTTCTGGTGACCATAAGGTTCTAATTGTTTTAAAAATACTGCTATTATTTGAGGCCGGCCCGTGGCTCACTCGGGAGAGTGTGGTGCTGATAACACCAAGGCCACAGGTTCAGATCTCATATAGGGATGGCTGGTTGGTTCACTGGGTGAGCATGGTGCTGACAACACCAAGTCAAGGGTTAAGATCCCCTTACCACTCATCTTTTTAAAAAATAAATAAATAAATAAATAAAAATAAACATAAAAATACTGTTATCAGCAGTAGTTATCAAAACAATAGATATTATGAATTTTTATAATTTATAATATTAATGTTTCATTTCATTTTTTTTTAAATTTCTTTTTTTGGCTCCCTCCCCCCCTTTTCTTTTTTTTGGCAGCTGTCCTGTATGGGATTCAAACCCTGGACCTTGGTGTTATTAGCACAATGCACTAACCAACTGAGCAAACCAGCCAACCCTGTTCTACTTCTTAAGTAGTGAAATTTTATTGGAAACTTTTCTCAGGTTGGCTGGTTAGCTCAGTTAGGGCACAGCTTTATAATACCCAGGTCATGGATTTGGATCCCTGTACCAGCCAGCTGCCAAAAAAAAACAAAAAAGAAAGAAAATTTGTCTCTTAAGGAGATGGAAGGAGTTGGGTGGTGTTATGATTTCTTGATTAAAATAATTATGGAATTGTCCCTTTGATGTCTCAAAGGGTTTTTGTACCCCAAAGCAATGCATCACTTAACAGAATTAGGTATTTATGGTGCATCATTTAGCAGGACTAGGGAGAGGTAAGAGGTAAACTTTTTTTTTGGTAAAGTGGGAAGAGGGAGGACAAGTGAGAGAATGAGATGGGAAAAGAAAATCAGGGCTGCAGATGCCCTCTGAGGCACATAGTTTTACAGAACACAAACTGAAACTGATGATTTGGAAACAGATTCCTTTGAAACTACCTACAACATTGTAGGAAAGTATTCAGGCACCCTAACCACTCACAACCCTAAGAAGGGTTTCCGTGTGAGGCCTCTGTGATTCCTAGGGCCACACCTGCCTAGGCGGAGAAACTGGGTCAAGGTAGCAACAACAAAGCAGCGCTCTTTGTTCCTCACCCCACCGGATTTACACAACCTACGGTCCCTTCAAGGACCTTCTGAGTCGTTGTGGAATCTCTGGAGTGGATTTCTTGTGTTCACAAACTGGTCTTCTTGGCCCCTTTGTGGGTTGTACCCATTTCTTCTATTCATCTTCTATAGCCTGGAGCAGCAGAGCTGCTAGCCCCTTAGCTGCGAGAGCCAAATAGACTGTTCCATGTGAGAAATCCGAGCTTCAGACCCCTGGCTGGGGCTTTTCTGGCGCCAGTGACCCTCGTCAAAGAACAAAATTACAACACATTTGGTTGAAGATCTCAATTGGCTTTATTGTGATTGTAGAATCAGGCAACACGTTTTTTCATAGAATAGAATGTGTTCCAATGAGCCAAGTAGAGGAGTTTGGTTTTATAGACAGAAAAGGCTAAAGAAAGCAGAAACAAAGAACAAAAAGCAGATCGGTCATTTCAAAGTTACTTTCCTTGTAAGGTGGGGCCAGGAAGCCATAATAGAAAAATAACATCAGTAACCTGATGTTATGTTCAGACTATCCCTTTTGTGTAAGGATTAAAGCAGAGGGAACTTCATTATCATACCTATTGAAGATTTAAATCTGGCCTGTTTGGGGAAATTGGCTGTTACCTTTCTCCTGACTTCTCTGAAGGTCAGAACGAAGAGTAAGTGACTTGGATCTTAGCAGGGGTGACTCCATTCTGATTTTTAGTCTGGTCTTTTGAGACCTAGTGCAGGAACTTAGTCCAAAACAATGGCCTCTAAAAATTTTTATCTAACATTCTCCAGAAAGAAAAATACTTTCACCCCACATGGTGCTCTTCCGGGGGATGAGGGGGATTTAGCAGGGAAAGCACTTTCCTGCTGACTGTTCTTACAGAGGTTTGAGAAGCAAATCTTCCCATTTAGTCTCTCTTTTGGTTGAGGTGTGGTGACAAATGCTTAGAGTGGGCTGAAGCACCAGGTGCTATAAAAGGGCAGAAAGGGGTCCCTGATCCCTGACTGCACTTTATATTTCAGCATTACCCCCAATTTTTTCACACCCCAAGACTCAAAAGGTGCCCTCTTAGGCCCTTGCCCTTTTCTCTCCTTAATCAATTTATATTCACCCTTCAAATCTCAGTTTAATCTCTTTTTTCAGGATGGCTTCCTGTTCCTCTGATGGCCTTAAGGATTTTCTTTTACTACATTTTGGTACTTCATATTTGCTTGTTAGTCTTTCTCTCCAATTAGGCTATGGGTTCCCTGAGGGTGCAGAGACTCAGGACACATCACCCCAAAATATGACTATAGGAGATCAGAATATGCCACCCCAAAACATGCCTTTTTGGCATGTAAATTATTTCAGGTTGGTTATTTTGAGAAAGTGCAGATAGAGGAATAGCTCTGAAAAGTTACTCTCTGGGCTGGCTGGTGGCTCACTTGGGAGAACATGATGTTGATTAACACCAAGGTCAAGGGTCCCGATTCTATTGCCAACAAAACAGAACAAAACAAAAAAACTCTCTAAGAAGAGAAATTTACATCTAAAAAGGAAATCTCCATTTGCAAGAGTCTCCTCCTCTCTGTACCAGAAAGAGAAGGAAGACAAAATTGAACTTTAACCTGCACAACAAACCTTATTTTTGTTACAGTGCTTTTCCTGACCAACTCTTCTAAATAGTATTTTCTCCACACCATTTTTTTTGTGTGTGTGGCTGGCCAGTATGGGGATTCGAACCCTTGACCTTGTTGCTACCAACACCATGCTCTAACCAAGTCCACACCCTTTTTTTTGTTTCAGAGAATGATCGCATTCTCTGAAGTTTAAATACTTTCTTTGAGATCTACTGTATATATTTACTCATTTCCTGGGTGTCTCCCATGTAGATATGCAAATTTACATGTTAATAAATTTGTTTGTTTTTCTCCTGTACTCTGTCTTTTGTTACAGGGAGTCCTAGTTAAGAACTACAAAGGGTAGAGAGAAAAATTTTTTTCCCCTGCAAGATCTAGGTCTAGGTTTATCAGAGACTAAGCATCCCCTGTGTTACGGCTGAGGCAGAATAGGTGCTCAAGGAATGTTTGTTGACTTGAATGTCATGGCATTTGGAGAAACAGTGAAAAAATAAAATTCTGCTGATTTTGGTGTGTGTCATAAGTAGAGATGAGGAGAGGATAAGTAGTGTTCATTGACTGGTCTTAGTCCAGGCTACTATAACAAAATAGACTGAGTAATTTATAAACTATAGAAATGTATTGCTCACAGTTATGGGGGCTGGGAAGTCCAAGAGCAAGGTGCCAGCTGAATTGGTGTCTGGCAAGGGCCAGTTCTTCATAGATGGCACTTTCTATGTGTCCTACATGGTAGAAGAGGCTAACAGGAGGCTACCTCAAGCCTCCTGTGTAAGGGCACTAATCCCATTCATGAGGGCTTGCCTCTTATAACCTAATGCCTTCTAAAGGTCGCATCTCTTAATACTGTCACATTGAGGATTACGTTCCAACAAATGAATTGGGGGTGGGGGGCACATCAACATTTGGACCATAACACTTTTCTCTGTCTTATTACCTTTTGGTGCATAAACAGAAGGGAGTGGCTTTCTTTAAATCAGCCTAAGTGCCTTGGGGCATGTTGGAAATAACCAGCTTGTTCAACCAGCTTCTGTAACTCTGGAGGTTCTGGGGTCTGGAGGGTGTTGAGGAGGGGACAGAGGCCCCTGGGCATAAACTGTTGAGCACAGCTAGGGTCAGGAAGAATTCTTCACTATTGTGTAGGTAGAGTATCCATCCCTACCCAGGGGTGCAGGAGGGGCCTACTGTGATTCTCTTGCCAGTTCAGATGAAAGAAACAGTAGGTGGAGAACCAGCCAAACAATGCTCTGGTTGATACATTCTCTACTCTTTTTCCAAGGGGAGGAAACAGTATTAGGCTGATCTATGAAATCTTCTGGCCTGGACTTGGAAAGATCTGGACTGACTGTTCTGGAGGAGGTCATTTTTATCAAGAGTTTATCCAAGCAAGCCCCTGACCCAGATCTATACAATCTATTCACTGCATGTGCATACAGCAGCGTTACTCAAAATGTGGTCCTCCACTGGCATCATTACAATACCTTGGGAGTGTTAAGAATGTAAATTCTTGGGCCTCACTCTAGACCTACTAAATCAGAATTCCTGGGTGAGGCCCAGGAAGCTGCATTTTAATAAGCTCTCCAGATGATTTTATGTATGTATGCTAAAGTTTGAAAAATGTGGCTATATAGGACACACACATTCTTTCTCTCTCCCTCTCTCTCTTTCACACACACACGTACACACACACACACACACACACTCACACTCACACTCACACTCTCACACGCACAGCTGCCTACAGGTCCTGCAGCTGGTTATGCCACTTGGTCTTTATTCTGTGGTTTCCCTCAGCAGGGCCTTGGGATTTTTTTTTCTCCACTGTGGACCTTGTTCATTTCCTGCTGCTTCCAAGAAGCTTGGAGAAGAAAGAGAGTGGGAATGAAGGCAGGAGGGGAAGGGGCACATAAGGTAGTGGAGCTTTCAAGAATAAAATGGAAAATGCTTAGTGACAATGTTCCTTTGTGGAGAGTTCAGCTTTATGTTGATGGTGCTGCAAGTCATTAGTAACCCAGGCACATGGCAGAAGTTGGCTGGGTTATTCTCCATGGCCAGATCGCCCTCTGCTGCTGACATAAATAACACACTGGGACTTAGGAACTGCCAAAAAAAAGAGGAAGAGTCTTGGGGCTAGGGTGGGAGAGAGGACGTGACTAAGGCAAAGAGTTCACAAAGTCATCACTTCAGGGTATAGAAGAATCTTGCTGAAATCTTGTTTGCAGGGAAGGAAGATATAGCCAATTCAGTGGGTGTTTCCAGGACTCATCCAACAAACAGTGGGGTTCTGCCAAGATCTCCACCAGCTCCCAAGATTCCAACTCCCAGACTGATCGGGCTCTGCAGCCCCTTCTTCCCCCCTACTGCTCACCCTAACTTCATCTTGAACAGAAAGGGTGTTTAAAATAGGGAGAGGGATACAAAAAAAGAAAACACGACAGAAATTTTTGGTGTGGAGGCATTTAGGAGCAATTAATCATGGCTCAGACTTGTTTTTTTCTAATCTCCTTTTCTTAGACTCACTGTTTCTTTTGTCTCCATGAAAGCACTGTCTTTGAGTCTTTCTTCTCTTGCCAGGGAACTCTTACCCCACAGCTGTGGAGTCAGCCCTTCTCTCCAACTTTATTGCCCCACTTTATTGCTGTTGGGAATGATGGTTCATGTGGGTCACTGGTGGAGAGAGCAAAGATTTGTTCCCAGAATAAAAGCTCAGGCGCAGTAGGTGCTCCTGCCAACCACGGGCAGTGACCCATTTCCTCCTGATTCCTGCCTTTGCTCCTTCCCAGCTCTGACAGTAGCTGGCAGGGCCTTCACCCTCCACCCCCAAGGGGATTTCTGCAGAGTATAGGACTCCTGCTGTGGGGATACCTTTAGGCTCAGGTCTGGAAAATTAGTTAAGCTGCCCTAAAGGGGGATGGAGTGGGGCGGGGAGGGGTGTGGGAGGTAGAGAGTGGGGGTGGAGATGAGAGTGTAGGTGGGGAGGAGATGGCAGCAGCAGCCAAACTCTTGAGTGTTCTGGTGTTGTGAAACACTCTAGCCTCTCTCCAAACACCCTCATGCACAGGGTGAGTCTCTCCATGTGAGGCTAAGCCCTACAACCAAAACAAATATCTTTAGATGAAAATTTATTTGCTTGGCTTTTGGTCTACGTGGGACCAAATACCTGAATCTTTGGATAACTACATTTGGATAATTTTGTCTATATGACCCCAAATATATGCTGTTTATCTATTTGCATTAAAATCAAAGCATCTTATGTACAGCCTGTGGTTATGGTACTTAAAGACAATTTTATCTCTTGTAAGTAATTGTACTTGGTTGTCTTTACTGTGAACAGGGTTGCATCTCTGGAGCAATTTTATGCTTTGAGTTGAACCAGAACTCCAGGTAGAAGGGGCATAATTATAGGCACTTTGGTTGGTGAGAGTTGGTTTGGTCTCTACAAACAAAAGCAGGTAGGGGTTAAGGAGAAGAATGGTTGTTAGAAGACATGAATAGCTACACAATTTGCAGGGCCCAGTGCAAAATGAAAATACAGTGGCTCTTTATTAAAAATTATTAAGAATTTTAAGATGGTGATAGCAGAACAGCAAACTAAAGGTGAATACCTTCTAAGAGTGGGCACCTTTGTGATGGTACAGGTCCCAGACCCATGGTTCCAGCCCTGGTAGAGGATTCCAGAGGGATGGTTGTGGGCTAACAGATTTAAGGAGCAGTGGTATATCCCCTTCAGTTCAGGTTTCCCTCCATTTTAGTGTCATTCCCTCTGTGATCCTCTAAGTTTCTGTTAGCCTTTTTTTTTTTTGACACCTACTTGGTTTTAGGTGTTCTTTGGGGAGTGAAGGGTGGAGGCCGTGTCTAGACTTGGGGAGACATATGAGGGGAAGAGTAGCAGCAATATTGTGAGAAGACAGTCCCCAGATGGCATCAGTGGACTTAGAGCCATGCAGCAAGGGTGGCAAATGTACTTGGAGAAGAAACCTGCAAATGCCAGGTCATATTGGCTTTCTTCCAGGATTCCTGCCACAAACAAACAAACATACAAGAAAGAAAAGGGAAATCCAATAAGAATCAGTTTCTCATATTCCAGAGATGACTTGGAGTCATGGAAATGTGTATATCAAAGGAAATGTGACCTGCTTCTGTAGTCTTGGGCTACTGAAGTTTTAGAAGATTTGGTTGTGTAATCAAGTATAAGTAGTATGACATACTCCGTAGCTTAGGGTATAAATATAGTCTCATCTTTTATTTTCCCATTAATCACTTGAGAACCCAAGTCCCTTTTGTGGCAGGAAGTCCAATATCTCCCTGGAGACCTTCGTACCACCCCTCTGAATTTTCCAAGAGCATGAGGTTTCTGATTGTCTAGCCAGATCCTTGGGAAAGAGTGGAAGAGACTATATTCTAAGTTAACAGAGGCAGAGAAAACAGCACTGCTTAAGTTCTGCTTTTTTTCTTCCCCTCCCAGGCAGAATCAGTGCTATATTTGTGGGTAAGTGAGCTAACTACATCCTTCCTGACTTCTTCCTCAGAATTAGGAAATCTGGATCAGCATTCAGTCATTAAAATATCAAGACCTAGGCATCACACCAGTGAAATTGAATATTAAAGAAGATAAAATATATTTAAATATGTTTAAAATGTGTATTTTTAAATGTGTTTAAAATATGTATTTAAAACGTTTATAAGTCACAATAATTAAAATGGCCATTTAAAACAAGAATTGATTGTTGCTGCTGCTTCCTTCTAAGGGAGGTGTCAAAATGCTCATTGTTGGGGAAATTAATCTCTGTCTTGGTCCCTGCTCCTCTCAGAAGCTATTGGGAAAGAGGAAAGGAAAAAAGATTTCAAAGTGGCCCTGAGGGGTTGGATCTGGGGAAAATGCTCACAGGATGGCAGTGCACAGTCATAAGGCTAGCTCTGCAAGGAAGACCTGGGATTGAGTGGGGGGGTAGAAAGGTCAGTTGTTTGCATAACAGAGTAAGGAGAATTGAGTTTCTGGAAAGGCCAAGTGAAGAGGTACCTGAAAATTGGATAAGCAAGGAGGCTTTGGGAGAGAAATGATGGTCAAATTTAGTTTTTCTGTTTTGTTTTGTTTTTTTCCAGCTAGTTCGGTTGGGGATCCAAACCCTTGATTTTGGTTTTTATAACACCACGCTCTAATGGAGTGAGCTAACCAACCAGCCCAAATTTAGTTTTGAGTTATGTTTCTGCAACGTGAACCTTTTCCCTCTCCTCAAGGTCTGCTACACACGCTAATGCCTTGGGATAACAATTAATAAAATAAGCACTCATGTAATGCTTGCTGTGTATCACACTATTTTAAGAACTTTACATACATGAACTTATTTGATCCTCATAATAATCTAATAAAGTTGGTACTATTATCATTCCATTTTTATGGGTGAAGAAACTGAGGCACAGAGAGGATTAGTAATTTGCTTAAGGTCATTTACGGTTAATATATTTTGAAACTTTACTAGATATTAACATGCCTTTATTTATTTATTTATTTATTTATTTTTGATATTTGTATACCCATGTTTATATCAGCATTATTCACAGCAGTCAACAGGTGAAAGCAACCCATGTCCATCAACAAATGAATCAATAACAAAATGTGGTGTACACATAAAATGAAATATTACTCAGCCCCAAAAAGGAAGGACATTCTGACACATGCTGCAAACAGGGATGACCCTTGAGGGCCTTATGGTAACTTGCTTTTAAACTCTTTAGAGTCAACAGTTCAGATCCCCTTACCAGTTAGCCATCAGCATGGCTAATATCAAAACAAACAAACAAAAAGAAAAAAAAAAAAAGAAGGAAAGAAAAGAGATAAACTCTTTAGGTTATTTTATAATGTCCTTTTTAAATGTTTGCATCTCTTTATAGTGTTTATATATAGTTTTAATACAGAGATCATAATATCTGACTACACAGAACTAGTTAGAATTCTTCGTCTGTTTCCTTAGATCATTTTTCTAGAAGTTGGGTTTTTCTTTTTACCTTTTTGCTTATGTTTCTTTCCTATTTACTTATTACTTTTCCATTTTTTATGTACATGTTCCATGATGATATTTTCTTCTTATTATTACTTTGGTTAGAATTGACTGCTGAAGAATAGTGTGGAGTGGAGGGATTAGGAAACGTTTTTTTTATTTTTATTTTTATTTATTTATTTATTTGATTTTTTTCTTAATTTTATTTTGTCGATATACAATGTGGTTGATTATTGTGGCCAATTACCGAAACCTCCCTCCCTCTCCCCACTCCCTACCAACAATGTCCTTTCTGTTTGCTTGTCGTATCAACTTCAAGTAATTGTGGTTGTTATGTCTTCTCCCCCCCCCGTTTGTCTGTGTGTGTGTGTGTGTGTGTGTGTGTGTGTGTGTGTGTGTGTGTGTGTGTGTGCGCGAATTTATTTATTTATTTTTAGCTCCCACCAATAAGTGAGAACATGTGGTATTTCTCTTTCTGTGCCTGACTCGTTTCGCTTAATATAATTCTCTCAAGGTCCATCCATGTTGTTGCAAATGGCAGTATCTCATTCGTTTTTATAGCTGAGTAGTATTCCATTGTGTAGATATACCACATTTTCCGTATCCACTCATCCGATGGTGGACATTTGGGCTGGTTCCAAATCCTGGCCACTGTAAAGAGTGCTGCGATGAACATTGGGGAACAGGTATACCTTCGACTTGATCATTTCCATTCCTCTGGGTATATTCCCAGCAGTGGGATAGCTGGGTCATATGGTAGATCTATCTGCAATTGTTTGAGGAACCTCCA